>NW_006399840.1:4980416-4983117 GCF_000299155.1 Elephantulus edwardii | reverse complement strand
TGATTGGGCATTACTGTCATGACAGAAGTCCAGAATGAAGGCTACACAGTGGAGTGGACTGGAGGGGAGGGATTGCATAAAAATGAAAGTTTTTCTTTCACTTTTCAAGGAGAAGAGTGAATTGGGGGAAGTGGGTGAGCAGGGAGAAAAGTGCAACGATGAATGAATAGAAGCCCTAAGTCTTTGTAAACTTTCGTTAAAATCAATAAAAAAGAAAAAAAAATTTCCATAATAGCATCATCTGGTATGTTGTTACTGTGTACCACCAAATTAGAATCAAACTATAGCTGACCTTCTAGTGGGTTTTCAGAAGCAGTTAATCACCTGGGAAGAGCCTGTCTATCTTTCTCCTGTGGAGCAGTTCATTTGAACCTCTTGAGACTGCAGTGAAGCTTCTTACCAATGCGCCACCAGAGCGCTCTAGTTTATGACCTATAATTAACTTACTTTAGTCTGCAAGGCTTTAATCTCTGCCTCTAATCTTTTTCGTTCTTCAACTTCTTTACTGTATTTTTCTTTTAGGTCTTCATATTTAGAACCTAAATATAATGAAACATACTTTTTCAATCACTGGTTTCATGGAGGAAAATCACAGCATTTCACAGGTCAAAAATCACGGCAAAAGAAAATCTAAAGAGTATCATAGTATATATCAGGTAGAAAACATCTTGGAACAGAAGGTGAAAATACTGATCAAAATGCTAATGAAACATCAAAATATACAGAAACAAAGGTGCTTCAAACATTCTAAAAACAAACACACCCTATAACAAGAAAGTTGGAAATTTAAAAATTTAGTTGTGTAAGATGACGTAGTTCAGTATACAAATGGTATGTTAACAAAGTGGTTACTTTATTTAAAAAATAAACCCTATGAAAATTGGATTTAACACATTTAACACTGAATTAACTCATTTATTTGCTTGATTAAAAATCTCTCAAAAGAAGCCTTATCTACACCAAGAAACAAAATCCTTACCACTGTAACAATGACTCGGTGTGAGGGGCGTGGAAAAATTTTTCTGTGGGGTACTGCCTAAATTCAGAGAGACATCTGCAGGCGGTACAGACTGCTGACTTCGTTCAAGTTCAGATTTATACCTGTCAAAAAAAAAGGCCAAAGGATATCCAAATCAGTCAGTCAAACCTACAGACTACCAAAGCCACCCAGTCGCAGACAGTAAGTAATCAACTTAAAAATAAGACCACCTCTCTGGGAATTCTGACCACTTCCTTTTATCCAGGAGACATTTATGAAGAATATGCCAGACATAAATGAATATAGCCCTGTCATCAGAAGAACTAAGTATAATTGAGAAAACATAACATAAACCATAAATTACAACATTGTAAAGAATAATGAAGATCTATGTTAATTGCTAACAGTGAGGGCTTAGAAGGTTAAGGATACGGTCCAACTGAATCTTCTAGTAAAGGACCCACAACTTCAGAAACAAAAGCAAGAAACTGAGTCTCTGAACATTAGGCTCAGTAAAAGAGTGGAAAAGACAAAGTATGTTATTTGATATTATGTGCCGTCAAATCGCTTGTGATTCATCGAGACTATATGTACAGCTCTGCACCCTGTTCTATCCTGAGCTAACCTTATTATCTCTGATTTACCTACCCCCATAACCCTAGTCATGACAAAACCATAAATTTCATTTAAATATATTATGGTTGGTAGATGTCATCAACTCAACTGTAACTCAGAACAACTCCATGAACAACAGATCCAAACCCTGCCATATCCTGACAACCTGTCATGCCATCAAGTCACCTTCAACCGATAGTGACCATCTGCTGGGTTTCTGAGGTGGTAAATCTTAATCGGAGGTGACTGCCAATTTGTCTTTGATGGAGGTGCTGCTGGATTCAAACTACTGAAGACATATGGCCCTTTAGTTAGCATCACAAACATTATAGACTATGCCATTAGCACTCCATTCACATTACAAAGTAAGAGAAGCAATGACTATATCTGATAACTTTTATATTCTTTATTATCGCATCACTCAGTGATATAAAGTGTCTGGCACATTTTACAGCTTAATAAACACACAAGAGGATGAATAAAGGAGTCCCTACATGGTAGAAATGGTTGAAAAGCTCAGTGACAACTAAAAAGACAGGGCTTGCAATCCACATCTAGAAAGATCAGTCACTGAAAATCCAAGTGAGCAGTTCTACTCTGACAGACATGAGGTCTACACTAGTGTAAATCAACCTGATGGCAAAGATCTGCTTACGGTTTATTTAAAGAATGAGCAAGTACATTTTAGATGAATTTATGTAGCACCGAGCCACGTTATAAAAAGAATGAAGTGTGTGAGGAAAGAATTATTTTCTCCACCAGATTCTATTGATATAATCTCACTATATATTTGTATATATACACATATCTCTCACTATACATGTAATTCTATAGATTACCTCAGTATGTCATTTTATATCTCACGATATATAATTTCATATACACATCTCATCACTTTTTATGTATACATTTCTTTATATAGGAAATTATATATATGTATAATAATGGGCGAATGGAACGCAAAACTTGGGAACAGGGAAGAAGAATCAGTAGTTGGAAAACATGGACTTGGTGACAGAAATGAAGCTGGAGATAGAACGATTGAATTTTGCACAATGACTTCTTCATTGCAAATACGTTTTTTAAGAGACATAAACATAGATTATA
>NW_006399840.1:4968082-4969616 GCF_000299155.1 Elephantulus edwardii | reverse complement strand
CTCGCTCCGCGAACGCAAAACGCACGCCCCTCTGAGAGCGCGGTACCAGAGCGGCGTCCAAAACAGCGTTCAGCAGCAGATTCAAACCTCCCGCGACCGCCACGGGCTCACCCTTCGCCCGCTTCCGGCCCGAGGACGCTCAGCGCGACGCCTATTGGTTACGTATCAGAATCTGGTAGACCAATCGCCTTCCCCATGTTCGGAAAGGCGCTTCTGATTGGCTCTTTTGAACATTTTAGCCGTCGCTAAGGAAGTGCCTGCGCTAGCCTTAAAGTTTTTTTTGGTTGTGCATTTGGTTTTTATTTCGCTTCAAGAAGGCGGAGACTACGTGCTTTTGCCGAGGCTGGAGATTGCTTTGAACTGCCCGTTTAGCTGAAACAGCTGGTCTCCGTGTAAAGATTACAGCCATGGACTCCCGTGTAAAGATTACAGCTTTATGGGGTACTTCTCTGTCCTGCAAGGTCGCCATGTAGCCTTTTTATTTTTGAGGTTTTAATAAAACTTTATAAGATGTAGCCTGACTACTCAGCGATACTTAACAATATCATGATATTGTCTAGTGGTCCAACGATAAGGAATTTTATTAAATATTATATTGGTTTACTCTCAGCGTTCGTATACGTTGAGCTTCACACTATCCTTTATTCACGTTGTTTCCATACAACCATTCCCATGTTTTATAAAATCAGTCACCATTGGACCTTGCCCATCATTACTCAATCTTTTCCGATTTCCTTCACCATCTCCCTTCACCCACCAAACTGCAGCCCTCTGGTTTCGCCCCTACCCATCCTCAACTCACCCCTCTGCTCCCAATCCTTACCCCTTTGCGTCCCTATATATGTTTCACTAGTCACCCTATTTTTACAATAATAGCTTTACTTTTTCAATTCTTTCAGCTTCAGAATTACTAAGAGTGTTCTCCCTTTTTGATTTTCTAACTCCAGTTGTTTTGCACATTTCATTATCACACTTTGCTTTGTCTTCTCAAGCCGCCCTTCAAAATCTTTTGTTCGGCTCTCTTACTTAAACATTTTCTTCAGTTCTACGTCTTTGCCTTCTAGTGTGCTTCTTTACATTCATCTTCACATTCATCATTATTGTTATTATGCAAGGAAAGTGTATACAACACCTTGCCAGATCCTGTGCCAACCTAACAACCTGTGGTACGTTGAAGCCCATTATTTTGGTCAATGTCAATCCATCTCATAGAGGGTCTTCCTCTCCTTTACTGACTCTGCACTTTTCCTAGTATGATGTCCCTCTCCAAGAACTAGCCTCTCCTGACAACATGCCCAAGTATGTGAGACAAAGTCTCACTTCCCTTGCCTCTGACTGCACTTCTTCAATACAGAGATTTGTTTTTTCTTTACCAGCCTATTCAACACTCTTCACCAACACCAAGATTCAAAAGCATCAGTTCTTCTTTGTTGTTGTAGTAAGAGCCATCTAGTTGTAGACAAATCATAGCAACCCTATAAACAAAAGACCTGAACACTTGAATAAATTTTTTCTCTTTGCATTTATTTTTTTA
>NW_006399840.1:4963084-4965263 GCF_000299155.1 Elephantulus edwardii | reverse complement strand
AGAAGGAGAATTGACGCCTTTGAGCTGTGGTGCTGAAGAAGAGTATTGAATGTACCATGGACTGCCAAGAAAACAAACAGATTCATCCTAGAGAGGGTTAAAATCAGGCTGCTCCTTGGAGGCAAGGATTCTGGGGTTTCGTCTGACATACTTTGGACATGTTGCAAGGAGAGACAGGTCTTTGGAGAGAGACATCATGCTGGGTAGAGTGGAGGAACAGCGCAGGAGGGGAAGACCCTCTCTGAGGTGGATTGATTTAGTGACTGGGGTAATCGGGATGGGTGTGTTGGAGGCAATGCGATTGGCACAGGATAGAGCAGGGTTTAGGGCTGTTGTACATAGGGTCGCTATTAGTCGCAAACGACTCAACGGCACATAACAACAACAACAGCGACTCAACGGCACATAACAACAACAACAACAACTAACTTTTGTTTCTAGTATTTCCTGAATAATTTTTCACACAGTAACTTTCAACAGATGCAAAGATGATGAAACTGTCTCACATACTTTGGCTTGTTGTCAGGAGGGACCAATCCTTGGAAAAAAGACATCATGCTGGAAAAGGTGGAGGGTCAGCAAAAGAGAGAAAAATCCTCAACAATACAGAGTGGCCCACAATAGATTTGAGCATTATCAGAGATGGTGAGGATGGCCCAGGACAGGACAAAGTTCAGATTTTTTTTTTAAAAAATATGGTTGTTATGAGTCATAGTCAACTTGGTGGCACCTAACAACAGCCACAATAACATTTTGGAAGGTGAGCTAGCATCTGGAGATTGTTCTTGTCTTTCTATTTAAGAGGATTCAAACACTGCTATGACCACACTACAATATGCTCAGTCCAGAATTTAAATAAAATTTTGTCTGGCTACAATAAAAATTATAACTCCATGTTTCACCAAAGTTTAATTGTTTGTTGTACTGTTATGTGCCATCAATTGGTGACTCATAGTGACCCTACGTACAATAGCTCTGAACTCTGCTCTATCCTGAGCTCTGATACACCTACCCCCCCCCATTACCCCAATTACTGTGTCAATCCATCTCATCATGGATTTTCCTCTCCTGCACTGTCCCTCTACCTTTCCAAGCATGACGTCCTTCTCCATGGACTGGTCTCTCCTGGCCAGTGCCCAAAGTATGTGAGACTGAGTTTCAAAATCTTTGCCTCCAAGGAACAGCCTGGATTCACCCTCTCCAAGGACAGACCTGTTTGTTCTCTTGATGGTTTGTGGTATGTTCAAACTTCTACAGCACCACAACTCAAAGGCATCAATTTTTCTTCTGTCATCCTTAGTCATTGTCCAGCTCTCTGATGCACAGTAAGTAATTGTAAAGACCATGGCTTAGATCAGGCACACTTTAGTCTGTAGACCGACATTGTTGTCTCGAAAGAGGTCCCTGACAGCAGACTTTTCCAATGCAATTCATCTTCTGATTTCCTGGCTACTGGTACTAAGAGTGTTGATCATGGAGCCAAGCAAGCTAAAGCCATTAACAATCTCAGTCTCTTGTCTATCTGTCATGATGTTGCCAGTTGGCCCAGTGGTGAGAATATTTGTTATCTTGATGTTGAGCTTCAATACATATTGAAGAGTGCAGTCCTTGATCTTCTGCAGCCAATACTTTTCAGGTCATCTGCATAGTACAGGTTGTTGAGGAATCTTCCTCCTCATAGAACCCAACCTCCCAAATTATCTGTTTCACATGTAGATTGAAAAAATATGGAGATAGGATGCATCCCTGACATACACCTTTTCTAATGTTGAGCCATGCAGTGTTCCTTTGCTCTGTTCTGATGAATGCTTTCTGGCCGAAGGATAGGTTTTGCATAAGCACAGTTATAAGTTTAATTGTATTCAACTATTAATTAACTTTCTAAGAATTATGGCCGACTGACTGTAAAAGATCGATATTTGTTCCCATTCCAAAGAAAGGTGACCCAACGGAGTACGGAAATTATCAAACAATATCATTAATATCATATGCAAGCAAGATTCTGCTGAAAATTATCCAAAAACATTTGGAACAATATGTCAAGAGAGAACTGCCAGACATGCAGGCTGGATTTAGAAGAGATCATGGTACTAGGGATATTATAGCTAATGTTAGATGGATCTTGGCAGAAAGCAGAGAATACCAGAAGAATGTCTATCCGTGCTTCATTGACTATGCA
>NW_006399840.1:4960641-4962626 GCF_000299155.1 Elephantulus edwardii | reverse complement strand
AGCATCAGTATGGATGGTGAAGAGATTGAGATAGTTAACGGCTTTAGTTTATTTGGCTTTACAATCAACACTCTTGGTAACAGCAGCCAGGAAATCAAGAGATTAATTGCATTGGGAAAGTCAGCTGTGAGGGACCTCTCAAGAGTACTGAAGAGCAACAACATCAGACTAAGGTGCGCCTGATCCAGGCTATCTTTGCAATTACGTTCTGTGCATCAGAGAGTTGGACAGTGAATAGAGATGATTGAAAGAGAATTGATGCCTTAGAGCTGTGGTGCTGGATAGGAGCGTTGAATATGCCATGGACTGCTAGGAGAACAAACAGGTTTTTCCTGGAGAGGGTGAAGCCGGAATCCTCCTTGGAGTCAAAGATCCTGAAGCTTCATCTGACATACTTTGGGCATGTTTCAAGGAGGGACTGGTCCTTGGAGAGGGACATCATGTTTGGCAGAGTGGAGGGGCAACGAAGGAGAGGAGGACCTTCGATGAGATGGATCGATTCTGTGTCTGGAGCAGTGGAGCGTTTGAGATGGCTAGGTTGGCACAGGACAGAACGGCGTTTAGAGCTCTTGTATATAGGGTCGCTATGAGTCGCAAGCGACTCGATGGCACATAACAACAACAAGAAGAAATATCGAACTAGATAATAAATTAGAAAAGAAATTATTTTCAAAGGTTGAATAAGAAATACACATTTATAATTGAACATAAATTCATTCATTCATTGACTTAGCAAATATCAATATAAAACCACTATAGGACCAAGATCTGTGCTACAGTCTTCTGTTATTAGCAATAATCCAAAACCCCTCGGTGAGTCAAGTCAATTCCAACTCATAGTATTCCTGTAGGACACAGTGTAACTGTGCTACACGGTGACCAGGGCTGGAACCTTTACAGAAGCTGACTGCCGCAGCTTCTACAGAGGAATGAATTTAAACTCTCAATCTTTCTATCTGCAGCCAATCACCTTGTACTACCAGGCCTTCCCAAAGATATGCACTAAATATATACACTGCATATTAGACATATTATTGTTACATGCCGTCAAGTCACCTGTAACTCATAAGTGATCCTAAGCACAATACCTCTGAAATTTGCTCTACCTGATGGCCTAAGTGGTAAGAAGCAGCACTGCAATCCCAAAGGCATGCAGTTCAAATTCACCAGCTGCTCCACGGGAGGAAGATGGGCAATCTCCTCCTGTGCAATTTACTGCCTCTGAAAGCCCACTGGAGGGTGTGCAATGGGTCAGTTGTGACTGAAAGGTAAGCAACAACATACTACATATACACTTTTTTTTTCAAGTTTCTGGACAAACTTTACTCTTTGGAAGCTCGGGGTGGGGGGAGACTGTGAGAGTTGGGTACATATACACTCCATTTTATTTTTAAAGTAGTAAAATAATTGGTGTTTCAACTTTTTTTTTACAGGTATTATTCAGCTGGTACTAATTACATTCATCATATTGAGCAAATATCACTATTTCCAATTATTTTGTCTTCTTAACAGAAACTCATTGCCCTCAGAAATTATTCCCCCTCCCCTCCTTCCCAGTGTTCCTTGCGGCAATGAATAAACATTGGTTTCTATATTTGCAGTTCTAAATATTTCATACAAGTAGGATCATACAATATTTGTCCTTTTGTGACTGACTTCTTTCGTTTAATATGTTTAAAACTGCATCCATATTGGAGCAGCATTTTTTTCTCTTAACGGCTGGTGACCTAGTGACAAGAAGCTGCACTGCTATGTTGACAGCATGTAGTTTGAGGCCACCAGCAGCTCCTGCGGAAAAGACTAGGCAGTCTCCTCCCATGCAATTAACTGCCTCCGAAAATCTGCCAGAGGATCAGCTATGGGTCGGTTCTGACTCTATGCTACACAACAACAAACACATTGTTGTTGTTGTTGTTGTTATGTGCCATCGAGTCGTTTGCGACTCAGAGCAACCCTATGTACAACAGCCCTAAACCCTGCTCTAT
>NW_006399840.1:4931431-4956966 GCF_000299155.1 Elephantulus edwardii | reverse complement strand
GACATTCCTCTGGTATTCCCTGCTTTCAGCCAAGATCCATCTAACATCAGCTACAATATCTCTAGTACCACGACCCCTTCTGAAACCAGCCTGGTGGTTCTCTGTTGATGTGCATTAGCATGATTAAATGTTCTGGGATTCCCATTCTTTTCAGAGTCAGCCCCAGTTTGTTATGATCCACGCAGTCAAATCTAGAAAAGGCAGGCTCTTCACTTGCCCTTATCAGCTCAGGTAGTGCTAGAGATAGTTATGACAGTCGAGATCAATCTTCTGATAAGCTTCAGTGAGAGATTTCCTTCATACTGAAGCATTCTGAAACAAATTGTGCTTTCTCCACTAGAGGACTTACTTTTCCAAAAGCAGTTGGCTTTAGGCAAGTCTGAGCATCTGGCTGTAGGACATCAAATATGTTAATCACAGCTGCCTATCGTTATCTGATTTGTGTCAGATATGTCAAGACATAATGGCAACTAGTGTATCAATACACCATACTTCAGTAGAAACAGTCCATTTAAAATCAGGCCTGAGCAGCAGGTTCAAAATAATTAATATTAATCCCTGGTGGCCATAGATTAACTACTTTATTTCACTTGAATTTTTTTTCTTTCTTTCTTTCTTTCTCTCTCTCTCTCTCTCTCTCTCTCTCTCTCTCTCTCTCTCTCTCTCTTTCTCTTTCTTTCCCCTATTCCTTATACCCCGCCCCCCTCATCTTTCTGTCCTTCTATCTCTCCATGTCCGTGATCTTTGGTGAATTCCCCAAAGCCAGCTGACAAAAAAGAAAAAAAACTGGCACTGTCTCACAGATGGACTGGATCACATATCAATGATACATTCCAAAATTGATGGCTACTTTCTACAGCAGTACTAAGTAATGGAAGAAAGGTGTGGGAACAAGACTCAGTAAGGCAGAATATCAGTTATTTTGTACTCTATATGGTAGAAGATACGTCTTTCATACTTTGGACATGTGGCTAGATGAGGTTATTCCTTAGAAAGGGACATCATGCTTGGAAAAAGACATGATGCTTGGAAAGATGGAAGGTCAGCAAAGGAAAGGAAAGGAAAGGAAAACCCTCAACAAGATGGATTGACATGGTGACTTCAGCAATGGGCTCTAGAGTCTCAGAAATGATGAGGATGGCACAGGATAGGGCTGGGTTCAGGATAGCTGTTCACAGGGCCTCTGTGAGTTGTTCTCACCTCAGCAGCACCTAACAACAACAAATGGCAGAAGAAATAGCCCAAGGTCAAACTATGTAAAAACTTCTGAGCAAATTATTTGATTAGTAAGACAGAGAACTGGAAGGAGGAGAATTAAGGTACTGGAGAACTAGAGTTTTAGAGAAAGAATCACAGAGCAAAATCTGTAGGTATTTGTGTCTTGAAATGAGAACAAAGTCTGTGGGTCTTTGTGTCTTATTCTCATGCCCAGTAGAAAGCATCCAACACAAAAGAGACATGAAATAGTCAGATGGACAGGAAAATTTGTCTGCATGTCCTCAGCCACCCTTGTGCTTGCCCAAGGTCTCTTCATCAAAGGAGCCATATGTCTAGCATAAAGGCTATATGTGAGCCCAACAACATGAACTCCTGCTCAGAAAAGCTGATCTTCCTATTATCTCTGTTAAATGACCAACTTGTTAGCACTAGACTAACCTGGACTTCAGTATGGTACTATCCCAAAGCAATAGTCAATTGCTTGACAAGAAATTGATTGCATTGGATCTCTTCCAAGCTGAGTTGAAACCTACTCCAATACATTGTAGTGAGCAAATTTGATGTCAAGAACCTTTTAAAAACACTATAAAGCCAGGGTATCATTTTAAAGACTAAAAAAAAAAATAATCTAGCTTCTTTTCTTCCTATAATCCTTCTGCCTGCACTATTCTGTAGCTTTGCAGAAAACCTGATTTACAATCATGCTTTCCTGTACTGGATTGCTTTGATTCAAGGGTCCATTTATTTTGTTTAGAAATGTGTACATGACTGTGACATTTAATAAGAAGAATCATAACAAATTATTAAAATTTTTAATAGCATTGAGAATAATGTTAATTCCAGAATATGTAACTATTTTCATGCACAGTCTGTGCACAAATCAGGATGCACTAGTTCAAAGAAAAAAAGAGATTATGTTGTTACATTGTCATTTAAAATTGGGAAAGTTAGGGAGCTCTGGTGGCTGAGTGGCAAGAAGCTATGCTGCAATCCCAAAGACTCTCGGTTTGAATCCACCAGATGCTCCACTGGAGAAAGGGGGGCAGTCTCCTCCTGTTCCAGCCGGATCTGACTCGATGGTACACAACAAGACTAAGATAAATTTTTTAAAACATGGGAAAGTTGTACATCAGGTTTGTATCCTTTCACGATCTGTATACTGCAAAAACAATCTGAGAAGCTGAACTACATGAGGGGGGAAATGTGGCATCAGTATTGGAAAAAGACTTGGGAACAGTCTATTATATGTAGACGACACCACTTTGCAGTAAATGAAAACTTGAAGGTCTTAAATAATGAAGCTCAGCATAATACCACTGTTATAAAATAGAACAAACATGGGGGAGTTGAGGATAGAATGAGAAAAGAATGGATAAATAATGAACACTGCATAAGATCAGATAAGGGGAAGAACTGTCTGAAAGGTATATATGATTAGGCATTATATGTACAACAACAATCTGGAACAAATAGTGCCTTGTGGGGAGGGCTGGGGGAGTAGAGGGGAACAATGAAAAAATTAAATTAAAAAACGGGTTAAATGGAAACTTGTACACCAGTGTTCATAGCAGCGTTACTTACAATCGCAAGAACATGAAAACAGTCCAGATGTCCAAACACAAACAAATGGATTGAGAAGTTGTGGTACATTCATACAATGGAATACTATGTAGCACAAAGGAGCAATCGTTTTGTAAATTATTACCTAACTTGGGAGGGACAGGAGAGCATTAAACTGAGTGAACGCAGTCCCACAAGGACAAATACTGTATACAACAATTATTGTAGAATCAGTATGGGTGCAAGATAAGGGGGAGAGTGGAAATATAGGGGTGAGGATGGCAGGTAGGGTGTTAATCATAGGGTTGCACAATTCAATGGGTGAGGGGGTTAAGGAAATTGGAAGATCTTTTGTGAAAAACAATACTCAAATTTTGTAAATAAATGAGAATAGGTTTTTTTTTAAAAAAATGAAAAAAAAAATTGTGACACTCAGAGACAATATACAGCCTTCAGTGTGAATTATACCTTGTTGGAGCTTGTTCTCCAGAGGGAAAGTCTCTCAAAGTTCCTGTTCACAGACAGGCTAAAAAACTGAACTGGAGAGAAATTAAAATTAGTCCTGAGACAAATCAGTTTATTGGACAGGAAACTGACCAGGGGGTTGGAGAAGGGGAGGGCACGAAGCTCCATTGGTGGCAGACTGGAGAAACTAGGACTGAAGATGGGGAGAAGCAGGTAAATATTTATTATCCTACACAAACAGCCTCCAATATTAGCAAAATCAAGAAAAGACTGATGAGAAAATGGTAGCAATACATAAGCTTAGCTTAAGGGAGGCAGAAAACCCCTGCTATCTGCTTGATAGTTTGGGAAGAAACTGGAATAATGAGTTTATATTCACGATAATAACAATTCTAAAGGGAAAAAAAACAAGTCTAACATAAGTAGAGCCATTTGAGGTCATTTATAGATTATATCATTCACACCTCATCATAGAGAAACATTCTCACAAACGGACTGATAAACCAAATCATGATGCATGAAACAAATATTGAAGTTTGCCGAGGACTTAATTTTACTTGCATCCACAGTCAAGACCAATAGACATCACAGGCAATAAATCAAACAATGTATTGCAGTCAGCAAACTTTCTATCAAGGAACTTTTTAAAATGCTAAAGATTCAAAGATTAAGTTGTGCCTAACCATACCATTGTATTTTTCAGTCACTTCACATACATGTGAAATCTGGGCAAATAATAAGGAAGACATAAAAATTTGTATCTTTGGATTGTGGTATTTATGAATAATATTGAGTATATCAGGGACTGTTAAAACAAAAACAAACCAGTCTGTTTTGGAAGAAGTAAAGCCAAAATATTCATTACAACCCAAGATACATAAATGTTGTCTCATATAATTTGGACATGTTATCAGAAGAGGTCAGTCCCTGAAGAAACAAATAATTCTTGATAAAGTAGAGGGACAGTATAAAAGAGGAACAGTCTTAGATAGATAGGTGTAGTGGCTGCACCAATGGATTTGGCAGTGTTTTGTGTTGTACCTTCTTGTTGTTGGTAGGTGCTGTCAAGTTAAGTACATCTCATAGTGATCCTATGAATGGTGGACCTGGACCCTGTCCTGTCCTGTGCCATCCTCATCATCTCTGGCACACTTGAGGCCATTCTTGCAGTCTCTGTGTCAATCCACCTCTTTGAAGATCATCGTCTTTCACTGACCTTCCATCTTTCCAGCATGATGTCCCTTTCCACATCTTCTAACAACATGTTTGAAATATGAGAGATAAAACCTTATCATTGTTGCCTCCAAGGAGTACTCTGGCTGCACTTTTTCTAAGATATGTCTGTTTGTTCTTTTGGCAGGCCATGAATATTCAGTATTGTTCTCCAGCACCATAACTCAAAGGCATCAATTCTTCTCCTGTCATCCTTATTCAATGTTTAGCTCTCAAGTGCATAAGTGATAGAAATGACCATGACCTGGATCAGGCACACCTTAGAATTCAATCTGATGTCATTGCACTTAAGTATTTTGGAGAAGTCCCTGACAACAGATTTACCCAATGCAATGCATAACCTGGTCTCCTTTCTGGTGGAACAAAGGGTGGTGATTGTTGATCTAGTCAAGATGAAACTGTGGACAACTTCAATCTTTTTCCCATCTATCATGATGCTGTCTATTAGCTGAGTTGCAATCCATACCAAAAGCCGTAGTCCTTGATCTTCTGCAGCAAGCATTTCAAATCCTCCTCAAGCAAAGTTGAGTAAGCAAGGTTGTCATCTACATAATATGGGTGATTGATGAGTCCCTCTGATCAGGATGCCACATTCCTCTTTATAGTCTAGAGTTAAAAATTACTTGCTCAGCGTACAGATTGAATAGATATGGATATATCACTGACACACAAACAACTGTTGTCTCTAGGATCACATTTAATCAGAACCACTTTAACAGTGCATAAGACTAGCAAAGGAACCCTGGTGGCATAGTGCATAAGATGTCAGATCGCTATTGAAAGATTGGTAATACAAATCCATCAGCATGCTCCATGGGAAAAAGATAGAGTCTCTTCCCATAAAGATTTACAATCTTGGAAACTCAATGGAGGGTCCCTATGAGTCTGAATAGGTACATTGGCAGTGCATCTTGGAGTTTTAGTAACAACAATAATAACTGTGTCCAATCTTGGAAGGCACTAGTCTGATACTATATTGAACAGACCTATAGTCAAAAAGACCATTTCAAGAACCATCCTGAAATACAATCTTGAAGTATATCCATCTTGAAGTACAAGTATTTCCTTAAGTATTGCTGTGAGCAACAGGATACTATTTATACACATACAAGGAAGATCTGTCGATACTACTATATATTCATATATACACACCAGCAACTAAGGTCAAAGATGAGAAAACTGAGGATATCTACCAAAAATTGACTTTGAGTCTATCCCACTTGAATTTAAAATTTCACAAGGACAAATTTGAGGCCTTGAACACTCATGGACAAAGACCAGATGAGCCAAGGAAGGATATAAAGAATATCATCCATGAAGAATGCAAAAGATCATTATAAAGACAGAGGAGGAAGAAAACACTGAGATGCAAGTCAGAAGAGACTCTGAATACTGCACAAGAACACAGAGAAGCCAAAGCAAAGGGAAGAAATCAGGAAGCTAAGGAGCTGAACAGAAGATTTCAACGGGCAGCTCGGGAAGACAAGGCAAAGTATTATAACAAAATGTACAAAGAGCTGGAGTCAGAAAATAAAAATGGAAGAACTTGTTTGGCATTTCTCAAGCTGAAGAACAAACTCAAGCCTCAAATGACAATACTTAAAGATTCTATGGGCAGAATATTAAATGATGAAGCAAGCATCAAAAGAAGATGGAAGGAGTACACAGAATCACTGTAGTAAAATAATTGGCTGACACAGAAGAATTTAATGAAACAACATATTATCAAGAGGCAATGGTGATGAAGGAGGAAGTTCAAGCTGCTCTGAAAGAATTGGCAAAAAAATAAGCCACCAGGAGTTGATGGGGTACCAACTGACAAATTTCAGTAAAGAGATGCAGCCCTGGACGTGCTCACCAGGTTGCGCCAAGAAATACAGAGACCAAATACTTGATTGGAATAGATCTATATTTATTTCTATTTCAAAAAAAAGGCAATCCAAGAGATGTGGAAATTCTTGAACAATATTGCTAATAGTAGCAGGCAAGTAGATGGCACATAACAATAACTAACAATCACTAAAACTACATGCAGGCAAAATCCTGCTGAAGATTACTTCAAAATGACTAGAACTGTAAGCCAAAAAACTGCCAGAAATACAAGCTGGGTTTAGAAGAGGCCATGGCACTAGGGATATGATAGCCTATGTCAGGTGGATCTTGGCTGAAAGCAAAGAGTACCAGAAGAACGTCTATTTGTGTTTTATTGACTATGCAAAGGCATTTGACTGTGTGGATCACACAAACTGTCGCTAACATTGAAGAGAATGAGAATCCCAGAACTCTTGATTGTGCTCCTATGAATATATACTTAGATGAGGAAGCAGTTGTAAAAATAGAGTAAGGAAACAATACTCTATGGTTTCAAAATCAATCTCTGTACTTTTTAAAAATTATTATTTATTGTTACACATTTTCTTCCCCTCCCCTCCCTTCCTGCTTTCTTAGCCTACAATGCAATGCATCCCTTGTTCCAGAGTTTTGTCATACATATAATGTCTAATCAAATACTCCTTTTGTACAGTTCTTACCCTCCTTTGTTCTACTGCAGAGTTCATTATCTATCCACTCTTTTCGCCTTCTCTCTGCAACCCTCTATTCTACCCCACCCCTCATCTGTTCTATTTTGTAACAGTGGTGTTATGCAGTATTTGTCCTTTTGTGTCCTCATGTTGTGTAATGTTTTACAAGTTCATTGTTTTTCAGTGTTGCATAATACACCATTGTGTGGATGTCCCATAATTTTTTTAATCCATTCGTTTGTTGATGGGCACTTGGATTGCTTCCATCTCTTTGCTATTGTGAATAATGCAGCAATAAACATGGATGTGCATACATCAGTTTGAGTCATAACTCTGGTTCCTTTAGGGTATATTCCAGTAGTAGAATTGCTGAGTCCAATGGCATTTCTTTTTCCAACTTTTTTAGAAAATGCCAAACTGCATTCCATAGTTGCTGTACCATTTTACATTGCTACCAGTGATAAATTAGAGTTCAATCCCTTAACAACCTCACCAGAATTTTTTGTTTGCCACCCTGTTTGTTGAACTTTGTTTTGTTGCTGCGATAGAATGATATCTCATAGTTATTTTGATTTGCATTTTTCTGATAGTTAGAGATTCTGGACATTTCTTCATGTATTTTTCATCAGAATGTGTTGTTTGTTTGGTTTTTTTAAATGTTAAGATTTTATTTACAAAACTTCTTTGTTGTACATAAAGTAAAAATACTGTTACAATCTCAGAGTAATTGGCAGCCATGAATGATTGAGACTCACCTATCACAGCTACCCACACTACAGCAAGAGGCTTACACAAAAACCTAACAACGCTTACAATTTTGTTGGGGCAAAGTCCCCACACTTGGTGGTGGAGTTCCAAGAGGGACTAAACAGGAAGGTGGAATGTCACAGGAACTATTCTTTGACTCTTTGGGTGGGTGGGGTGTCCTGGGGTTTGTATCACAGCTGTTGTTGTTGTTACGTGCTGTCGAGTCGCTTGTGACTCATAGTGACCCTATGTACAACAGCCCTAAACCCTGCTCTATCCTGTGCCAGTCGCACTGTCTCTAACACACCCATTCCAATTACCTCAGTCACTGAATCAATCCGCCTCATAGAGGGCCTTCCCCTCCTGCGCTGTCCCTCCACCCTCCCAAGCATAATGTCCCTCTCCAAGGACCAGTCCCTCCTTACAACATGTACAAAGTATGTTAAACCAAGCCTCAGAATCCTTGCCTCCAAGGAGCAGTCTGGTTTAACCCTCTCTAGGATGAATCTGTTTGTTTTCCTAGCAGTCCATGGTACTCTCAATTACTTCTCTCCATCACCACAGCTCAAAGGCATCAATTCTCCTTCTATCTTCCGTAGTCATTGTCCAACTCTCTGATGCATAAGAAGTGACTGCAAAGACCATGGCCTGTATCAGATGCACCTTAGTCTCCAGAGAGACACCATTGCTCTTTAGTACTTTGGAAAGGTGCCTAACAACAGACTTTCCCATCACAATACGTTTTTTAAATTTTTTGGCTACTGGTGCTGTGAGTGTTGACTGTGGAGCCAAGCAAATTAAAGCTGTGAACAATCCCAATCTCTTCACCATCCATCCTGATGCTTCCAATTGGTCCAGTGGTGATAATCTTTGTCTTCTTGACATTGAGCTTCAATCCATATGAAGGCTGCAGTCCTGGACCTTCTACAGCAAGCGTTGCAGGTCCTCCTCAGTTTCAGCAAGCAGGGTTGTGTCATCTGCATAACGCAGATTGTTGATAGATCTTCCACCAATCCTGACCAGAAATGAAGCTGGAGAATGATTGAATTTTGCATAATCAATGACTTAATCATTACAAATACTTTTTTTTTAAGAGACATAAACACAGGTTATATGTACGTGGGTTTCACCTGGTGGTATGTATAGGAATCAGATTGATTACATCTGTGGAAAGAACTGCTGGAAAAGCTCAGTATCAGCTCTGAAAAATAGGCCAAGAGCTAATTGTCGAACAGACCACCAACTACTCATATGCAAGTTCAAGCTGAAGCTGAGGAAAATTAAACTGAATCCACGGGATCCAAAATATGACTTTGAGTCTATCCCACCTGAATCTCAGAACCATCTCAGTAACAGGTTTGTGGCCTTGAACACTAATGAGCGAAGACCAGATGAGCTGTGGGAGGATATCATTCAGGAAGAGTGCAAACAGTCATTCCAAAGACAGAAGAGGAGGAAAAGACCAAAATGAATGTATCACAGCTACTTTTTTTTTAATAAATAATTTTAATGAGCATTTACAGAGATTTTGGATTTCCATTCATTCATTGCTGCACTTCTCTCCCCGCCCAGCCCTCCCCCCCCCCCAGTTCGCTCCTCTCTTTCAAAAGTAAAAGAAACACTCCTTCCCTGGTACACAATCCCCCCTCACCCCTCCCACCGCCCCAAGTACATTCCACTATGCAACCTTAATTGTGAACTCTTGTGATAACCATAATACCCTATCATACATCGCTTTTAAATTATTCACTCCCTCATCTGTTTCAGTGCAGTATACACAATTTATCCAGTTTAATTACTTATTTTTTTAAACAGGTGGCCAATCCATATGAGCAGTCCAACCAAAACTGAACAGTTCTTTTTTTGTGAGTATGTGGTGTCTTAATTATCTTCTCCTTCATCATCTGTTTCCATCTTCCTCTTCTCACCATTCCCACTTTCTTCCTCATCTTCCTCTTCATCTTCATCCTCATCCTCATCTTTTTCATCAACTTCTCCACCATGGCCAAATTCTTCTTCCTCCCCACTGACTTCATCTTCATCTTCTTCCCCTTCTACATCTTCATCCTCTTCTTCATAAAAATCATCCTTTTCATCCTCCTCATCCTCTCCTTCATGCTCCTCTTCATCGTCCACACCATCCACCTCAGCATCTGAGTCTTGGACCTTCTGGTCCTGTTGGTCAGAGCCATCCATCTAGGTAGGTCAGCTGGGCAGGAAGGTGAAGACGCTCTCTTGGTATCATTCAAGTTGGTAACCTCACAGTTAAATAGATCTAGGCTTTTCAGATTCTCCAATTTTTTCAAGGCCTCCAAGGTGCTGCCATCCTTCAGTTTATTGCCACTCAAGTTTAGGTACGTGAGGTTTGGAAGTTTTTCTGCTAACATGTCCAGACCTCCAAAGATTCTATTTTCGCTGAGTTCAAGCTTTTTCAATTTCAGTAATTTGGGGAGATTTGAAAATGAAATCAAGCCTACAGTCATTAAGCTGAGGAACTCTAAGTTCACAAACGCAGCTGTTAAAACCCTCGATTTTCCATCATTTGACTTGCAGTTGTCCAGAACAAGTTCTCAGATAATTGGGTCTGGTTCCTCAGCGCTAGGTGGATCCTTCTCTTCATGGTGCCCCTCTTCCCCCCTCTCTTCAAACTTTACTTTCTGCGGCGGAGGTGGAGGGGGGAGAGGCGGCTGGCCATCGGAAGCGGGGTACTGGTAGCTGAGGCCAGCGGCTCTGTCCTGGGCGACGGGCGGGTGAGCGAGCAAGCGGAGCCCCTGGAGCCAAGTTACTCATGGGAGCGGGGAGAAACCACGGAGAGAAACCATGAAGGGAAAAGGGGGCCTGGAGGGCGCAGCTCTGGTCTCGCTACCGCCGCCCCTGCCACAGGCGGCACTCCTGAATGTGCTTTTTGGTGAAGTGTCTCTTCATATCCTGTGCCAATTTGGGGATTGGTTGCTTATATTTTTGTTGTTAAGATGTTGGAATATTCTACAAATTTTAGATATAAGTCCCTTATCAGATGTCATTGCCAAATATTTTCCCCCAGTCTGTGGGTTTCCTTCTAACTCTGTTAGAGAAATTGAAATTTTTTGATGTGCATTGGTATTTGATTCTTAGAAGGTTCCATTGGTCTATTTTATTCTTTCCTGATTGTAGGTTTTTCATTATGATTGAAAGACTGTTCGTGCTGTGGGTTAGGGCTTTCTTCCTAACTTTTCTCTAATGAATTTCACAATCTTTGGTTTTTACTTCTAGGCCCTTGATCCACTTTGAGTTGAGTTTTTTATATGATGTCGGGTGTGGTTCTTGCTTAAGTTCTCTGCAGATTTGGTGTAGATTTTGGCAGATTTAATGCAAAATTGGTATCAAAATATCTCTTGGCTTTGGCACTAACTTTGCCAACACCATTTGCTAAAGGCACTGTCATTTCTCCATTTAACTGATTTTATCTCCTTATCAAGGATCATTTGACCATAGGCAAATGAACTTATTTCTGTGCCCTCAGTTCTATTCGGGTTGCTCTATGTGTCTGTCACTGTACCAGTATCATCCTGTCTTGGCCACTACAACTGTGGAGAAGGATTTTAAATCAGTGAGTGTGATGCCTCCTACCTTATTTCCCTTTTTTCAGTAGTATTTAACTTATTCAGAGTGTCTTTCCATTCCAGATAAAATTGGAAATTTCCTTTTCCATCTTGTTGAAGAATATGGTTGGTATCTGTATTGGGATTGCTTTGAATTTTGATTAATATTGCCTTTGATAAGACTGTCATTTTCATAATGCTGAATCTTCCTTTGCATGAGCATGGTATATTCCTCCATTTCTCCATGTCTCTTTTTGTTTCTTGCAGTAATGTTTTGTCATTTTCTTTTTATAGGTTATTTGTGTCTCTAATTAGATTTGGTCCCAAGTATTTAATTCTGTGATTAGTTATTTTAATTGGTATTGTTTTTCTTAGCTCTAGTTCTCTGTTCTATTTGTTACTGTAGATAAATCCAACTGATTTTTGTATGTTGATCCTGTATCCTGCCACTCTTCTGAATTGGTCGACTATGTCCAATAGTTTCCTTGGTGAACTTTTAGGGTTTTCTAAGTATACTGTCTGGAAGATGGTCTCTTGTGTCTTGATGAGGGTCACGTATGGTTATTTTATAGACTTTTGTCTTTCCCTGTCCACAAGCAAGTGTCAGCTGATTGGACTTGCCAGATAGACAGGGGGTCTCTGGTTTATAGTCAACCAGCATTTGGGCATGTCTGTGTTTAAAAATATGATTGGGATGATCATTTTTAAAGTGATACTGCAGTAGTCTGTCTATTTGCTGTACTGAAGTAACTTGGAATTGCTGTGATGCTAAACAACTGTTTCGTTGGTGTGTCAAACACCATAATGGTCACCCATTGTGGGCAGTGTTTGGTGGAGGTCCCACATTGATTCAGATTTGGAAGCAAGAGTGGCTTCCACTTCCTAAAACACATGCCTCTGGAAATTCTATGAACATAGAGAAACGAGGATGGTTATAGAACAGGGTTCAGGCCTTTTGTTCATAGGGTTGTGATGAGTCATACTTAACAACAACAACAACAAAATATGCTATCATGTCATCTGCATATAGAGATAGTTTTACCCCCTTTTTGCCAATTTGTAAACCTTTTTTTTTCCTTGTCTTTCATTATTTCACTCATTAATACTTTCAATATTATACTGAATGTTGGTTTTTTTATTAATTTTAATAGACATTAACAGAGGTCTTGGATTTCCACTCACCCATTGCCGCACTCCCCTCCCTGACCAGCCTGCTCCCCCCTCCAAAGAGAAAAAGAAAAGAAAAAAAAATTCCTTCATTAGTATACAATTCCCACATCCCTCCCCCCCACCCCCCACCCTGAGCACACCTCTCTATGCAACTCTAACTCTGGACTCTGTGCCAACCATAATACTCAATCATATATCACTTCTAATCTGTTCTTTCCCTCATGTGTCTCAATACAATATATGTAATTTATCCAGTTTTTTCTGTCATACCCCAACCCTGATGTCAGACCCATTCTACAACAGTGGCACCATGCAGTATTTGTCCCTTTGTGATTGAGATATTTCACTCAGCACCATGTCCTCCAGGGTCACCCACTTTGAATAATATTGCATGAGTTCCTTGTTTTTCAATGCTGCATAGTATTCCATTGTGTGGATATACCACAGCTTCTCTATCCATTCATTTGTTGATGGGCCCTTAGGTTGCTTCCAACTCTTTGCTATTGTAAACAAAGCTGTGATAAACATGGGTGTGCATATATCTGCTTGGATGGCAGACATGGTCTCTCTGAGGTAGATTCCCAGTAATGGGATTGCTGGGTCAAATGGTATCTCTATTTGCAATTTTTTGAGAAAGCGCCACACCACCTTCCACAATAGTTGCACCATCTTACATTCCCACCAACAGTGAATAAGAGTTCCAGTTTCTCCACATCCTCGGCAGCATTTGTTGCTTGCTGTTCTGTTATACTTTGCTATTCTTACAGGGGTGAGATGATATCTCATAGTTGTTTTGATTTTCATCTCTCTTAGAGCTAGGGACTTTGAACATTTCTTCATGTGCTTGTTGGCCATCTGAATGTCTTCTTCGGTGAAGTGTCTGTTCATATCCTGTGCCCATTTTTCAATTGGATTATTTACCTATATCTTATTGTGGTGTTCATGTATTTTATAAATTCCAGATATAAGTCCTTATCTGAATTGTCATTACCAAATACTTTTTCCCAGTCTGTGGCTTCCCTTTGTACTCTATTGGAGAAGTTTTTGGATGTGCATAGGGATTTGATTCTTAGAAGGTCCCATTCATCTATTTTATCTTCTCTGGGTTGTAGATTTTCCAGGATACTTGGAAGACTTTTTATGTTGTGGATTAGGACCACTAAAGTTCTTCCAAGCTTTTCTTGAATGAAGTTTATAGTCCTTGCTTTTAGTCCTAAGTCCATGATCCACCTTGAGTTGGTTTTTGTATATGGAGAGAGGTGTGGATCTTGTTTGAGTCTTCTGCATACAGGTTTCCAATTTTGCCAGCACCATTTGTTAAAAAGGCTGTCATTTCCCCACTTAACTGATTTCATCTCCTTGTCAAAAATCAGTTGATCATAGGTAGATGGGCTGATTTCTGGATTCTCAGTTCTATTCCATTGACCTATGTGTCTCTCATTGTACCAGTACCATACTGTCTTAACCACCACAGCAGTGTAGTAGGATTTGAAGTCAGGGAGAGAGATGCCTCCTACATTTTTTCTAGTTTTAAGGAGTGCTTTGCTTATTTGGGGCTTCTTTCTATTCCAAATGAAACTAGAGATTACCTTTTCCATCTCCTTGAAGAATGGGATTGGTATTTGTACTGGGATTGCATTGAACGTATAAATTGCCTTTGGTAGTATTGCCATCTTCACAATATTGAGTCTTCCTATCCATGAACAAGGGATAGTCTTCCATTTCTCCAGATATCTTTTTGTTTCTTGTAGTAATGTTTTGTAACTTTCTTTGAATATGTCCTTTGTGCTTCTGGTTAGATTTACTCCCAAGTATTTAATCTTGCGATTAGCTATTGTGAAGGGTATTATTTTTCTTAGCTCCAGCTCTGCATTCTCTTAGTCACTGTAGAGAAATCCAACTGATTTTTGTATGTTGATCTTGTATCCTGCTACTTTGCTGAATTGGTCAACCATGTCCAATAGTTTTCTTGCTGAGTCTTTAGGGTTTTCTAAGTATACTATCATATCGTCTGCATAGAGAGATAATTTTACCTCCTCTTTTCCAATTTACATTCCTCTTAGTTCCTTTTCTTGTCTTATTGCTACTGCCAAGACTTCCAATACAATATTGAATAGGAGAGGTGATAATGGGCATCCTTGCCTCATTCCTGTTCTTAAAGGGATTGTCTTTAGCCTCACTCCATTGAGAACAATGTTGGCTCTCGGGTTTCTGTATATACTATTTACTATGCTGAAGAAATTCCCCTCTAGTCCTATTTTGCTAAGTGTTTTAATCAGGAAAGGGTGTTGGATTTTGTCAAAGGCCCTTCTGCATCAATTGATAGGATCATGTGGTTCTGGTTCTTTGCTTTGTTAATGTGATGAATTACATTGATTGTTATATTGTTATATTGAATGTTGTTATTGTTGTTATGTGCCGTGGACTCACTTGTGACTCATAGCAACCCTATGTACAACAGCCCTAAACCCTGCTCTATCTCTTGCCAACCTTATTGTCTCTGCCACACCTACCCCCATTACCCCAGTCACTGAATCAATCCATCTCATCAAGGGTATTCCTCTCCTGCACTCTCCCTCCACCCTCCCAAGCATGACATCCCTCTCCAAGGACTGAATCCGCCTTGCAACATATCCAAAGTATGTCAGACAGAGCTTCAGAATCCTTGAGTCCAAGGAGCAGCCTGGCTTCATCCTCTCTAGGACAAACTTGTTTGTTCTCCTAGCAGTTCGTGGCATATTCAATACTCTTCTCCAGCACCAAAGCTCAAAGGCAATCTATAGGAGAGGTAATAGTGGGCATCTTTGCCTAGTTCCTGTTCTCAAAGGGAATGCCTTTGATCTCTCTCCATTAAGAACAATGTTGGTTCTTGGTTTGGGGTATATACTTTCCTCTACAATAAGGAAATTCCACTCTATTCATATTTTGTTGAGGATTTTCATCAAGATGGGCTGTTGTATTTTGTCAAAATACAATTGATATAATCATGCTCTTCTGTATCAATTGATATAATCATGCTCTTCTTATTCTTGGTCTTGGTAAATTTACACACACACCCACACACACACACACACACGCACACACACTGTTGGATTCTAATAATGAAAATTTTATTAAGGATTTTTGCATCTATATTTATGGCAGATACTGGCTGATAAGTTTCTAATTTTGTGGTGTCTTTACCTGAATTTGTTACTAAGGATATGTTTGCCTTATGGAATGCATCTGGGAGTTTTGCATCATTTTCAATATTTTTAAATACTTTATGCAGATTTCATGACAGTTCTTCCCTGGACATTTGAGAGAAAAAAAATCACTATTAAAACCATTTGGTCCAGTGCTTCCCCCCCGTCCCTAGAGCTTGTTTTCATTTTTCAGAATTTACTAAATGGTCCATTTGCTTAAAAAATTCTCTTTTAGTTGTTTTTTTTTAAATTATTTTTATTGGCTTGCTTACAAAGTTTATATACTGTGCTTTTTTAGTTCAATTTTGTTTTATGATCTGTTCAACTTCTTTTGTAATGGGCCTATTCAGGTCTTCTACTTCAGTCTGCAGCAGTTTGGGTAGATTGTGAGTTTCTAAGTATTTGCCCATTTTCCTCTAGGTTTTCATATTTATTTGAGTAAAGTTTTTCATAATATTCTATTGCTAACCTTTTTATTTCCATTGGTTCTGTTGTGATATGACCCTTTTAATCTTTTATTTGGATTATCTGTTTATTTTCTTTCCTTTCTTTTGTGAGATTTTCTAGTGGTTTGTCAATTTCATTGACCCTTTTGAAAAACCAACTCCTGGTCTTGTTGATAGTTTCAGTTGTTTTTCTGTTTTCTATTCCATTTATTTCTGCCCTGATTTTTATGCTTTTTTTTCCTTTAGAGGCTGTCAGATTTTTTTCTCTCCTCTTTTTCAACGTGTTGGAGATGTTAGGTTAAATACTTCTCATTTTCCCCTTTTGATGAGTTTGCTTATTGCTATAATTGACCTCTAAGTACTGCTTTCATTGTATCCTAGAAGTTTTGGTAAGTTGTGCTTTCATTCTCATTTGTTTCAAGAAACTTTTAAACTTTTTCTTTTTTCATTTCTTCTGTTACCTACTCATGTTCAACCAGCACATTGTTCAACTTCCAGGTGTATGAAGTTTTTTTTTCTCCTTTGTTCTTTTGTTGATGATTTCTAATTTTGTAGAACTGTGGTCTGAGAAAAATACCTCATATTCTGTCTATATTTTTTAATGTATCTAGACTTGCTTTGTGACCTAAAATGTGATCTATTCTGGAGAATGTTCTGTGCGTGCTGGAGAAGAATGCACACTGATCTTTTTGGGGGTGCATTAGCCTGTACATATCAATGAAATCAAGTTGGTGATTGTGTGGTTTAATTCTTCAGCATCTTTGTTGAGTTTCTTTCTGGTAGTTCTATCTTTCCTTGAGAGTTGGTGTATTGAATTCTCCAACTACTATAGTGGTGTTATATATTTTTTTTTCAGTTCTGCTAACATTTGGTTTGTATATTTTACAGATCTATCATTGTGTGCATAGATATTAATTATGGTTAGATCCTCTTATTCTATTGACCCCTTAAGCATTATATAGTGTCCTTTATTCCTTGTCTTTGTGATAGTTTTACACTGAAATATTTTTTATCATAGATTAATATTGCTATTCCTGCTTTTCTCTGGTTACCATTTGCTAGTATTTCCCCGCCCCTAACTCTGATTTTTCAGTCTGTATCTTTTAAATGTGTCCCTTATAGGCAGTGTATTCATGGGGTTTGGTTTTTCATGGTTTTTGGGAGATTCACTCACCCAGTCTGTCATTTTTTTCCTTCTGTCCTTTGTGGCAAAATTAGCTGGATCTAGGAGGTCAATTGCTTTTGTTTTTCTCTCTCTGGTCCTTCAGCTAAGTTCTCTGAGGTGGATGACTTGCTGTTTTCTTATTGCAGCACTCTCTGCTGAAGTCATTGTCCCCCTTGTTCTGTGGAGTGGTGCAGCCAGATTGCCAAACTCTCTTCACCACTCTCCCTGACAGTTTGGAAGGGAGGACCTTGTCTCTCACCTTCTGCTCCAGGACCATATTCCTGTAGCTGCTAATTGTTGGAGCCTTCCAGTTAGGGTGCACGCCTGGCACAACAGGATGATGTCCCAGGCAAGGACAATGTCTTGGCTGGATCCCGAATGCTGTGGCCTTAACAGCAAAGCAGGGCTGAAATGAACAGCATCTGCAAGCTGTAGGGAGGGTTGGGTAGGGCAGGGGTAGTTATGGTCAGTAACTGGAGACAGCTTCACCTGTTCAAGATTGCATCTGAGTTACAAGCCTTCTCTCTCCATGCCTTTTCAATCTGTACGCGTAGAAAATCACTCAGGAAGCCAGTCTTTATAAGGAGGAATGTGGCATCAGGACTTGAAGAAGATTCATCAACAACCTGTATTGTGCAGATGATACAACCTTGCTCACAAAACCTGAGGATGACCTAAAGCATTTACTTCAGAAGATCAAGGACTGGAGTCTTCAGTATGGATTGCATCTCAGCATCAAGAAAACAAAGATTCTCATCACTGGGCCAATTGGCAGCACCATGATAGATGAAGAAGAGATTGAAATTGTTAATTTCAATTTGCTCAGATCCATAGTCACTGGTAGCCAGTAAATCAAAGGATTAATTACATTAAGAAAGTTCTGCCAGGAACCTCTTCAGAGTGGTGAAGAGCAAGGATATCAGTCTGGAGAGTAAGGTGTGCTGATCCAGGCTTTGGTCTTCACAATTACTTGCTGTGCATCAGAGAGCTGGACAAAGACTAACTTTTGAGCTGTAGTGCTGGAGAAGAGTATTTGCCATATCATGAACTGCCAAGAGAACAAACATGTCTGTCCCTGAAAGGATGAAACCAAGTTGCCCCTTGGAGACAAGGAATTTGAAGCTTTTTCGTTGCCAGGAGGGACCAGTCCTTGGAGAACAACATCATGCTTTGAAGGGGGAGGGATAGCACAAGAGAGGAAGGTTTGGATGAGATGGATTGACACAATAACTAGGGTAATAGGGGTAGGTGTGTTAAAGACAGTGAGACTGGTTCAAGATATGTCAGGGTTCAGAGTTATTGTTCAAAGGGTTGCTATGAATTGCAGTCAAATCAATGGTACATAACTATAACAACCACAATAAACACTATTCTTCTTTTTCAAATTAATTTTGATGAACGTTTACAGAGACTTAGGGTTTCCAGTCATTCATTGTTGTACTTTTCTTCCTGCTCACCCCTTCCCCCACCAATTCACTGAAAAGAAAAACTCTTGAATGTTACAGAGCGGAGAGAGTGAGGAGGCTGCGTCTGGCTCCCGCTCTCACAGCCATTACAGTACATTGAGCTCCATAGAGACAGCGCCGGCCAGGCAGAGCCGGAACCGCATTGGGCGACTCTGTGCCTCACGGACCATAGGCAAAGGAGATCCTAAGAAGCTGAGAGGCAAAAATGTCATCGTATGCATTTTTTGTGGAAACCTGCCGAGAGGAGCACAAGAAGAAGCACCCAGATGCTTCTGTCAACTTCTCAGAATTTTCGAAGAAGTGTTGAGAGAGGTGGAAGACCACGTCTGCTAAAGAGAAAGGTCAATTTGAACACATGGCAAAGGCAGACAAGGCCCGTTATGAGAGAGAGATGAAAACCTATATCCCTCCTAAGGGCGAAACCAAAAAGAAGTTCAAAGATCCCAAGAGGCCCCCTTTGGCTTTTTTCTTATTTTGTTCTGAGTATTGCCTCAAAATCAAAGGCGAGCACCCTGGCCTTTTCTGTTGGTGATGTTGCGAAGAAGCTGGGAGAGATAGGGAGTAATCCTGCTGCCAACGACAAGCAGCCCTGTGAGAAGAAGGTTGCTAAGCTGAAGGAGAAATACAAGAAGGATATTGCTGCATACAGGGCTAAAGGCAATTGCGCCTAATGCCGCCAAAAAAGGGCGTTGTCAAGGCTCAGAAAAGCAAGAAGAAGAAGGAAGAGGAGGACGAGGAAGAAGATGAGGAGGACGAGGAAGAAGAGGAAGATGAAGAAGATGATGATGAAGAGGGTGATGATGATGATGATAAGTTGGTTGTAGCGTAGGTTTTCTTTGTCTATAAAGCATTTAACCCCCCTGCACACAACTCACACCTTTTAAAGAAAAAAAAAATTGGCATGTAAGGCTGTGTAAGACTTGTTTTTAAACTGTTCAGTGTCTTTTTTGTATAGTTAACACACTACCGAATGTGTCTTTAGATAGCCCTGTCCTGGTGGTATTTTCAATAGCCACTAACCTTGCCTAGTACAGTATGGGGGTTGTAAATTGGCATGGAAATTTAAAGCAGATTCCTGTTGGTGCACAGAACAAATTAGTTATATATGGGGATAGTAGGTTGTTTTGGTTTTTTTTCATCTTCAGTTGTCTGATGCAGCTTATACAAAATAATTGTTGTTCTGTTAACTGAACATCACTCTGTAATTGCAAAAAAAAGAAAGAAAAAAATTGCAGCTGTTTTGTTGACATTCCGAATGCTTCTAAGTAAATACAATTTTTTTTATTAGTCAAGGATTCTGAAGCTTTGTCTGACATATTTTGGGCATGCTGCAAGGAGGGACTGGTCCTTGGAAAGGGGCATCATGTTTGGCAGAGTGGAGGGGAAGCGAAGGAGAGGAAGACCTTTGGTGAGATGGATCGATTCTGTGACTGGAGCAGTGGGAATAAGTGTGTTTGAGATGGCTAGGTTGGCACAGGACAGAACAGCATTTGGAGCTCTTGTACATAGGGTTACTATGAGTCGCAAGTGACTCGATGGCACATAACAACAACAACAACAACAAAAGAAAGAAAGAAAAGAAAAACTCTTTTATTGTTGTGAAATCCCTCCCCCTAAATCCACTCCACTATGCAGCCTTCACTCTGGACTTCTTTAATGACAAGAATACCCATTCATATATCCCTTTTAAACAGTTCTTTCAACCATCTGTTTCAATGCAATATACATCATTCCTCCCCTCCTTTTCTGTCTTCCCTTAACCCTGATGTCAGTCCTGTTTTACAATAGTGGCCCTATGAAATATTTGTCCTTTTGTGACTGAGATATTTCACTCAGCATAATGTCCTCCAGGGTCATCCATTTTGCATACTATTTCATGAGTTCCTTGTTTTTCAATGCTACATAGTATTCCATTGTGTGATTATACCAGAGCTTCACTATCCATTCGTTTTTTGATAGGCACTAGTGTTGCTTCCAGCTCTTTGCTATTCAAACAAAGCCACAATAAACATGGGTGTACATAACAATCACTCTTCTTAAGGAAGCTCTGATAGGCTAGTGGTAAGAAGCTGAGCTACAATCCCAAAATCACGTGATTCAAATCCACCAACTGCTCCACAGAAGAAGAATGGACAATCATCTCCTGGACAATTTATTGCTTCTGAAAACCTACTGGACAGTCAGCTCCAACTCGACAGCACACAACAATGATAATAGTTTTTGCAGTCTAAAATGGATCAAACATACATTCAAGACTTAATAATAATTGGTAATTGAATGCAAAAACAAGGATTACTTGTATTGGAAATTATGGACTTGGTGACATAAATGAGGCTGGAGATCAAATGATTAAAATTTGTACAATCAATGATTTATTAAGTAAAAGTACTTTCTTTAAAAAAACAAATGACTATGAAAATTCTTTCATCTCTTTTGCCCATTTTGTAATTGTGTCATCACTCTTTTTCCTGTGGATACACTGTAGGATTTTGTAAACTTTTGATATGAGACTCTTGCCTGAAATGGTATTGCCAAATGTTTTTTTCCAGTCAGTAGGTTTTCATTTCACTCTGTTAGAAAATTTTTTAAATGCACACAAAGATTTAATCTTTAGAAGGTCCGATTCGTCAATTTTATCCTCTACAGATTGTACATTTCTGGTTGTATTTGCCAGTCTTTTTAAACCATGGATTAAGCCATCTAAGCTTAATCACAGTTTGTCTCTGTGAACTTTATGGTTTTGGGCTTTACTCCCCGTTTCTGATCCACCTTGAGTTGATTTTTGTGTATGGTGTGAGATGTGGATCCTGTTTCAGCTTTCTGCAGGTGAAGTTCAGTTTTGCAACACTGTTTGTTGAAGAGGTTGTCATTCCCCCATTTGATAGATTTTATTTCCTTGTTGAATATCAGTTGACCATAGATAGATAGCTGGGTCTGTTTCTGGGTTCTCAGTTCTGTTCCATTGATCTATGTGCCTGTCATTGTATCAGTACCATGCTGTTTTGGTTACTATTGCTGAGTAGTAGGTTTTGACCCGAGGGAGTGCTATGCCTCCCATTTCATTTTTGTTTTTCAGAAGTGTTTTGCTTATTTGGGGTCTCTTTCCTCTCCAAATAACCTTTACAATTTCCCATTCTCACTCCTTGAAAAATGAATTCTGTATCTAGATTGAGATTGCATTGAATATAGAGATTGCTTTTGGTAAAATTGTAATTTTCACAATATTGAGTCTTCCTATCCATGAACAGGGCAGGTTTTCCCATTTATTTAGGTCTTTTATTGTGTCTCTCAGAAATATTCTGTAGTTTTCTGTGTATAGGTCTTTTGTTTCTCTAGTTAGGTTCACTCCCAAGTATTTCAACTTGTAGTTAGTTATTATAAATGGTATTGTTTTCATGGTTTCCTTCTCTGAGTTTTCTTTGTTACTGTAGAGAAATCTCATTGATTTTGAGATATTGATCTTATATTCTGTCATTCTAATAATTGGTCTACTAACTCTAACATTTGGATGGCCTACAGACACATGAAGAAATGCTCAAAATCACTGACAATAAGAGAGATGTAAATCAAAACCACAAGGAGATATCATCTCACTCCAATAGGTAGTGGCAAAATTTAACAAGACAGCAAGTAATAAATGCTGGAGAGGATGTAGTGAGAAAGGAACTCTTATACATTGTTGATGGGATTGGAAATTGGTATAACCACTGTGAAAGTGTTACAGACCGAGGGTCCCAAAGAATGGAATAATTTTATAATTATTAATAAAGAGACAAACAGCCAGGAATAGGAATGTGATAGAGCAGAGAGCATAAAACAGGGAGCCAGCAGTTCTCGACTGAAGACCCCAAGCCAAGTTTCTCTGTATCTTGATTGAAAATTAGCAGGAAGTAAATCACAAAGAGAAGTCAATGCAAATGAAGCCAATCTCTTTCTATTGAAAACCTTCTGCTTGACTCAGGAAGGAGGGGTTCACAAATGCAAGAATTTGGTTTACCCTTAACTATTAACCTTGATGCCTCAGGGTGAACTCTAGCTCAAGAAGTAACACTCCCTCTGTAGGGGGCCCCTTGCTGTCTCCTGTCTTGCAGGGAACAAACAGCTCATTTTCTAGGATCTGCCACAAGAGAAATCCTAAGTTATATATTTGTAATTCCTTCATTTCCTGAACAAGGATTTTCATATAATGTTTGGTATAGAGTTTGGCTTCCCATATGAAAGACAGTTTGGCACTTCTTCAAAAAGCTGAACATAGAAATTCTATATGACTCAGATATTCCACTGCTTGGAGTATACCCTCAGAGAATGAGAACTGAGACACAAACAGAAACTTGTACACCAGTGTTTATAGTAGCATCATTCAACCATCGCAAAAACATGGAAAGAGCCCAGATGTCCAACCACAATCAAATGGATTAAGAAATTATGGTACATTCACATGATGAAATACTATGCAGCAAGCAGGAATAATGATTTTGAAAATCACTGCCTAACTTGGAAGAGACTGAAGAGCATTACGCTAAGTGAACTAACTCAGTTCCATAGGGTCAAATACTGTATAAGACCATTATTGTAGAATGTGTATGAGGATCTAAGGGAGGGCCAGGAGGAGCAGAAGTCTGACGATGAGCAGGGGGAAGGAGGGTCATTAATCATAGGGTTGCACAATTTGAAGGGTGGAGGGAGGGGCATGGGGGGTGTGAAGAAATGGGAAAGATCGGTGTGATAAACAATGTACACAAACTTTGTAAATAAACCAGTATACAATTTAAAATTAATAATAATAATAATAATGACACCTATACACATTGATCTCACCTAATGGACTACACAGGAATCAGATTGACTATATTTGTGAAAAAAGTTCCTGGATATGCTCAGTATCAGCAGTCAAAACCAGGGCAGGTGCTGCCGGCGATTATCAATTACTCATGTGCACATTCAAATTAAAGATGAAAAAATTAAAACGAGTCCAAGAGAACAAAAACACGGCCTTGAGTCTACCCTGCCTGCACTTAAAAACAATCTCAAGAATAGATGTGAGCCATTGAACACTAGTGATTGAAGACTATTTAGATGAGTTGTGGGATGAAATCAAGGATATCATCCTGGAAAAAAGCAAAAGGTCATTAGAAAGAAAAGCCAAAAAGGGTGTCAAAAGAGACTCTGGAAATTGCACTAGAACACAGGCCAAAACAAAGAGATGAAATGCAGGAGGAAAAGAAATGAACAGAAGATTTCAAAGGGCTGCTCAAGAAAATAAAGCCAAAGTAGTATAACAAAATGTCCAAAGATATGGAATCAGAAAATCAAAAGGGAAAAACTCACTCAGCATTTCTAAAGCTGAAAGAACTGAAAAACAAATTCAACCCTCAAGTTGAAATACTGAAAGATTTGCTAGGGGCAAAATCATAGATGATCTAGGAAATGTCAAAAGAAGATGGGAGACTGTATATTAATGAAACACAATGTATAGAATTTTGTATACAAACTAATATAAAATAAAAGTAAATTTTTAAAAGAACAACAACAACAAAAATGATGAGTCACTGTACCAGAAAGAATTAGCTCACACAGAACTATTGTTGGGAAATAGCATATAAATAAGGACCAACTGTATCCAGAAAATCTGGTGTCAAAGAACTCTCTAGAGTGCTAACGAGTGACAGTGTCAGACTGGAGACTAAGGTGTGCCTGATACAGGCCACAGTCTTCGCAATTACTTGCTATGCATCAGAGAGCTGGACAATGACTAATGGTGATAGAAGAAGAATCGATGCCTTTGAGCTGTGGTATGGGAGAAGAGTACTGAATATACCGTGGACTGCTAAGAGAACCAACAGATCTGTCCTGGAGAGAGTGAAGCCAGGCTGTTCCTTGGAGGCAAGGATTCTTAAGCTCCTTCTGACATACTTTTGGCATGTTGCCAGAAGGGCCCAGTCCTTGGAGAAGGTCATCATGCTGGGAAGAGTGGAGGAACAGTGCAAGAGAGGAAGACCCTACATGAGATGAATTGACTCAGTGACTGGGATAATGGGGATAGTTGTGTGAGAGATAATGAAATTGGCTCAAGATAGAGCAGGGTTCAGGGCTGTTGTACACAGGGTCGCTATGAGTCACAGGTGACTCAACAGCCCATAACAACAACAACAACAACAAGGACAAATAATGAAGGAAGAAGTCCAAGCTGCACTGAAGGTAATGGCAAAAAATAAAGTCCCAAATTGATGGAATACCTATTGGTATGTTCCACCTGGACATGCCCACAAGGCTGTGCCGAGAAATTTGGAAGACACTAACTTGCCAACTGACTAGAAGAGACCCATAATTGTTCCAGTCCCCAAAATGGTGATCCATGTAGGAATTTTTTAAACAATATCACGGGAAAGCAAAATCTTGCTGAAGATTATTAAAAAATGTCTAGAAGAGTATATCAAAGGAGAACTACCAGAAATTCAAGCTGAATTCAGAAGAGGTTATGGCACCATTGCTGATGACAGAAGGATATTACCAGAAAGCAGGGAATACCAAAAGAATATCTGTTTATGTTTATTGAATATGCAAAGGCATCTCATTGTGTGGATTACAACATATTATAAATAATATTTAGAAGGATGGGAATCCCAGAACACTTAATTGTGCTGGTGCAAAATCTATACCCAGATCAAAAGGATATTGCCTGAACAGAGCTAGGCAACACTGCATTGTTTAAAATAAAGAATAGTTTGCATCATAGTTCTATCTTTTCTCCATGACTTTTCTTTTTTTTTTTGTTTT
>NW_006399840.1:4922266-4930790 GCF_000299155.1 Elephantulus edwardii | reverse complement strand
TGCCTGTCGGGGCCTGGGTTTCAGCTGTCCACACCACAGCAGTGGACAACGAGCTTAAAGCCCCTGATGGCTCTGGGCGCTGACTCTCACCAGTGGCTATGGATGAAGTCACAGGCGATTTTCAGCCAGCGCTGGTGACTTTTCAATCTGTATACTGAGCAAATCATTAAAGAAGCAGGACTTTAACAGGAAGAATGTAGCATCAGAATCTGCGGAAGACTCATCAGCAGCATGCATTAATACAGATAAAACACAACCTTGCTTATTTAAAGTGAGAACTTGAAATCTTTGCTCCAAAAGATCACAAGCTACAGCCTTTGACATGGACTACATCTCAACATCAAGAAAACAAAAAATCCATACCACTGGGCCAATAGGCAACATCATAGATGCAGATTGAAATTGTCAATAATTTCATCTTGCTTGGATCAACAATCAACATCCTTCGTACCAGCAGTCAAAAAATCAAAAGATATATTGCATTGGGTAAATTTGCTGTCAAGGACCTCTCCAAAATGAAGTCAGTTAAAGACTAAAGTGCACCTGACCTAATTCACAATCTTTTTAATTACTTCCTATACATCTGAAAGTTGGGCAATGACTAAGGATGACAGAAGAATAATTGATGCCTTTAAGTGGTAATGTTGGAGATGATTGCTGAATATCTCATGAATTGTCAAAAAAACCTCAAACAAATAATGTCTTGGAAAAAGTGAAATCAGTGTGCTCCTTTGGAAGTAAAGATGGTGAAGCTTTGTCTCACAGTCTTTGGGCATGTTGTTAGGAGATGCTTGTCTTTGGAAAAGGACATGGTTAGAAAGATGAAGGATTAGAGTAAATGAGGAAAACCCTAAAAAAGACAGGTTGACAGCATATGCTCTTGCTTCCTGTTAAAAAGTTTGGAAAGGAAACAACAAATGCTGGTGAGGTGGTGAAGAAACTAGGGCCCTTAGCCACTGTTGGTGGGGGTGTAAAATGGTGCAACCACTCCAGAAGGCGATATGGTGCTTTCTGAAAAAGTTGGAAATAGAAATAACATTTGACCCAGCAATTCCACTCCTGGGAATTTACCACCACCCAAGCAGATATATGCACACCCATGTTTATTATGGCTTTGTTTGCAATAGCAAAGAGCTGGAAACAACCCAAGTGCCCAAACAAAAAACTAATGGATAGAGAAGCTGTGGTATATTCACACAATGGAATATTATGCAGCATTGAAAAACAAGGAACTCATGAAATATTATACAAAATGGGTGACCCTGGAGGACATTTTACTGAGTGAAATATCTCAATCACGAAAGGACAAATATTGCATAGTGCCACTGTTATTAAACAGGACTGACATCAAAGTTGGGGGAAAACTAAGAAAAGATTGATAAATAATGTATACTGCATTGAAATAGATGAGGGACAGAACTGCTTCAACAGAACTGCTTCAACAGATTAGGTATTATTTACATGACAATAGTCTAGAATAAGAGTTGCATAGTAAAATGGACTGGTGGTGAGGGAATTGTATAACAATGAAAGAATTTTTTTTCAAAGAGAAAAGTGAACTGGGGGGGAGGGGTGGAGAGGGAGGAAAATGTGCAATAATGAATGAATGAAAATCCAAGTTCTCTATAAACTTTCATTAAAATCTCAAAACGTCTTGCTTTCTACTTTAATAAAACTGCTTTAAAAAAAAAGAAAAAAAAATCTCAAAACGTTTGGAAAATTATTGAGAATTCTGTGCCTTATGTGTATATGCCTATATGGAGGGGAAACATGGAAATATACTTAATAATGGAAAAAATCAGAAATGATATTATGTACTTAAAACAAAATGAGGGGAGATCTGGTGGCCTAGTGGCAAGGAGCTGCAACTACAATCCCAGAGGCTCACGGTTCGAATCCACCAGATGCTCTGCCGGGGAAGGAGGGACAATCTCCTCCTGTACCAGTCAGATCTGATTTGACGGTATACTCACACAAAAATAATAAAATTTAAAAAAATTTTTAAAAACACCGAGTTGAATATTACAACCAAATCTGTAATTCTATAAATAAATATACAACCAAAGCTTCAATTCTATAAATAAATGATAATGATATCTTGCAGGGATGAAAACACAGGTTGAATGAAAATACAAAAGAAAAAAAAGATGGATTGACACAGTGACTGTAAAATAGGCTCAAGTATGTTAGAGATTATGAGGATGGCACAGGATAGGACAAGGTTCAGGTCCAGTGGATAGGGCTGTTGTGAGTTGTTAACTTAATGGCATATAAAAACAACTATTAAAAAAACCAAACAACTATCAGAGACTCAATTAAGGCAGTAGTTTTATTACAGCATTCTGCAAAGTTGGGGTATTTTAGAAGCATTTGATACATATTAAAGTATATATCAAGCTATGGCCCCAATAATTAGAATAGACAGGTAAAAAAAAAAGAGAAATGGAAGAAGAATTGATTATTCTTACTTTCTTTCTTAATAGTCTGTTTATGCTTCCTATTCTTTCTGCTTTGCCTTCTCTGAGTAAAGTGCAAAGTGGGGAGAGTTACCTCTAGTAACAAATGAAAATACAAACCCCAGTGCTGTGGAGTTTTTTTCTTTCTAATGATGGTGCTCCTGTGTCTTTCAGAGTGAACTGTGCTGCACAGACTTTTCATGACAGTTATCAGAAGAAGACCACTTAGCCGTTCTTCCACAGCAGCACTGGATGAGCTCAACCCACCAATCTTGTGATTAGCAGTTGTGTTCAGATCATACCCCACAGGGAGCCACTACCACAATAGGACTGTTAACACATGGAGCTGTAAATGTTCTCTTTATTTTCCTAATGTATTCAGACCCATGAAATTAAGAAATCTTCATTATCATGAGAAACTGTGGGAAGAATATGCTTGGAACTCAGAGAATTCACAGGATACAAGATATTGCAACCACCACAGCCTAAGAGGGCAAGGCAACGAAGCAGTCAGACCTGCCTAAAATGAAATGCTGAGATGCCCTATCCGCCAAATCAATGAGACCAAAGTAAAAAAAAAAAAAGTCTGCGTCATAGTGTGTTATGTTACTAACTCAAAGGCCAGTAATGGATGTCCACCAGCCAACCCTTCAAAGAATGCTGAAGCAATTAACAGCCTTGAAAGCCAAAGAAGGCTCACCATTCAATAGGATTGACTTAACGGAAGTAGGTGTGGTGATTAGTTTTGGAAAACTTGCCAAAGGAAGTTGAATCTAGAATAGATGATGGAGGAGAAAGTTCATGAATATAAGGTATTCCTTGAGTCTAGTTTAAGAGTAGGAAGTAAAGATTATTTTACCAACCATCCTGTATAGAGTCTTGCTTAGGTCTTATGCTTTGAGCCACCACTCAAATATATGACAGAATCAATTAACATGAGGGTATGTCTTAATTCTCTCAGACTAGATATAACAGAGAGATCTCAACTGTTTTGGAAGCAGGAGGGGCATCCACTTCCTAAACAACATGCCTCTGGAAACTCTATGAACTTTGGTAAATGTTGTAGGGGAGACATCAGGACTTTGTTCATAGGGTTGCTATGAGTCGTGCTCAACCCGAAGGCAATCAACAACAACAACAACCACAACTGTATAGCTTCAGCGAACATAAATATATTTTACTGATATTCAGGAAGCTAGAAGCACAAAACTCTAGAGGTAAGCTTTTTCTCTCTGTTGATCCTAGGAAATGGTCCTTATCTCCTTCCCACATCTATTTGCCCAGTGTCCTTTGCAGGTCTTCATGTCTCTAGGTTTCAGTCTTTCCATGAGGCTAGGATGTGCTCAGCGCACAAAACCTGGGTAAAAGGATGGGCTCCTCTCCAGCCTCTTCTTTCTTGTCCCAAGAACATTCCTTCTCTGTTTATTTTCTCCTTTCATCTTTTATGCAGGTCTTATCTCAGAACTCTCCTTAGATCCAATCAGGGTGTTGCATCCCTTCATAATCCTCTTATACAATTGACTGATCACTCATGGGTGATTATTACACCATCACATAGCTACTAAATTGGGTCATTACATATCTGCCAATCTACTGAGAATAATAACCTAGCCATAGTTGACGTGTATTTTGAAGTGATTCCATTCAATCTACGACAGAAAATACGGGAATCTGAGGAGGGTAAAAAGTGAACAAATACTTTGACACCCTGAATAATGCCACTTGATCTACCTTGGAAGTCAGGCACAGGTGGGGAAGACATATCTGTGTAAACTTAGAGTCTTCCTATCTCAGGTACAAACTACAGATCAGTATCTCTATTTTTCTGCTCCAGAACTTTTCCCAAGGCCATGAGAAACTACTTAGCCAACACATAAACATAGTTGGAAAGTATGCGGACAATCTCCAATTTACAGGATCAGGAGCCAATGAACCAATGTCCCTGACTTCTATCTTTCACCTCAGTGGTTCTGCGAGGCCCCAGAAGAACAGCACACTTACTCTTAGCCCCATAAGCAGCCACTAAGATATTGTACTCTTCTTTCTTCCTTCCCAGTCTCCCTCTCCCTTCTGCCACTTGACTTCCAGGAACCATCAATTAAATAACTTCCAGATAAATTTCTTCTACTCAAATCTATCTTAGTCTCTAATGTGTGAGGAGCCCAAACTAAAAGGTGCTCTGTACATATCATGTCTTGTTTTGCTAGGTTATATGTTAGCTCATATTTATTTTGATCTTGAAATTATTGCAAGTGCATCTGGGTCTTAAAAATAATAGATTTAAAAAAAGAAAATAAGAGATCAGCATTTATCTCACTGATGAAATTGGAAGTATAAAGATAATAGCATTTGTCTGGTGTGTTAGTTTCAAAAAGAGGCCTAATTTTGTGTTGATAAAGCACTCACTTGAAAGGTGATCAGTACAAACACACCAGTCATTCTAAAGAAGAAAGATGTAGCAGTTTGCTTCCATAAGGATTTGCAGCCTTGGAAACCCTGAGGGACAATTCTGCTCCCATAGAATCCCCCCTGAGTCAGAAGTGACTTGAGAGCAATGACTTTGGTTCAGTTGTCTTTTGAAAGATAAGAGTCACACTTTCATACATGATTCATAAATATCTACGCTTGTTTTGATTACAGATCCAGGAATTTGATACATTCTTTCAAACAAGAATTAATTTTCGAAGTTTGATAACAGAAGATTGTGAGTTTGTCTAAGAAAAGAAAGTTTAGGAGTAAATGTTAAATATTCAACTTCTTAGTGTTAATTATACAAAATTAATGGCAAGAAAGAAAGACTCTTTTTTTAAATAAACACTCTTTATCTTGATATGTTTTAAATAAAATTATTCTAAGCCATACAAACTCTTTCATAGCCAAAGAACAAGAAAAAGAGCTTAAATTTTTTAAATGCTTTTTTGATTCCTACCACTAGGTGATCCCCTATACCTTAGAAAGGTTTTACAGAGAACCTCAACTCTGCCGCACTCTGACATCCTGCATTTTCTTTCCCCACCCCCTGCATTCTTTTCTGTAGTCATCTCTCCCCTCAGTTTATTTTATGTTCTTGCTCACTCTCTTCAAAATAACATTTATCTATAATAGTGACAAGTAAAAGGACAATATCCCCAATGATCCATAATTCCACTTTAAAAACACACATGACCTTTTGCCAATTTTGTAGGGTAATCAGTCTTTTTCTTGTGGAGGTCCAGGAATATTCTGTAAACTTTCGTTATGAGACTCTTGTCTGGGATTGTATTGCCAAATGTTTGATCCCAGTCAGTAGGTTTTCTTTTCACCCTGTTGAAAAAAAGTTTTTGATGCACACAGAGATTTAATCTTTAGAAGGTCTCATTCATTTATTTTATCATCTTCAGATTGTGCATTTCTGGTTATATTTGACAGTCTCTTTAAACCAGAGAATAAGCCTTCTTAGCTTGGCCCCAGTTTGTCTCTTATGAACTTTTATGGTTTGGGGCCTTACTCCCAGGTCCACCTTGAGTTGATTATTGTGCATGGTGAGAAATGTGGATCCTGTTTCAGCTTTCTGCAGTTAGCAGTCCAGTTTTGTCAGCAGTATTTGTTGAAAAGGTTGTCATTTCCCCATTCGATAGGTTTTATTTTCTTGTCAAATGGCAGTTGACTATAGATAACTGGGTCTATTTCTGGGTTCTCAATTCTACTCCATGGGTCTATGTGCCTATCATTGTACCAATACCATGCTGTTTTGGTTACTACTGCTATGTAGTAGGTTTTGAGGTCAGAGAGTGCTATGTCTCCCACTTCATGGGAAGAATTTTCACAGAGTAAGATATTTGATTAGCACACAGATACATGAAGAAATGCTTTAAGTCACTGGTAATAAGAGAGATGTAAATCAAAACCATAATGAGATACCATCTCACTCCAGTAGCAGTGGCAAAATTTAACAGGACAACAAGTAATAAATGTTGAAGAGAATGTGGCAAGATAGGAAAAATTATACATTGTTGGTGGGATTGTAAAATGGTACAACCACTCCAGAAGGCAGTTTGGCACTTCCTCAAAAAGGTAAACATAGACATTCCATATGACTCAGCTATTTCACTGCTTGGAATATACCCTGAGAAAATGAGAACTGAGGCATAAGCGGACACTTGCACAACAATGTTCATAGCAGCCTTATTCACCATTGCAAGAACGTGGAACAACCCAGATGTCCAACTACAATCGAATGGATTGAGAAATTATGGTTCAATCACACAATGGAATAATACATGGCATGCAGGACAAACAATTTTGTAAATTACTACCTAACATGGCAGGGACTAGAGAGCATTATGCTGAGTGAACTAATACTGTCCCATGAAGACAAATACTGTACAAAACCATTATTGTAGAATGAGTATGGGGATCCAAGGGAGGTGGTGGAAGCAGAGCGGTGAGGATGGGCAAGGGAGTGTTAATCTTAGTGCCATACAATTTGATGAGTAGGGGGTTGAAGGAAATGGAAATATCTGCTGTGAAAACCAATGCATTCAAACTTTGTTAAGAAACCAATTTGTTGTTGTTGTTGTTGTTATGTGCCGTCGAGTTGCTTGCGACTCTTAGCGACCCTATGTACAACAGCCCTAAACCCTGCTCTATCCTGTGCCAATCTCATTGCCCCTGACACACCCATCCTGATTACCCCAGTCACTGAATCAATCCACCTCACAGAGGGTCTTCCCCTCCTGTGCTGTCCCTCCACTCTACCCAGCATGATGTCCCTCTCCAAAGACCTGTCTTTCCTTACAACATGTACAAAGTATGTTAGGCGAAGCCCCAGAATCCTTGCCTCCAAGGAGCAGCCTGATTTAACCCTCTCTAGGATGAATCTGTTTGCTTGGCAGTCCATGGTACATTCAGTACTCTTCTCCAGCACCACAGCTCAAAGGCATCAATTCTTCTTCTATCCTCCCTAGTCATTGTCCAACTCTCTGATGCATAACAAGTGATTGCAAAAACCATGGCCTGTATCAGGCACACCTTAGTCTCCAGAGAGACACCGTTGCTCTTGAGTACTTTAGAGAGGTCCCTAACAGCAGACTTTCCCATCGCAATACGTTTTTTGATTTCCTGGCCACTGGTGCCAAGAGCATTGACCGTGGAGCTGAGCAAACTGAAGCTGTGAACAATCTCAATCTCTTCACCATCCATCCTTATGCTACCGATTGGTGCAGTGGTGAGAATTTTTGTCTTCTGGACATTGAGCCTCAGTCCATATTGAAGGCTGCAGTCCTTGACCCTCTGCAGTAAGTGCATGAGGTCCTCCTCAGTTTCAGCGAGCAGGGTTGTGTCATCTGCATAACGCAGATTTAAAAAAATCCAAAAAAACTCCCAAACTCCACATGATGCCCCTCTATTGAGTGACTGTGAACATTAACAGGAGCGAAGTGCCTTCTCTTTTTCTCATCCAGTAACTGGTAGATTTGAACTACTGACCTTTGGATAGTAGTCTAACACATAATACACTAAGCCACACCAGGGCTCCTTAAAAGAAACTGTATGTGACACAGTTGGTTAAATGTTTGATTACTAGCAGGAAAGCTGGTAGTTCAAACCTACTCTGATGATTTACTTCTGAAAGGTCTTGAGACCTCTGTCAATCTGTGGACTTTTTAATGACTCAGAATTAACTCTAAGGTAACTAATAACATATATATATAGCAAGGAAGCTCTGGTGTCCTAGTGGCAAGAAGCTGTGATGGACAATCTCTTCTGGTGAGATTAATAGGTTCTGAAAACCTGCTGGTTCTGACTCTACAGTATATAACAAATAGCTATCTATGTATAATCAATCTCTCTCTCTCTCTCCTCTTGATAGATAGATAGATAGACAGGTAGATAGACAACTAGCACTGGTGTCCTAGTGGCAAGAAGCTGCAGTGCAATCCTAAAGGCAAGCTACAAATCCACTAGCTACTCCACAGGAAAAGGATAGGCAATCTCCTCCCTTGTAATTAACTGCCTCTACAAACCTACTAGAGGGTCAGCTATGGATCAGTTCTAAGTCTATGGTACACAACAACAACACTATATCATCT
>NW_006399840.1:4916855-4921986 GCF_000299155.1 Elephantulus edwardii | reverse complement strand
TATATAAATATATAAAATTTCCAGTTACTTGGTGGGTAGAGAGTTGTGTTGTCAACCCAAAGGTAAACAATTGTAATCCACAAGCTGAAAATGAGTAACATTCTCTTTCAACCTCTGAAAATCTACTGAAAAGTCAGCCATGAGTCAATTTCAGCTGAGGCAGCTATGAGTTAGCACTAAACAATAATACCTATTTTTGCAATAAAATAACAACCTGGTAAGGATATTTTAAACTTTTATAAAGATAGAAAATACTAATTTGGGTAACTAGAACGTCTACTAGTTTAAAATCTTCATTGTATAGTGATGTCAATAAGGTGAAGTGAGGGTAAGATATTCTTAAAGATTCACACACAAGTTATTGGAAAGAAAACCATTTGCATAAAATTTGTCACTCACTCTAGAATTAGTCACTTTACAAAAGCTCAAAATACTGTCTTATGATTATTATGAGAAGACTATAACTATGTATGATGCATTTTGAATATTTTGGTAGCTTGTCTTAGAAAATAAACTTAAAAGTGGCAGCCATGTGTACGAATGCCATGACTCTTCTCTTGGTCAGAGCACAAAATTCCAACTTCTGCTTCCAGACCGGGCTCACATTGACAGATGTAGGCACCTCACTTCGTAACTGGAATTGAGAATTCTGAAGAGAGGAACCTTGGGAGTTTCTAGATCAGAGTCCTCAAGGAATTCAGCAAAGCAGTGGTTGTTAAAGCCAAGGAGGCAACTCTCTGCTCAGAGAGCTCAACCCTCTCCATCTCTGCTCTTCCTGCTTCACTTGTCCTCCAACACTTGTATCAGTGTTCATCATGCCTCAAGGTCAGTAGAATAAGCACCTTGCCCATGGAAAACACCACCAGCCTCAGGGTGATTCCCATGCTCTTGAGGGTGTTCAGGCCCCAAGCAGCAAAGGAGGAAGGCTCCTCTCCCTCCTCATCTCCTCCTCATGAGACTTCTCCTCAGTACTTAGCTTCCTCTCTCTTTCCCTTGGGGCCTCAGAAATTTCCACTCATCCCCATTGCTGGTGCAGATGTCCGTTGCATGGGAGCTGATGAAGGTGCCCAGGGCCAAGATGGCAGTGCAAGTTCCTCTGGGGACTCCCAGAAAGATCCTCTAATAAAGAGAATGAGCTTGTTGCTGCAGTTCCTGATGCACAAGTACAAGATGAGAGAGCCCATCACTAAGGAAGAGATGATGAAGATCATCAACAAAAAGTCCAAGGAGCACTGCCCTGAGATCCTGCACAAAGCCTGTGAGCACATGGAGCTGGTTTTCAGCCTTGACCTGAAGGAAGTTGACCCTGAATCTTAATCCTATGTCCTGGCCAACACACTGGTGTTCAGCAGAGAAGAGAATCTGAATGGTGGCACATTTCACAAGTATGGGCTGCAGATGCCTTTTCTGGGCATGATGCACATAAATGGCAACCAGGCCAGTGAGGAAGAGGTCTGGGAATTCCTGAATAGGCTGGGAGTCTATGATGGGAATAGGCATTTCATCTTTGGGGAGCCCAGGAAGCTCTTCACCAAAGAGTTGGTTCAATAAGTACCTGGAATACTGCCAGGTACTTAGTAGTGACCCTCCACGGTATGAGTTCCTATGAGGTCCCAGGAACCATACTGAAGCCAGCAAGACCAAGGCCCCTGGCGTTCCTGATCAAGCTCCATGACATGGATCAGAATGCCTTCCAAACCTTGTATCTGGAAACTTGGAGAGAAAAGGAAGAAAGAGAAGGAGACACAGGATGGCCTGGGGTTGGTGTGAATGACAGGCCAGGGACCAATTCAGGGCACTGTCCAGCAAGGCCACCCACCCTAGTGGAGTATGAGGCAGATTCTTCAACTTGTTGTTGAAAGTGGCAGGTAGTTTTCTAAGCACTGGAATCAAAGTGGACTGAGAGGGGGCACATGCATGCCTTCTTGTGGTCTTGTAGTATACGAGTAACTTGTAGATCTAGTTTAATTTCAGATGTTGTGCCTTTTTTAGTTGAAAATTTCTTTAGATTCCAAACCTAAATTCACCCTCATAAATTTATTACTTCTTTAAAATATTTGAATGTAAAGTTTTATGTTTGGTGAAAGAAAGAGAAAATGCTCCAATCCTTTTCTTTTGTGATCCAGAGGGTAGCTAAGGTTGCATGGCATCAGTGACATCCTTGGAAATTGTGGAAATGGTGAAGTCTTCAAGAAGGAGTTGAGAACATGAGATTCAGAAGGGAAAATCTTAAAGAAAATAAAATAATAATACAGAAGATGGTTGACTGTTGGGTTTCATTCTACCTATGCCTGGAAGTGTTCATTTGAGAAGAAAGAAAATAAATTGTTATGATTTATATTAAAAAAAGAAAGAGAACAAACTCACTACTTAGTGCTTATTTCTTTCAAAATATCAAATCAGTGCTTATTTTATTTTCTGCTTCCCAGTTGGAAAACTGATGCTTATGAAAATTTTGGTTCGTCAAAAGGCAATGATGTAGCCAATAATAACATTTCCACCTCCCTAAGCACATTTTCTCTACGATTTTAGCAAATTATTCATGAGTAAATGAAAGTTTTTTTATCTCCATTTAATCCAAGAGTGAGTCAAAAGTTCAGAAAGAAATTCAGGCAAGGTAGCTGCCCCACCCTCCTCTGAAGCAGTGACATCAGACCAAGAGCCTGCTATTGCCCCAAGTGTGAAAAACTCTACCACAGCAATGTCACATAGGAATCAGGCTACATCACACCCTACACAAACCCAAAACAAGATGTCATCAACCAAAAGTCACCCAGTATAAATGGATTTCCTGAAGCCAGAAAGTCTGCTAAAGAATTTAAAAACAACAATAACTGAATATTTTCAATGGATAAAAGACAAACTTGAAGACTTACAGGACACTGCAATAAAAAACCAAGAGAAATTTTAAAAAAACAATCCAAAACAATGCAGATAAAACTAATGAGGCATTCTAGAGGCTCTAGAAAAGCAAGAAACCACAATTCAAAGTATGAGGACCAATATTTCAGATGCTGTCAGCATGTTAGAGGGAAATATGAACATTGTTGAAGAGATGGAACACAGAACCAGTAAAATAGAATTGTCACTGCTGATCTGTTAGAACAAAAAAGCAGAATCAAAAAGGAAGGAAAAAGAAGAAACCCTAAGAATAATGTGGGACACCATCAAGAGAAATAATATGTGCATAATCAGAAACCAAGAACAGGAAGTAAAAGTACTGAGAAAGATGTGAAAGAATTACTAGAAGAACAATTTCCCAGCATACTGAAGAATGAGAGAATATATTAAGAAGCTGAGTGAGCACCGTATAGAATAGACTCCAAAAGAAAAACACCAAAGCATATCATAGTCAAATTTGCCAGAACCAAAGATAAGGAGAGAATTCTAAAAGCAGCAAGGGAGAAACAAAGAGTAACCTATAAGGGAGAGAAAATAAGATTAAGTGCCAATTTCTCAGCAGAAACCATGTGAGCAAGAAGAGAGTGGAATGACATATATTGAACACTCAAAGAACAGAACAGTCAACCAAGAATGCTGTACCCGGGAAAACTGTTCACAAATATGAAGAAGAGATCAAGATACTATCAGAAAAGTAAAAATTAAGGGAGTTTGTAAAAACAAGATCAGCATTGCAAGAAACACTTAGAGACATCCTGCTTACAGAGATGCCACAGAAAGCAGGGTAGATCAAAGTAAATATCAACAACATCAAAAAGAACTCAGCAAAACGATGGCAATAAAATCTTGCCTCTTAATAATCACAATGAATGTGAATAGTTTAAATGCACCACTGAAGAGAAAAAGAGTAGCAGATTGGATAAAAACCAAAACCCATTAATATGTTGTCTACAAGAAACACAGTTGAAAAGTAAAGATAAAGACTGAAAATAAAAGGGTGGAGAAAAAGAAAAAAAGCAAGAGTAGTGATATTAATCTCTGATAAAATAGATTTCAATGCAAAAACCATCACAAAGGACAAAGAAGTTCACTACATAATGCTTAAAGGGTCAAGACATAACAATAATAAATATCAAAGCACCAAATGATAGAGCTGAAAAATATACAAAGCAAATATTAACAAAACTGAAAAAGGAAATAGATAGCACCACTATAGTAGTTGGAGACATCAATACACCACTCTCAAGAAAAGATAGAACTACCAGAAAGAAACTCAACAAAGATGCTGAAGAATTAAACCACACAATAAACCAACTTGACCTCATAGATATCTATAGACTAATGCACCCCAAAAAAGAGCAGTATACCTTCTTCTCCAATGTGCATGGAATGTTCTCCAGAATAGATCACATTTTGGGTCACAAGGCAAGCATCAATAAATTAAAAAAACATACATATAATATAAAGCGTCTTCTCAGACCACAATATTACAAAAGGAGAAATTAGTAACAAGAAGAAAAAGAAGAAAAAAACCCATACATTTGGAAGATGAACAACACCTTGCTTGAACATGAGTGGGTAATAGAAGAACTAAAAAATGAAATGAAAAGCTTTCTTGAAGCAAATGCCAATGAAAGCACAACTTTCAAAAACCTCTGGGAAACAGCAAAAGCAGTAATCAGAGGTCAATTTATTGCAATAAACAAACACACCAAAAGGCAAGAAAAATCACCATTGACTCTCTAACCCAACATCTTAAACAAATTGAAAAAGAATAGCAAGAAAACCTGACAACCTCTAAGAGAACTGAAATTATAAAAATTAGGGCAGCAATAAATGAAATAGAAAACGGAAAAACAATTGAAATCATTAACAAAACAAGGAGTTGGTTCTTCAAAAAGGTCAATAAAATCGACAAACTACTTGCAAAACTAACAAAGGGAAAGAACGAAAAGACAAAAATAACCTGAATAAGAGATGAAAGGGGCAATATCACAACAGAGTCAACTAAAATAAAAAGGTTAACAATGGAATATTATGAAAAACTATACTCAAACAAATATGAAAACATAGAGGAAATGTGAAAATACTTAGAAACTCACAACCTACCTAAACTGACACAGACCAAAATGAACACCTGAGCAAAAGAATAAATTTAAAAGGTAATTAAAACAACTTCCACCAAAAAACTCCCCCGGATCACATGATTTTACAAGTGAATTTTATCAAA
>NW_006399840.1:4905001-4911425 GCF_000299155.1 Elephantulus edwardii | reverse complement strand
TTTTATTTTGAGATTTAGAAGTGATCTTTTTAACTATGAATGTGACCCCCATTTTTTCTCACCTTTTCATTTCTGACATACTAGATCATGTGATTGATTATCTGATCCAAAATGTCCCATGCCAGTTTATCTCATTTGGCTGATTTGGCTCATTCAGAATATTAATATGTTTCATTTCTTTCTTAACACTAAACTCATAAAACATTACACAACATGGATGACCATGGAGGACATTATGCTGAGTGCAATATCTTAGTCACAAAAGGACAAATACTGCATAACACCACTGTTGTAAAGCAGGACTGCATGGGTGGGTTGGGAGACAACTAGGAAAAGAATGGACAGATTACAAACACTTCCCTGGAATGAGGGGAAAACTGTTTAAAAGGAATATGTGATTAAGCATTATATGTATGACAACAATCTAGAATAAGAGATGCATTGCACAGTGGACTAGGGGAGGGGAAAAGGAGCGGGAGGACCCAATTAGTCAACAATGAATGCATGACAATACAACTTTTCTGTAAGCTTTCATTAAAAATCATATAAAATAATTTTTGAAAACTCTCAAAAAACAATGTCCAACTTTCCACATTCCACATTCCAGTCACTAGTGTCTGCTTGCAAGTGTTCCTCCTCTTTTGTGCTTCCCAATACAAGGTCTCAGCCTCTGTCCCTTATCTGTTGGTCTAATCTAAGTGTGCTATATTGTCATAGGAATTTTGAAAGCCTGTTATTTCAGAGGTGGATGCCAATCCTTCTTCCTGTTGTTGTTGTTGTTGTTGTTGTTGTTATGTGCCGTCGAGTCGTTTGGGACTCATACCGACCCTATGTACAACAGCCCTAAACCCTGCTCTAACCTGTGCCAATCGCATTGCCTCTGACACACCCATCCCGATTACCCCAGTCACTGAATCAATCCACCTCATAGAGGGTCTTCCCCTCCTGCTCTAGTTTATCTTAATTTGGATGCTCAGGGTCCCTATTATACAGCTAACTGATTCGGTGTTGGTTCCACCTCTCACTTTGGTGTACGCATTGTGATCCTGTCACCTCTTCCCACCCTGTCAGCACCTGCCTCTGTTCTCTCACCTCCAACTCCACCCCATCAATACCTCTCCCCCCTCTCCTTCCACTGACCTTGCTATGATGGCTCAGGCCTCCAGCCACTGCTCTCCTCCCATTATCTCTCTACTTCCCAGTGGTGGTTGTGCTCTGGGCAAGTCCAGGGCCAGGAACACGGACCAGCCTAGGAGGGTGGTGCAAATGAGATGTGGCTTTTAGATAATCATAATTATTAAAAACCAAACTTAGAAATAGTTATAAAGTTTATTCTGTACAAATAAGCAAGAAACTATGCTCGCTTCAGCAGCACATATACTAAATTGGAACCCTACAGAGAAGATTAGCATGGCTCCTGCAAGGGATGACACGCAAATTCGTGAAGTATCCCATATTTTTAGAGAAAGATAGGCTGATCAAGAAACAGGTTGAGTTCTACAAGGAGCAGCTGGCGAGACTGGAGGAGATGAGCTCAGAGTTCTACAAGGTCATAACTGAGCAGTATCAGAAAGCTGTTGAGGACGTGAAAGCAAAATTCAAGTGATATGATTATCATCCAGTCTGTGCTGACCTGCAGGGCAGAATCCTCCAGTGTTACCGCCAGAACACCATGAGACCCTCAGCTGCTCTGCTCTGGCAGCCTAGTACATGCACTGTGTCAACCACGCTAAACAGAGCATGCTTGAGAAAGGAGGATAAACCAGCCTGGAAAATGAGCCCAGCTCCATCCGTGGAAACTCCAGAGGTGGAATATTTCTTTTTCTCCTAATAAGAAAATACTCTATTGAATGAGAAGAACTTTCTAGAGAAACTTCAGAGAGTTCATTCGGTGAAAGCAAAGAGCAATTTGATTGGCAAGGTTGCAAAGCCAAGGCTAAAGGCCTGGGATGGGTTATCAGCCCCACATGGTGGTCAAAATAGAAAAGGGCATGTCTGTCACCCATTCTCCTGCCCATTCACTTCCGCCGCCCGGGCCCATGAATCTCTCCTGACTCAGACCCCTGGCAGCGAGCACGACGGAGGAGGGGAGCCGCACGGCTGGACAGCAGGGTGCGGGCTGTGGCACTTGGGTTTTCTGTCTGTTCTCTAATTATGTAAGAGTTACTTTAAAGTTTTAACTTAAGACAATGATCTTGCTCAGAAGAAGACAGAAAGAGAACCTGTTTTCATGAAATCATGTTTATGATTGCAAGTGAAACGAGGCCTTTTCCACCAATGTAAAGGCAACCTCGGCTTCCTCAGACCTCTACCGTGAATAGTGACATCTGTACTTCCTTTGGTTTCAATAATAAATATATTTTCTGATTAAAAAATATAAGGGAGAAACTGAATAAATTTAAAAATGAAAACTTAACCAGTTTATGTTTCACTTTGATTTTTTCCCCCTAGAGTGTTAGTGCTTTTAATGTTACACACAGCCAGGTAGACAGATCTGGACACCCCGAGGCCTTCAGGTGTGCTGCCAGGGCCGCTCTATAGCAAACCCAGCTTGTACTCCACCATCCAGTGTGGCTGGCCCATGACTTCGCTTTGGGAGGGATCATTAAGAGTATCTTCAAATCCAATGGTCTCATCATTTCCCCTCAAAATATCAAGTGAGAGGTTTGAACTTGGAAGAATTGGGAGACGCTGAACCTGCTGCACAGCCTTGAACTCCATCTGCAGCTTCAGGGGACCAAACAGACCCTGAGATGTTCCTCAGGGTGGAAAAGTTCATTTTATCTTGGTGGAGCTGGAAATTTTTTTCTGTTAACTCAAGATGATGACTGGGCAAAAAGTTCATTTTTCACACAAGAAAAACCTTTCCGAAGAAGATCATGGCTTTCAAAAGGGCCACTGGCTGATAGTTCAATTACTGAGATGCTATTTTTTAGCTGAGATCCAAATCTTCTGGAATTCATCTTGAGCCATTTTCGGTACAGCCGCTCAGCTCCGCTGCCGAGCCGTCACTTTGAATTTTTTTTAAATTAAAAGAAAGGACAGTCGGAAAGGACAACTGGAGCACTGGGGGAGGGAGACCGTTACAAATGGAAGAACACTCCAAATGAGAAAGAATGTATTGTTTTTTAAAAATGAGTGTGATAATTGTAGTTTGTGTTGGTTTCCCCCTCTCCTTTGCTTCTCATCTCTTTTTACCCTCTGAGATTGATTGCATCTGTTTGTAAACATTTCCTTAATTTTTATAGTAGTGGTCTCATATTGTAATAGTCCTTTTGTGATTGACTGATGTCACTCAGCATAATTTTTTTCTAGTTTCACCCATATTGTTAATTGCTTTTTTATTATTTTCCAGTGATGTACAATACCCCATTGAGTGTATATACCACAGTTTCTTTGACCATTCATCTATTAACAGGTATTTGAATAAATTCCAATTCTTTGTAATTATAAATAGTGCTGCAACAAACATGGTGTGAGTATGTCCAATTGTGTTGCAGCTCTTAGGTCTTTGGGATGCTGGATCAAATAGGAATTGTGTACCTAGATTTCTGAGGAAGCTCTACAGTGCTTTCCATGATGGTTGCACCCTTTTATGTCTCAACGAGCTGTGTGTGAGAGTTTCAATGAGAGTTGAAATTTTATAACCGTGCATTGATTTATGAAGATTTGTAAAATATTTTGATAGAGCATCCAGTTTTATTTCAATTTATAATTTGTGCAAGAATAAAATGAAATCACAAAGCATCTAAAATGCACAAATTATCCGCATGCTTGTTGTTATTGTGTATTGTCAATTTTACTTCAACTTGTAGCAACCCCTCTTACAACAAATCTAAACTTTGCCCATTACTAAGCCAACCTCACAAACTTTGCTGTGCTGAAGCCCGTTGCTCCAGTCACTCTGTTAATTCATCTTGTTGAGAGTGTTCCTCTCCTCTGACCCTCCACCTTTTCAAGTATGATGTCTTGAAGTATATATTTAAAGTGTAAGTAGAAATAACTTAGGATTTCTTGGCAAGTGCTAGCTTGTGAAAGTATTTGTTAAAGTAATCTACCCTAAATAAAGGCAAACAGAAGAGCACTATGAAAATGCCTGTGCTGACATATATATGGATTTCAAAATTAAAAGGCTAGAATTGAGAGTGTCTTCTCTTTAACAGAATCTGCTTTAAATTTTTATCATAAACTTCAGCACTTATAGAAAGAATAATTTCTTGGGTTAAAACATTGTCAGCTATATAAAAGGGTCCATTGAAAAAGATTCCGACAATTTTATGAGAGGAAAAAACTCCTGAGAGTTTTTTAAAGAGATGCCTTTCTCAGAAATATATCAGCGCTAGATTATTAGCATGGTCTTAGAAGTCTATCAGTGCTAGATTACTAGCCTGGGCATGTTGGTAGTGTAATCCATAGGGAATTGAAATGCTAACCCAAAGGCCTCACCTCTCTGGAAGTACAAATCCACTAGTGATTCTGGGAGAGAAAAATGAGTGTTCCCTTCTGGACAATTTATAGCCTCGGAAACCTGCTAGCGTTTCACGTATGAGTTAATTTCAACTTGACAGCAATAAATGAATCAGTGATTGAGATCATTAGTATAAGACATGATACAAAATGCAACACAGTATATGAACATGAACTAAAATTTATTACGCTGATATTTTAAAATATTCAGAGCCTCAATATAGAGTTTTTAGATTTTTTTTTCCCTTAATAAGGGTAAATAAACATGCTTTCACGAAAGAACTGTACTAAAACTATTATACATATCCAACAATGTAAAATTTTTTCAGTAAATAAACATTAAAAATAACTTTTAAATTATTTAAGTCTTGCTTTTTTGTCAAAACATTCCTAAGTTTCACAGCTAAATTAAATTGTCATTCTGTTGTAAGCCTAAATTTAGAAACACTTAAATAATTCATGACCTAAAATGATGAAAATAATTATGAAACATTAAAATGACGAGGATAATATGGAACATTTCCTAGTGGCATTATACTTAATATCTGAGGCTGCTAATGGAAAGATGAGCAGTTTGAATCCCCAGTGAAAGAAAGACACTCAGTCTCCTCCATAAAGATCGACTATAGCCTTAGAAACTCAGTGAAAGGCAGCTTTGAATTGGACTTGGCTCAATGACAGTAGTAGATTTTTGTTTGTTTTTTGTTTATTCTTTTAAGGTATCAAAACCAAACTCAAACTACTGGCATCAGTGAATCAATTCTGACTCTTAGAGACATTATAGGACAGAGTAGAACTGCCCATAGAAGTTCAAGGTCATACATCTTTATGATTGCAGACTGCCATATCTCTCTCAAGGAGTGCCTGTAAATTTGCAGCCAAGTGCCCAATCATTATTGTATGACCATTTCAAGGTACATTTGAAAGAAGAAGTCTCCATTCTTTACATTCTTTACTCTTGAATAAAGGAAGTATCAAAAGAAGATGGAAGAAATACACAGAGTGAATGTATCAAAAATAATTCATTGATATAGAATCATTTCTGGAAGTAACATATGGCCAAAAATCAATGGAGATGAAGGAAGAAGTTCAAGCTGCACTGAAAGCATTGGCAAAAAAATAAGGCCCCAGGAAATGATGGAATATAAAACGAAATGGGCCAAAAAACTGATGCAACCCTGGACATGCTCACCAGGCTGTGCCAAGAAACCTGGAAGTTATCTACCTAGCCAACTGACTCAAAGAGATTTTTATGTTTCCTATTTAGAAGAAAACGGACCCAACAAAATTTTTAAAACTATCAAACAATATCATTTCTATCACATGAAAGAAAAAGATTGCTGAAAATTATTTAAAAACAGCTAGAACAGTACACTGACAGAGAACTGCCAGAGTTTCGAGTGGGATTTAGAAGAGGCATGGCACCAGGGATATCTTTGCTGATGTTGGATGGATGTTGGCTGAAAGCAAAGAATACCAGAGGATGTCTATTTGTGCTTTACTAACTACGCAAAGGAATTTAACTGTGTGGATCATAACAAATTATAACTATCACTAAAAAGGTTTGGAATTCCTGACCACTTAATTATGCTTATACAAAACCTATGTCTAGAACAAAAAGCTGTTCTCTGAACAGAGCAAAGGAAAAAGGAACACTGCATGGTTTAAAATCAAGAAAGGTGTGTGTCAGGGTGCATCCTTTCTATATACTTATTCAATCTATCTATATACTGAGCAAATCATCTGAGAAGCCAGACTCTGTGAAGAAGAATGTGGCATCAGGATCAGAGGAAGGCTCATCAATAATTTGTATTATACAAATGACGTCACTTTGCTAAAATGAGGAGGACTTGAAGTGTTTATTGCAGAAAATCAAAGACTATAATCTTCACAACCACTGTGGAAGACAGTATGGTGCTTTCTCAAAAAGTTGCAAATAGAGATACCATTTGACCCA
>NW_006399840.1:4903094-4904901 GCF_000299155.1 Elephantulus edwardii | reverse complement strand
ACCTGAGCAAAAGAATAAATTTAAAAGGTAATTAAAACAACTTCCACCAAAAAACTCCCCCGGATCACATGATTTTACAAGTGAATTTTATCAAACATTGAGAGAAGAATTGTCACCAATTATACATAAACTATTTCAGAAAATAGAAAAGATGCAATTCTCCCAGACTCATTCTATCAAGCAAACATATCCTTGATACCAAAGACAGGTAAAGACACCACCAAAATAGAAAAGTATAGGCTAATATCTCATGAATATAGATGCAAAAATCCTGGCCAATAGAATCCAACAATTCAGAAAAAAAAAGTAGTTCCCCATGACCAAGTAAGATTCATAACATGTATGCGAGGATCTTTCTACATAAGAAAAAGTCAGTATAATTCACCACATAAACAAAGCAAAGAATAAGAACCACATGATCCTATCAATTGATGCAGAAAAGGCATTTGACAAAATCCAACACCCTTTCCTGATTAAAACACTCAACAAAATAGGAATAGAGGGAAATTTCCTCAAGTCGTAAAAAGTATGCAAATCTGAGAGCCAACATTGTTCTCAATGGAGCGAAATTAAAGGCATTCCCTTTGAGAACAGGAACTAGGCAAGGATGCCCACTATCACCTCTCCTATTCAATATTGTATTGGATGTCTTAACGATAGAAATAAGAAAAGAGAAGGAAATAAGAGGCATCCAAATCCACAAAGAGGAGGTAAAATTATCTCTATATGCAGATGATATGATAGAATAGTTAGACAACCCAAAGACTCAGAAAACTACTGGACATAGCTGACCAATTCAGCAAAGTGGCAGGATACAACAAGATCAACATCCAAAAGTCACTTGGATTTCTCTACAGTGACAAAGAGAATATTAAAGAACTGGAGCTAAGAAAAACAATATCCGTCACAATAGCTATTCACAAAATTAAATACTTGGGAGTAAATCTAACTAGAAACACAAAGGACCTATTCAAAGAAAATTACAAGACATTACTACAAGAAACAAAGGGAGACCTGGAGAAATGGAAGAATATGCCATGCTCTTGGATAGGAAGATTCAATATTGTGAAAATGACAATTCTACCAAAGGCAGTCTACAAGGTCAATGCTATCCCAATACAAATACCAATTCCATTCTTCAATGAGATGGAAAAGGCAATTTCCAATTTCATCTGGAATGAAAAAAGACCCCAAATAAGCAAAACACTACTGAAAAAGAGAAACAAGGTAGGAGGCATCTCACTCCCCAATTTCTTATCCGACTACAGTGCTGTCATGGTCAAGACAGCATGCTACTGGTACAGTGACAGACACATAGATCTATGGAATAAAATTGAGAACCCAGAAATAAGCCCATCTACCTATGATCAACTGATTTTTGACAAGGAGATGAAATCAGTTAAGTGGAAGACAGCCTTTTAAACAAATTATGTTGGCAGAATTAAAAAAATATCTGCAGAAAACTCAAGCAAGAACCAAACCTCACACCATACACAAAACCCAGCTCAAAGTGGATTAATTACCTAGGACTAAAAACAAGGAACATAAACTTCATCAGAGAAAGGCTTTGAAGAACTCTAGAAGCCCTAATCCACAACAGGAATAGTCTCCCAAGCATCCTGAAAACCCAACAACAAGGAGATGATTAAATAGATGAATGGGTCCTTCTAAGAATCAAATCCCTATGCACATCAAAGAACTTCTCCAACAGGGTGAAAAGGAAAACCACAGACTGGGAAAAAATATTTGGTAATGACATGTCGGATAAGGGACTTATATCTAGAATATATGGAATAGTTGAGTACCA
>NW_006399840.1:4881326-4902584 GCF_000299155.1 Elephantulus edwardii | reverse complement strand
GGTGCCACTGTTGTAAAACAGGACGGACCTTGGGGTTGGGGAGGGACTGAGAAAGATGGGTTCAATAACATATACTGCATTGAAACAGATGAGGGAGAAAATGTTTAAGAGGGAAAATTATTAGGTATTTTTGTCATGACAGGAGTCTAGAGCAAAGGCTACATGGTGGAGTGGACCTGGGGGAGGTTTGCAAAACAATGAAATAATTTGTCTTTTACTTTTCCAAGAGGTAGTGTACTTAGAGGGGAGGGTTGGGAGGGAGAAAAGTGCAACAGTGTATGAATGGAAATCCAAAGTCTCTGTAAATTTTTACTGAAATTAATAATAAATTTAAATAAAAAAATAAAAAACACCATGCTTGAAGAGGTGGAGGATCAGTGAAAGAGAGGAAGACTCTCAACAAAATGGATAGACGCAGTGATTTGAGTAAGCTTAAGTGTGTACGAAATGCTTAAGGATGGCACAGGATAGGGCCAAATTCAGACCTGTTGTTCATAGGATCACTACGAATCACAGTAAACTTGAGGATACCTAATAACAACAAAACCAAACCCAAACCACTGCCATGGAGTCAATTCACACTCATGATGACCTCCACTGAGTTTGTTTCTGACGTTGTAAACTCCCTAGCTCTATTACAAGAATTTAGACCTACTGTCTTTGTGAAAAATGGTATGTAGAGGAAAAGGCCCACTGTCATTGAATCAACTGTCTTATATTGATCCTATAGGAAAAGATAGAACTTCTCCTTTGCATTTCCAGAGCTATAGATGCAAACTACTACATCTTGTCTTCTGTGGAGCGGTAGGTGAGTTTGAACTACTGAGTAGAACTCCTCAAACACTGGACCATTAGAGTGGTTATGCCAGGATATTCTGTTTCAATCACATAGGAGCTCTCTATTTGGTTTCCAAGACCAAAAACCTCATGAAAGTGATTACTCATCCTTCTCCTATGGAGTGGCTGATGAATTTGAACAACTTTTGTTTTGCAACCCAACACTACGCCACCAGAGCTCTCTTTACATAGAGGAAGGATATCATAAATATACTCTGTTTTCTAACTGTCATTAGGCCTTGAGTAGCACAAAAGGTTGCTGTCCATGTAGACTGCTTAGAAGAAGGATTTGGAGATCTGTTTCTGAAACTCAATCACTGAAACCCTTGTGGAATAGAGTTCTACTCGCCTACATGTGGTCTCCATGGGTTGGAGCTGATGTGATTGTTTTTGTTGGAGTCACTACTGCAGAGAAGGTATTTATTATCTTTGTTGTTGTTCTTGCTGTGTGAATGGGAACCAACTCACACCTATCCTCCAGTGCATTTGCAGAAGCAGTAAATTGCATTGGGAGGAGACTGAAGAAGGTATAGTAGACAGAAAGTATAGACTTGGGGACAAAAATAAGGCTGGCAATAGAACGAGCAAATTATGTATGTATAACGATTTCTTCATCACAAATGCTTTTAAAAAAACAACAACACACAAATAGCAACTTTCCACATAGACCTCACCTAATGGAATGCATAGGAATCAGATTGACTACATCTGTAGAAGGAATCGTTGAATAAGCTCAGTATCAGCAGTCAAAAGTTGGCCAGTGGTGGATTGTGGGTCAAGATTATCCTGTGCAAGTTCAAACTGAGCCTGAAGAAAATTAAAAAGAGTCCATGAGAACCTATAATCTTTAGCCTATCCTATTTGAATTTTAAAAATCACCTTAAGTTTGAAACATTAAATACAATCAAAGAGTAGATGAGTTGTGAGATGACATGATGGATATCATCCATAAAGATAATATTTTGTTATTACAAAGACAAAACAGAAAGAAAAAATGGAAATGGATGTCAAGAGAGACTTTGAAAATTGCACTAGAGCATTGAGAAGCCAAAACAAAGAGAAAAGATGCTGAAACAAAAGAGCTGAGCAGAATATTTCAAAGATTGAGGAGATGAAGCAAAGTATTATAATGCAATGTGCAGATAGCTGGAAATGGAGAATAAAAATGAAGCACTCACTCTGCATTTCTCAAGCTGAGAGAGCTGAAAAAACAAATTTAAGTCTCAAGTCATAATATTGAAGGATGCTATGGGCAATATGTTGAATGATGCAGGAAGTATCCAAAGAAGATGGAAAGAATAAACAGTCATTGTACCAGAAAGAATTGAATGATACAGAAAAGTTTCTGGAAAAAATGAACATAAGAACCATATGAACAAGAGCCGCTTTCTCTCCACGGCAACCCTAATTTTGCATCTTCACTCTAACTCTCAAATTAAGTACAATATTTAAACAGCATCTGGGGTCTTTGTGTGGGGCTTTTGTTATAGGAATATACATTTTTGTGTAAGTTGAACATGGAACTCTAAATCCTTATCCAATACATGATGTGTAGTCAATCTGCAAGAAAAGTATTTAGAATTTGTAAATGAAATGTTTCTGATAAGCTATCCAATTAAAGCAAGGATTGTAGAAACTCAATCAAACTTTCCAGCTATCTGGTGAAAGAAGGTTGTTAGGAGAGGAAGAGAGAAAAAAGTTGGCAAATAACTATTTACCCTTTTTGCTCGGCTAGGAGCTTTGCAAATGAGGTGAAATGCTGACAAACCTCCAGGGAACTGCAGAAAATTCTTTCTTTCCTTTCTGTTGCCTCTTGAACGTTGGAAGACAAGTAGGAGTTGAGGAAAGCTAGCTAACACTCTGTCTTGGCTGGTCTCTTAGTCAGACTCTCAGTGATATAAAAATGATCCCTTATGTTTCTTCTTTCAAGAGAACAGCTTCCAGAATGTTTGAGGCATAGCACAGGGTTCAGTATTTTTAAAAGTTCGCTAACATGCCTCAGATTTGCACAATTCTTTAATTATTAAGAGAAAGGGTATTTGTTTTTCCTGAAAAAGTAAAATACATAAATAGAGGATATAAAGATGGCCTATTGGTCATAACAATGGAAGATATAAAGGTGGCCTATTGTCCATAACAATGGAGGATGTAAAGGTGGCCTGTTGGCCATAACAATGAAGGATATAAAGGTGACATATTGACCACACAATGTAGGGCCCATAACAATGGAGGATATAAATAACAAATTGCCCACAACAATAGAGGATATAAAGATAGCCTATTGGCCACAATGCTATCCCAGTGATCTTTCTTCCTATGTGTTCTGATTACCAGGAGGCAGGAGAGAGCATGAATATAGGTTTCAAATTGAAGATCTTAACAGTTGTGAGACCTTGAGCAAATTAGTCAACCTCTTTTCACTTTCAGCCCCCTAAAAGGGTTGGTATGAAGATTAAGCAACATAACCTATATAAAGCCTAGCATTGCCAAAGTAAGCACCCAAAAGACAGATACTAGGACTTGGTGTTCTGGAAAGTTTGTGCTATCTAATTACTCGTGATTTCTGCTAGTAGGACCATGGTGAATTTTACACCTCATTATAAGTTCAATGAGTTTATAAGGTATATTCATTACTGGAAAGACTACATTCTGAGCTGGATGTTGACTAATTTGATGAGTCAGATTATTTTCGGATTTTGTGGTCTGTTTTAGAATGGTTGTTTTTGTTTGGGGGTTGTTGGTTTTTGGTTGGTTTGTTGTGTTTTGTTTTGTGGTTTTTTTTTTTTCATTTCTATGTCCAAAGTAAAAATTTAGGTCTTGCTTGAAGCCTAACTAACAGCCATTTCATTTGGTTACATATCTGGAACAAGAAAGTAGTCCCTCTTGATGTCTGGCCCCTAATCTAATCCTGTGGTTGATGTTAACAGATTGCATTTGGGATTCTGAAGCAGGAGTTTAAGGGTAGAGTCTGTCTGTATACAGATCTAAAACCAGGCACTGTAGATGACAGTTCCTTTTAGAATTACTTTACTCCAAGACCAAATGAAATGGAGAATTTTTAAAAAATCATATTGCTCCAAAATTCCTCTGTTAAATTTAATGGATAGGTTATATTGTGGTCAGCAGTACCAGATCAGAGTTTATGACTGTACCAGATCAGAGTTCAACCAGCAGTGTAGAGTCAAAGAAGAATTCCAAGTGAATGAGAAATCTGAGGATGAGAAATTCAGGGCAATCTTGTTGCCAAGAGAAGATAATACAGCAGCCTTCTAAGTTTCTCACAAGCCATATTATTTAGCTCTAACTATCCGTAAAGACGTCCTGGTGGAGTAGTGTATATTTCTCAGGCTATTAACCAAACGGCTCTTGGTTCAAATCCACAAGCTTCTTCTCAGGAAAGAAAATAGGTAATCTGTTCTTGTCAAGATTCACAAAATCAGAAACCGGATGGAGAGTTACCATAAGTCAGAACTCCATGTTTCCATGAGTTTTTAATCCTCAATAAGAGAGCACCTATTTCACCCATTGCGTTGAGTCAACTCTGACTCATGTTAACTTGACATGTGTCGCAGCAGAACTGTGTCCTCTGGGGACTCGTCGATGCCTATGTTTCCAGAAGTGCCAGTAGATTATCAGGCCTGTACCAAGGCATCTCTGGGTGGATTTAAAACAATAACCTTTTGGTTAGCAGCCGAGTACATTAGCCATTTGCACCCCGCAAGGTCTCTAAGTACCTATTTACTCAACCCAAAGTCCTATCAGATTGTGATCTCACTCCAAATTGCTCATTTTCATTGCCACCAAGTATCTCTAACTTCAACAAAAGTGGTAGATTTTCATTCCTGTGCTCTTTGGAGTATGAAGCCGAGTGCTGGTTTAAATAACCTGAGGCCATAAAGTACTGTAACATGTTCACTCACGCTGGGTGGCAACAGGTTTGTTTTTCATGATTATGTAATCTGAATTCCTTTTCCAATGAAGGAGTTTAAAATGAGCTATTAAATTGAGTTGCCAACAAACATATAGTCTATATGCACATAAATATATTTTAATTAGAATCAACTTAAGACTTTCTTCTCAAAACTGCCCCCAGGCCTCTACAAACATCTACACTATAAACGGAGTGTGACCTTTGACAAATGGTCAGTATATGGCTGAGGTTGTCATCAAGTACTGAACTGACTGCTAAGGACTTTTAGAGAGGATATCTGATCTTTTATACAGTAGCCTGTTCAGTCAGAGATCTCGGCAATTTGTACAGCAGTGCCAGTATTCAAACTGCTTTAAGAACAAATATGGTGATAAAACATGATGTAAATGGTGCAAACCAGAGTAAATTCAAAGATAGCAGGTGCTAGGTGGATATTTATTGACTAGAATGCTATTGCGAAAAGAGCACATTGTTCTCAACTCCTCTGGCAGAGTTAAAAAACCACTGCAAGTAACTACTTGGAGTTTTGCATTCCATACTCCCTCAACTCCTGAGCAAGCTTCCTGTTCCCTCTTGGCTGGCAGATCCAAAGGCTAGAAAAAGAATGGTTTGATTATTATAGTTGGAGAATCTGCTCTGGCATTCAGCCCTTAAGGTTTTGGATGCCAAGCCAGGTGTACATGTGGGTTTTTTAAAAAAAAAAGTTTCTCTTAGAGATATGGATTTTTTTTTAAATATGAAGATAATAGAGAAGAAGGAGGAAAAACTAAGTTGAGCATTTGGACAATGACTTTATCTAATAAAGATGTATAGATATGCATGTGAATATCTCCAACAGCAGTGTTTCAGAACAACTGAGAACCAAACTTGGGAATCTCTAAACAATCCTTATGATCTTCTTGATACAAGTCAGGTATTTTAAAAAACAAACAAACATGGGAGCTCTGGTGGCCTAGTGGCAGGAAGCTGCATTGCAATCTCAGAGTTGCGCAGTTCGAATTCACCAGATGCTCTGCTGAAGAAGGCGGGACAATCTCCTCCTGTACCAGTCAGATCGGATTTGACGGTACACACACACACACACACACACACACACACACACACACAAAACAAACAAACAAACGAAAAACCCAAACAACAATAATGGATCTACATGATTTTGGATAAATGGAAGAGTTTGTCTTGATATAATTCTGTGCTTTTCTATTCAGAAAACATATGTCACCATATGTTTATAAAAATGAAAAATTAAAAGCTGGGATTTAGGTTTCACAAGCTATCACTGAAAACAGGTCCCCAGTCAGAGCTTTACTGAGAACTGTGAGGGGGATTGGTTGTATCTCTGTGTATGTGTGTGTGCGTGCACGAGCACACAAGAAAGAGAGAATCCCAGCATAGTCATTGCTTAGAATTGCCATCGTGTTCATTCTGACTCATAACAACCCTGTAGGAGAGAGTAGGACTCTGTAGGGTTTCCAAGGCCTTAAATCGTTCACATCTTACTCCTGAGGAGTTGCTGGCGAGTTTGAACAGCTGACCTTTTGGCTAACAGCTGAATGCTCTACCCACAGTTCTAACCACATGCCCCAGAGCCCCTTTGCACTTTAACTGGAAAACAAATGCTAGGACATCACTGTTGTTTTTAGGTGTCTTTGAGTAGACCCTGACTCATAGTGGACTTTGTTATAACAGGACAAAATATTACCCAGTCCTGGGCTAGGTTTGCAAAAGAAGGTATATTTAGTACTATTGTTGTAGCCATTATGACATCCCATCTTTTTGAAAGTCTTCTTTTTCATTTTAGCAACCATGATGACCTTCTCCAGAGACTGATCATCCTGATGACATGTCCAAAGTTTGTGAGACAAAGTTTCTCGATCCTCGTTTCTAAGGAATATTCTGACTGTATTTCTTCCAAGAATGCTGTTTCTTTCTTCTAGCCGTCATGTTATTAACTCAAACTCCTTGCTGTCCAGTAGTAATGAACTCATAGTTGGCCCTCTGCTGGGTTTACAGAGGCTATAAATAGTTCTGGAGAAGGTTGCCCATCTTTCTTCCTTCACGCCACTGGTGGATCAGAACCACCAAAGAGACACAGGCGCTGAGTGAGTACCACAACTCCCTGCTGACAGCCTCGTTATTCAAATAGCATGCCTAGATTAATTGCTTAGGAAAAACTTTTAACCTTTTCTCTCTGCCCCACTATTCCAGCAATTTGAAAAGTCTATGGCAAAAGGACAAGATCTTAAAAAGGGGAAAAGTTTAATTTTAATGTGGTTCAATTGAGAGCTAATTTCCTTAGGCAGTTCAAAAGCTCTTAATGAAGGATTTCTGCCAAACCCAACCAGCATAGGCCACTGCCAGTCATGCTGGGGCCTGTTCTAGACCATCCTTCAGAGAATACACTTCGATCCATCTCCTCTGAAGCAGCCTCTCCCACGGGTAAAGTGGCATGACAATCTTTGTTAGTCCCCACGGCAATGGTACCATTCTGGTATTTGTGTCTTCTGTCAAACTCTGCAAGGGAATCTCTTTCTTTAACTCTTTATCTCAAACCTTCACCTTCTTCCAACTCCAGCTCCAGCTCTTCCAAAGGCCTTACTCAATAATGAAAGGCCTCAACACAAACAGGGCTTTACTAAATGATGTCACTATTTTTGGTGGAAGCTTTGAGCTAGTCAACCAACTAGAAACAAAAGATCTTCTCTTTTCTTTTCCGGCTTGCTTCCCCCTCTCCCTACTCCATAACTTTGCAATCTCCCTGTCCTGACTTTTATCATTGTTTACTGTACCCAGAGAGGTAGAACATAATTTACTGATACATTTTTCACTGCTATTACATCCAGGCAGACTGTTATTTTAACTTCTCAATCCACTATACATCAACACAAGTCCATTTTTTACTTTTGCAAAAGTCCTCTGACATTAGAATTTTAAAACAATCCAAAAGAATCCAAAAGCTCTTTCTTCAACAAGGACAGGATGAACCAGGTTCCTTAACTTCTACATTGGAGATTATATACAGAGAAGTAATATGGAGGAACTTAAGGGAAATGTGCTTGATATAAACCAGGGAAAACCATTCTTTACAAAATCCATAAGATAAAAATGTCTTCAGGGTGATTTATAAGCAAGAAAAATTTAAAAAGATGTTGCTAAGTTTTAAAGTCTCTATTAAAAGCTTAAAAAAAAAGAAAAAGAGGGCACAGAGCTTTAATAAAAAAGAATAATTCCTCCTCATGTGGCTGGGCTTTTATACTTATGGAAACCCAAATAAAATTAAGTGTAGTCAACCCCAAGAAATGGAGCAAGAATGAGCAGAAATCATTGAAATGCACTGATAATTCAGAATCTCATTCTTACCTCATTAACCTCTACTCCCTTCCCCTGCTACTTCTGAAGAAATGCAAAGTAGATTAAAGGGAAGATCCTATCCCAACTCCTGCTTTCTCCTCTCCTCCAAGTGCTCAGTCAGCTGGGTAGAAGATTCTTAGCAGCAGAAGGAGGCAAAGCAAGTGGCCCACAAGATTGACCACTAGTCAGCCTCTCTCTACCACTTAACTATGCAAGGATCACAGGTGCATGTGGTCTATTTGATTTTGATGAGAAATGATATAAAAATAATTCTGAGTCTTGGTCTGTGTTGTGGGCTCAATTATGTGCTTACAAAATATATATGGAAATTGTAACCTCTGCACATTTGAGTATGATGCTGTTTGAAATGGGGGGGCGGTCTTTTGTTATGTTAATGAGTAGTGTTATGTTACTAGAGTAGGCTGGTTCTTAAGGTGGTAACTCCAAGATTACCCTAACTCCTCATTAAAAACATAATTAGTGCTCTTTCACCAAGGACCCACCAACATGGGCCGCACAAAAACCGGGAAGAAGGCAGCCCAGGAAGAAGGCAGCCCGGGTCATCAATGAGAAATACTACACGTGCCTGGGTAATGACTTCCACACGAACAAGCCGGTGTGTGAGAAGATCGCCATTATTCCCAGCAAGAACAAGATAGCAGGCTATGTCACACATCTGATGAAGTAGATTGAGAGAGGGCCTGTGAGAGGCATCTCCATTAAGCTGAAGGAGGAGGAGAGAGAAAGGAGAGATAATTATGTACCAGAAGTTGCAGCCCTGGATCAGGAGATCATTGAAGTAGATCCTGATACTAAGCAAATGATGAAACTCTTGAACTTTGGTGGCCTGTCTAACCTGCAGGTCACTCAGCCCACAGTTGGAATGAATTTCAAAACACCACGTGGAGCTGTTTGAGTCTGTCTGCTATGCTGTAATATTTTCAATAAACTTGGGCACAACAGCTTTGCCTTTGTAAAAAACCAAACCAAACACATAATTAGCACTCAAAGATCATGCCATTGTGACAAAATGTGCATAATGTGAGAATGGAAGGTGATCACATCTGATACAAAATGGAGGATGACTACATCATAACAAAAATTATATTGTTACAAAGCTGCCAAACCACTGAGGGACATGGTCCAGCAAGGACACACAGAAACTTAACTAACACAGCCACCCAGCATTCCTCTTGCCTCACCTCTAAGCATTCCTTACTCCTAGACCTATGTCCTTATTGCATAATACAGCCAGCTAGTAGATTTTGTTAAAGTTATCACAAAGTGAAATGTCAGATAACAAGATAGTTGATGAAAGAGAAGAAGGTGTACAGTTCAAATACTCACTAGAGTTCTCTTCTATTCTCTAACACACAGGGTCATCATGAATCAGAGATGACTCAAGGGCAGCTGGCAGGGACTAAAAGGAATACAGATGCTGAGAAAACATTTATCTGTGAGAGTGAAGTAGGTCCTACACAAAACTGTGAACTAGACAAGTTCATCTTTCCCTTTCCCTCTCCTATCATGACTTGCTTTTTTAGCTGTTGTTTTTAGGCATGGGTGAATCAGTTACTATTCAAAACTGTTGTCAAAATGTCACATGGTCCTGTGCCCTTCTCAGAGTTGTGATTATGTTTGAATCAACTGTGACAGTCACTTTATCAAGCCATCTCATTGAGGGTCGCTCTTTTTCATGGGCCTACTTGACCAATCACGATGCCCATCTCTAGGCACTGGCTCCTCCTTTGTTATGAGACAAAGTCTTGCCAGCCTCCTGTCTAGGCAGCATTTTGACTGCATTTCTTACGACTCATATTTGTGGGCTCCATTCTCCAATTTGCCACATTCTTTTTTATATAGTCCAGCTTCTCAAATTATTTGTTTGACATACACCTAAATGGGTATGGTAAAAGGATACACTTACACACTCTTCTTGATTTTAGACCACACAGTAAACCCTCATTATCTTTAAATGAGGTGGCAGTAGACTCTTGGTCTGTGTGTTGTTGTTAAGTGCTTTGGAGTCGAGTGTGACTCATAGCAACCCCATGAACACCAGATCTAATCCCTTTATCCTGTGTCACTCTAATCATCTCTGACCTATCCATTGCTGCAATCACTGTGTCAATCAATCTCTTTGAAGGTCGTCTTCTTTTTCACTGACCCTTCACCTTTCCAACCACAATGTCTCTTTGCAAGAAGTAGTTTCTCCTTAACAACATGTTCAAAGCATGTGAGACATTCTTTACCATCCTTACCTCTAAGGAGCACTCTGGCTGAATATAATATCTCCAAGTAGTAATTTTTTTTCAGTAGAAAACCATGAGTAAGGGACAATTTGTAGAAGCAATTCCTTTACCCAGAAATTCTATTGTATGTTACAGGTCCCGTCCTGGGACTACTAATAAGGAAAATTTCCCAAATCTTTCTCCAGGTACAAGGCATAAAATAACAAGACATGAATGACAACAAAAAAATTAGACTGAAAATAGTGGAATTGTCTAACAGAGTGATGACAGAAGGCCTGTAGAAGTAGCATCAGCTGAACTCTGATGGATAATGACTGGACTGTGAATTGCAGAAGTTAACAGTTTTCTTTGCAAAGAGCCGAGGTCATATTAAAAAGCCTTGAGGCAAGAAAGCATTGTCATGAATTAAGAAGTGGAAAAAGAGGCCAAGATGTCTTGAGAACAGTGAGCAAAAGGGTAAGAACATAAGGTGAGATTGGAAAGGTTACAGACACTAGATCATTCAGGATTGTTAGTGGAAATAATTGAACTTTACTTCCAAATTAATGCCCCTGGTAATAACTGTTAAGAAATTTTTAAAAAGTGTTGTGCTGGGGAAATCTGTCAAGAATCTCTCTAAGTATTCAAGAACAACATTGTCAGTTTAAAATCTAGGGTGCACTTCTTCCAAGCCATGATCTTTTCAATTACTTCCTATGCATCTGTACCTTGGACAATGACTAAGGATGACAGAATAAGAATTGATGTCTTTGAATTCTATGGAAGAGGAATGCTAGATAATCCTTAGCCTGCCAAAAGAACAAACAAGTCTGACTTGGAGGAAGTGCAACCAGGATTCTCCTTTGAGGCAAGGATGGTGAAACTTGGCCTCACAACTTCAGGCAGGTTGTCTAGAAGGGCCAGTCTTTGGAAAAAAGACATCATGCTGGGAAAGTTGGAGCAACAGAGGTGGATTGGCACAGAGACTGTCTCAATGAAATGGAGCATATCAGTGATGATGAGAATAGGGCAAGGTTCAGATCTGTTGTTCATAGGCTCACTATGAGTCATAGTCAACTTGATGGCACCTAGCAACAATAAGAGGCTAGTGAAGACTTTTAAACTAAATAGCTATGGCTGATGCATGGAAAAGAAGCTCTATGAGTACAAGAAAGGTGGCTGACACACACTTAGGTAGCTATTGTCGTGGTTCAAGTGAAGAAAAGATGATAGTTCAGCCCAATGTATTGGTAGAGTAGATAAGATGTGGACTGATGGGATGGTGGAAGAAAGTAAAAGGAGAAGGTGTCATGGATGCCCCCAGATTTTTTGCTTGGCCGACCAGGTAAATAGTGTGATATTATTTAATGAACTAAACTAGTAATCCCAAATTATTACATGCTTAGTTACTAAATGAAAGGCTGGTGATTTGAACCCATAGAAATCCAATCTTTGGGGGAAAGTCCAATAATCTTACTTCTGAAAGGGTGTAGCCATTGAAAACCCTAGGCACAGTTCTACTCTGACACATATGGGTCAGAGTTCTGAGTCAGATGCAACTCCATGGCAATCTAGTCAGGGTAGATTAAGAAAGGCATAGGGAGCTCTGATGGCCTAGTGGTAAGAAGCTGAGCTGCAGTCCCAAAAGCTTGTGGTTCGAATCCACTAGCTGCTCCACGGGAGAAAGATAGGCAATCTCCTCCTATGCAATTAACTGAAAACCCACTGGAGGGTCAGCTCCAACTCAGTGGTATACAACAGCAACAAGAAAGGTATAGGATTAAAGAAATAAATTTGTTGTCCTATGCAGATAGTATTTAAATCATGTGAATGAGTGTGATCAGTCAAGGAGAGAACATGAGATAGGGACCATGACAGAACCCTGGACAATTGTAGTATATAGAGAAAGGGAGTGGGGCAGGGGGAAAGTGGCAACTAGAAGTGTGCAAGAGGGGCCGTGTTTTAAGAAAGAGATAATACTCTACTCTGTGAAATGCTGCCAAGCAGCCAAGCAAAATGAGGCCTCTGAGGAGCAACCACAACTTGCCTATAACAGAGAGCCCACTGTTGGGGCTAAATCCAGGTGGTTATCAGGTATCCCAGGCATAACTGGACAGTCCACAGGAGTTTGGGGTTTTTTTCCTGAAAGAAAAAAAATGTTGATATTTGGCACCTGGGGATGAAGAATAAAGAGAGGAGAGATGAGCAAAGGGAGGACAGAACAGTCTGTATTCTTCAGCCTGGCCTCTGGGATCAGGTCTAATCTGTAACAGTCACTTTATGTTAAAGCTATTTTGTCCTGAAGACTCAAGTTTTTGAAGTCTAAATTAGGACACTTATTCTTGAGATCCAGTTTCCCCCTATCATAATTGTCAATATAATTCATAATTATGAATATGTTTGGGACCAAGATGTCTTTAACACTTATGTCCCCATGGGACTGTAATGTGAGGTAAGGAGCCTAAGTGTGTCCATTTGTGCCTTGTGTCCAGCACAAGGCCTGACATGTAGGAAGGTTCAAGACATTGTTCTTTTGTTTTGTCTTGATTACATTCTTCTTTTTTAAACCATTTCTCTCATTATTTGTTTTTTTCATATGTAAAATATCTTCGTCTGCTAAAAAAATTTCAAGAAGTACCAAATCAATAAGAGCCAATGGTAATGAAAGATGAAGTTCAAGCAGCACTAAAGGCATTGACAAAAAAACAAAACAAAAACAACCCTCAGGAATCAATGGAATAGCAATTGATATGCTTCAACTAACAGATGCAGCCCTGAATGTGCTCACCAGTTTATGCCAGAAATTTGGAGGACAACTACCTGGTGGACTGACTTGAAGGGAGCCACATTTGTCCCATTCCCAAGAAAGGTGACTAACAAGTATGTGGAAACTACTGGACAATATTATTAATATTTCATGTAAGCAAATATTGTTGAAGATTATTCAAAAGTGGCTAGAACAGTACTTTTACAGGGAAGTACTAAAAGTATAAGCTGGTTTTTGTTGTTTTTTTTTAAGATTATTTTTTTCCTTTTTTAAAATATATTTTATAAGCTGGTTTTAGAAGAGGCTATATAGCACGAGGGATAGCATGACTAATGTTAGATGGATCTTGGCTGAAAGCAGGGAATACCAGAAGAATGTATATTTGTGTTTTATTGGCTATGCAAAGGCATTAGACTGAATGGATCATAACAAGTTGTGGCTGACATTGAAAAGAATGGGAATTCCAGAGCACTTAATTGTGCTCAGATGGTTTATACCTAGACCAAGAAACTGTTATGCTAGCAGAGCATGGTTTAAAATCAGGAAGGATGTAAGTCAGGGTTTTATCCTTTCTGTTTGCCTATTCAATCTGTATGCTGAGTAAATATTTCATGAAGTTGGACTCTATGAAGAGGAGTGAGGCATGAGGATTGGAAAAAGACTCATCAACAATCTGTGTTATGCTGATGACACAACCTGGCTTGCTGAAAGTGAGGAGGACATAAAACACTCACTGCAGAAGAGCAAGGACTACAGTCTTTGGCATAGATTACATCTCAGTATCAAGAAGACAAAGATACTGCAGGCCCAAAAGTCAACATTACGATAGATGGAGAAAATATTGAAGCTGTCAATGATTCCATCTTGCTTGGATCAACAATCAACACCCTTGGTACCAGCAGTCAGGAAATCAGGAGACATATTGCACCAGGCAAGTCATGTCTAGATTATGAAACAAGGAGTGGGTGCATTTGAAAGTTATATGTAAATCAAATACAATTTTAAAATTTAAATCATTAGTGGTGTTGCCATTTTAAAGGATTCCATGGTTAGAGTCTGTAATTACTTATTTTTCATGATTATCTCTTCTACCCAATTTATGAAATTAATGGTTTTCATAATTTTGAGACTTTTAAAATGTTAATTACACCTATTTGGTCTATTTAAAACACCTTTTTTGGGGGTTTACTTGGTAGTTTAATCTATTTTGAAGAATAATCTCTCCCTCAATACAAAATGGTCAAATGTCTGATTCTTTCTCCTCTTGTGACTTTCAAGCTCAATGTCTACATCCCTACCCTTGTAGGGCATGTAAAATGGTTATAGTCTACTTTCATCATACTTTTATATTATTGTCTGGAATATTTTGGAAGCAGGAGTGGCATACACTTTCTAAAGAACATGCATCTGGAAACTATGAATTCTTATAAATGATGATACTTATAGAAAGGCTTCAGGCCTTTTGTTCATTGAGTCACTATGAGTCATGCTCGACTCAACAACAATCAACAACTAGATTATTTGTGAAATTTTAAAACTCTTATCTATTATTTAAGCAGGGGTAACACAGGAGAAGAAGACTCTGGATGAGACAGATTGACACATTAACTGGGGCTTTAGGGATTGGTGTGTTGGAATTAGTGAGACTGGCTCAAGACAGGGCAGATTTCAGAGCTGCTATACAGAGCTGACACTCTGGGTTGCATGCAACTTAATGGCACATAACAACAACAACAGTGGTATAATTTGTTACAAAAGACAAGGTAAATCTACAACCAGGAGAAGATAAAATAAATGAATGGGACCTTCTAGAATCAAATCCCTATGCATATCCAAAAACTTCTCCAACAGGTAAAAAGGGAAGCCACAGACTGGGAAAAAGTATTTGGGAATGACATGTCAGATAAGGGACTTATATCTAGAATTTATAAGATACTTGAGCACCACAAGAAGATAAAGGTAAATAATCCAGTTGAAAAATGGGCACAGGATATGAACAGACACTTCACCAAAGAAGACATTGAGATGGCCAACAAGCACATGAAGAGATGTTCAAAATCCCTAGCTCTAAGAGAGCTAACAAAAAAACGATGTGATATCATCTCACCCCGGTTAGAGGAGCAAAATTTAACAGAACAGCAAGCAACAAATGTTGGTGAGGTTGTGGACAAACTGGAACCCTTATTCACTGTTGGTGGAAGTGTAAAATGGTACAACCACTCTGGAAGGCAGTGTGGCACTTCCTCAGAAAGTTGCAAATAGGGATACCATTTGACCCAGAAATTCTAATACTGGGAATATACCCTAAAGAGACCATAACCGACATCCAAGCAGATATGTGCACACCCATGTTCATCACGGCTTTGTTCACAATAGCAAGGAGTTGGAAACAACCCAGATGCCCATCAACAAATGAATGGATAGAGAAGTTGTGGGTATATTCACACAATGGAATACTAAGCAGCATTGAAAAACAAGGAACTCATGCAATATAATTCAAAATGGGTGACCCTGGAGGACATTATGCTGAGTGAAATATCTCAGTCACAAAAGGACAAATACTGCATGGTGCCACTGTTGTAGAATGGGACTGACATCAGGGTTGGGGTAAGACTAAGAAAAACTGGATAAATTATGTATATTGCATTGAAATAGATGAGGGAGAGAATAATTTAAAAACTATATATGATAGGCTATTTTGGTTATCACAAGAGTCCAGAATTAAGGTTACATAATGGAATGTACTGGGGTGGTAGGAGGGGTGTGGGGGGAGTGTATACCAAAGAAATAATTTTTCTTTTACTTTTCAAAGAGAGGAGCGAACTGGGGTGAGAGGGCTGGACAGGGAGAAAAGTACATCAATGAATGAATGGAAATCCAAAATCTCTGTAAATGTTCATTAACATTAATAAAATAAAATTTTAAAGAAAGTATAAAGTTAAAAAAAAGACAGGATAAAAGATATTTCTCTTAATAAGTTTTAAAAATGAGTTGTTGTTTTTTTAATTAGCTTTTTGTTTGGTCTGAACATATTGGTTTAAATATAGTTCCTGTGTTTCTTGTTCTTGCCCTCATTAATTTTTTGTTGTTGTTGCTAGAATTGGCTCATCTTTGCTCACTGAGAGTTTCTTCAAGATGGTTTCTGAGTCTCATTACATTGGCATTCTTTTGATTGATCTCTAGGTTGTTGAAGTAGTTTGCAGCTACTGGATGGTGGTTCAAATCCATCCAGGCACACCACAGGAAGAAACTCTGGAGATCTGCCTCCGAAAAGATTAAACTTGACTCTAATTTTCATTGAGTTGGAACCAACTCATAGCTGGCCCATCAGTGGGTTGCTGAGACTTTAAACCACGCAAGAGGTGATTGCTCGTCTTTTCCTGAGGAGCCACTGATAGACAGGGACTACCAACTCCTTGGGAATATACCACTGGAGCTCTCTTCAATAATCATTACAGCTAAGAAAGCCTATGGAGCAGTTCTACTTTGCAATATGTAGAGTCACCATGTGTTCCAGTTGATTCAACAGCAGTGAGTTTGGTTTGATTTTTCATTTTTACTTCGTAGGGTATTCAATAGCTAATACCCTGCCCCCCTCCCTGGATTAATTTTCAAGACTTTCTTCTGACTCATTCTAGGTGGATGCCTATCTTCAACATTTCAGTAAGCAGCCACTATATTCCCAAAGAGTTCCCCTTTAAGGTACCTAAGGTACCAGGAAAGAATAAGGATGGAAGGAGTACCACTCACCCAGCCTCCCTAACCAGAGCAGTCATAAAGACTGAGAGGACCAGTGAGGAGTACCCCCCAACACAGGAAAGAGACCCTGAAGGGTGGGGTGGGGGGCAGGCGGGGGAGCACTTCCAAACACTCCCCCCTGCCAACCCCCAGCCTGGGTCCCAAGATCTCTGCTCTAACCCAGAGGTCTACAGGGCACCAGTAGTTGCCTCTATCTCATTAGCCTTCAAGACAGATGGACTACAATTCAAAGAGGCAAGCACTTTCAAAAACTTCTTCACCCAGCCTTGGCCCCAAGATCCTCTCCTCTCATCTGCCCACAATTGACCGAGCACCAGGTAACCTTTGAATTAAATCTTCACCTGCCCTACAAAGGAGTAGGCTCACAACATCTGGCCAAATGGAGGAATTTCATTCTCCCCACTCCTCAAGTTTGACCAAAAGAGAAATCTGCCACCTGAACAGAATAGACAGATGTCCTGCTGAAAAGATTGCTATTAGGAATCAGAATTGGGTGCAAGGCTTAAAATCTGCAAATCTATCAAAAGTATTCATATAGTTAAGAAATGGGCAGCTTCCTACACAGATAAAACAAAAGCTGCCTCACACATACCAAAAGGAACCTCATATAATGTCGAGAAAGAGAGCTCTGGTGGCTTAGTAACAAGAAGCTGCACTGCAATCCCAGAGGTATGCAGTTTGAATTCACCAGATGCTGTGCTGGAGAAGGAGGGGCAGTCTCCTCCTATACCAATCATATTTAATTTGATGGTACACACACAAAAATAATAAAATAAAATTTTTTAAATGTCAAGGAAGTAGCAGTAGCATTTATACATCATGAAAAAGCTAAACAAGCCTTCCCCTCAAAAAACAGACCAAATCACAGACACAATGAATACCCCAGAGACAGGAAATAGAAGAAATATACCAATGTGGAGTTCCGAGAACAACTACTGAAGAATTTACAGATGGTTAAGGAAAGAATTGAAACTGTAAGTAAGGAGATACAAGGTTTAAAGTTCATTCCAAGATAGAGCAAAGTACTAGAACCAACAGAAAAACATGAACATACAATTCAGAAAAATAAGACCAATGGTGCAGAGATTTTCAGTATGTTGGAGGCACAGAAAAGGATAGAAGTAGAACAGACACTAAGTGAAATAGAAAACAGAACCTCAATGAGAGCATAGTAGAAGAAAATTGTAAGGTAAAAGGGCACAGAGAACTGGATGAAGGGAAACATAGTTCATTATCAGCTCTTGGGCCGGTTTGCTGTCTAGGCCATAGAAAGGCAGAATAAGGCAGTTAGGTTGCATGTAGGGAAGCTACAGGTAAAGTTTTATATACAGGGGGTTTGAGATAGGATGGCCTGTTTGGTGGTCAGCTCTCTGTGGAGGACACTGATTGGATGCCCTCTGCTTGTTCCCATATATGGAGCTACTCAGGACCCTTAGGTGGATTGTTTTGTAGCTTGTGGTTAGGCAGGATGTGGCCAGTGGTTGTGCTCTCTTCTGATTGGCTGTAGCCATCTTACACCAGGCTGATTAGAATGTCTCCTGGAAGGTGAGGTTAGCGTGGACTGTTGCCTAGCTCCCAGGTGGCCTTTCAAAATGAAGAAAACCTAAGAATTATGTGGGATGACATCAAACAAACAAAACAACATACATCTGATTGGCATTCCAGATCAGGAGCAGAAAGAAAGCTTTGGGAAAATTGTGAAAGAGGTACTGTTTTTGTTATGTGATGTTGAGTCACCTATAACTCATAGTAACCCCTAAGCACAACGGCTCTGAAGCCTACCCTGTCCTGAGCTAGTCTCACTGACTCTGACACACCTACTCTAATTGACTTAGTTACTGTATCAGTCTATCTCATCCTGAAGGAAACTTTCTAGGTGTCATGAAATATGAGGAAATACACATTCAAGAAGCTCAGCAAACTCCAAACAAATTAGACTAAAAAATATCAAGACATATCATTGTCATATTGTCCAAAATCAAAGACAAGGCTAAAGTACCAAAAGCAGTATGAGAAAAACAGTCACCTACAAAGGAGAACCAATTAGACTAAGCTATGACTTCTTAGTAGAAACCATGTGAACAAGAAGACAATGAGATGGTGCATACAGAGGGTTGAAAGAAAACAATTGGCCGTCTAAGATCATCTTTCTAGCAAAGCTGTCCTTCAAATATGAAGTAGAAATCAGGTCAGTTGAAGAAAATGAGGAATTTAAGGAATTTGTGAAAACAACAGCAACTCTATAAGAAATATTAAAGATTCCCCAGATGCTCTGCTGGAGAAGGAGGTGTAATCTCCTCCTGTACCGGCTAGATCCAATTTGACAGTAAACACACACAATATGATAATAAAAGTAAGAGATTTTTTTTTAAAAAAGGAAAGTGGATGGGCAAAAGCAACTAGCAACAAAAAGAAATGCAGCAATTTGCAACAACAAAACATGGCCTGTCAGTACTCATACCCATTTAAAGAGCTTAAATACACTGATTAAGAGAAAAAGAGTAGCAGAATGGATAAAAATTAGCACCAAAAAAGCCCACAAAAAAACAAAGCCTATCACTATATTGCCTGCAAGAGACACATCTTAGAAATGAGGAGAAAGAATAAAAATTAAAAGGTGGGAAAATATATCAAGAAAATGACACTCAGGAGTGGCAATGATAATCTCTGATAAGACAGACTTCAAGAAGAAAGCCACCATAAAAGATAAATAAGGGCACTTTTTAATAATTAAAGGCACAATAGAGCAAGAGGACATAACCTTAGACGAATGACCAACTTGAAAAATACATAAAACGGGGAGCTCTGGTGGCCTAGTGGCAAGAAGCTGCACTGCAATCCCGGAGATAAGTGGTTCGAATCCACTAGATGCTCTGCAGGAAAAGGAGGGGCAATCTCCTCCTGTACCTGCCAGATCTGATTTGACGGTACAGACACACACAAAACAATAAAATAAAATTTAAAAAATACGTAAAACATAGGGCAACAGACTTGAAGAAATTGACAAAGTAATTTTTCTGTCAGGGTCCTCTCCAAGAGTACGGACAAGAAACGGTGTCAGCCTGGAGACTTTGGTGTGCATGCTCCAGGCCATGCTTTTCACAGTTACGTGTTATGCATCAGAAAGTCGGACAATGACTAGGGAAAACAAAAGGAGAATTGATGTCTTTGAGCTTAGTGTGGAAGAAGAGTATTAAATATATCATTTACTGCTATGAGAACAAATAGGTTTGTCCCAGAGAGGGTTAAACCAGGCTGCTCCTTGGAGGCAATGATTCTGAAGCTTTCTGTAATATACCTTGGGCATGTTGCAAGGATGGGCCAGTCCTTGCGAAAATAGAGGAACGGTGCAAGAGAGGAAGACTTTGATGAGACGAATTGACTCAGTGACTGGGTTAATGGGGGTAGGTGTGTCAGAGACAATAACGTTAACTCAGGATAGAGTAGAGTTTAGAGCTGTTTTACATAGAGTCTCAGTCTATTTGACAGCACATAACAACAACAACAAAAGTATTAGGAGACGTCAACACACCACTCTCACCAAAGGACAGGTCAACTTGAAAGAAACTCAACAAAGATGCAGAAAAATGAAATTAGACAACTTGACCTTAAGACACTACATCTAAAAAAACTCTTGATTTATTTTATTATGTTAAAGGGAAGACACTCTCAATTCTATCCTTTTAATTTTGAAATCCTTATATATTTCAGCACAGGCATTTTTCTAGTGCTCTTCCGTTTGCCTTTATTCAGGGAAGATTACTTTAACAAATACTTTCACAAGCTAGCACTTGCAAAGAAATCCTAAGTTATTTCTCCTTACACATTATATATTTCAAGACATCATACTTGAAAAGGTGGAGGGTCAGAGGAGAGGAACACTCTCAACAAGATGAATTGACAGAGTGACTGGAGCAATGGGCTTCAGCACAGCAAAGTTTGTGAGGTTGGCTTAGTAATGAGCAAGGTTTAGATTTGTTGTAAGAGAGATTGCTACAGGTTGAAGTAAAATTGACAGTACACAACAACAACAAGCATGCGGATAATTTGTGAATTTTAGATGCTTTAAATTTGCTAACCTTTGTGATTTCATTTTATTTTATCATGAAGGGCACATGGTATAGTCTACAGAATTAATCAGATATTAGGACACAAGGCAAGCCTCAAATAATTTTTAAAAACCACTGAAGTAACACAAAGTATCTTCTTAGACCCAATGATATAAAACTAAAAAATAACAAGAGGGCAAAGGATAAAAACCAACTTGGCCAACTGACTGGAAGTGATCGATATTTGTTCCTATCCCAAAGAAAGGCGACCCAACCGAATGTGGAAACTACAGAACAATTTCACTGATTTCACATGCAAGCAAGATTTTA
>NW_006399840.1:4866253-4878826 GCF_000299155.1 Elephantulus edwardii | reverse complement strand
ACACCTTTGCATAATCAATGAAACACAGATAGACATTCTTCTGGTATTCTCTGCTTTCAGCTAAGATCCATCTAACATCAGCTACAATATCCCTAGTACCGCAACCCCTTCTAAACCCAACCTGGACTTCTAGCAGTTCTCTGCTGATGTGCTGTTCCAGTCATTTTTGGATAATATTCAGTAGAATCTTGCTTGCATGTGAAATCAGTGAGATTGTTCTGTAGTTTCCACACTCTGTTGGGTCACCCTTCTTTGGAATGGCAATAAATATTGATCTCGTCCAGTCAGTTGGCCAAAGGAGGGAGGAGAAAATTTAAAAAAACCCAACAACCAACTTCTGGGATATAGCAAAGGCAGTCCTTGGGGCGGGGTGTGTGTGTGTGTGTGTGTGTGTGTGTGTGTGTGTTTTATAACAATTAACAAATACCTAATAAAAGAGGAAAAGAATAAAATAAAACACTTAACATCTCCAACAAATATAAAAGAAGCTAACCTCACAGGCTCTAGAAGACAGGAAATCACTAGGATAAGGGCTGAAATCAATGGGGTAGAAAACAGAAAAACAAATGAAACAGTCAGTCAACAAGACCAGGAGCTGGTTCCTCAAAAGTTTCAATACAATAGGCAAACCATTGACAAACTTAGCAAAAGAAATGACTCAACTTAAATAAGAAATGAAAGAGGCAATATCCAACAGAACCAACTGAATTTAAAAAGGTAATAATGGAACATTTTGTAAAGCTGTACTCTGACAAATATTTAAACCTACAAGAAATGAACAAATTTCTAGCAACTCATACCCTACACAAAATGACACAGACAGAAATGAAACACTTGAGCAGAACCATCTCAAAAGAAGACATTGAACAGGTCCTAAAGACTCCCTCCTACCACCCCTGCCCCCCCAAAAAAGAGTCCTGGCCCAGACAGCTTCATGGATGAATGTTCTACCAGACATTCAGAGCTAACTCTCACCAATCCTAGTTATTTAAAAAACAGTAAAAGAAGGGACACTCCCGAAGTCATTCTATGAAGAAGGTATACCTTTACTACCCAAACCAGGCAGACATTACAGTGTTAATCCATCTTTTCTTTCTCTAAAACCCTCCACCCTTGCAACAATGAAAGAATTTTTTTTTCAAAGAGAAAAGCAAACTAGATGGGTGGGTAGGGAGGAAAACATGCAACAATGAATGAATGGAAAGCCAAATTATCCATAACTTTCATTAAAATCTCAATTAAAATGAAAAAAAATTAAATTCCAAATTGTTGTTGTTGTTGTTATGTGCTTGCGACTCATAGCGACCCTATGTACAACAGCCCTAAACTCTGCTCTATCCTGTGTCAGTCACACCGTCTCCAATACACTCATCCTGATTACCCCAGTCACTGAATCAATCCACCTCATAGAGGGCCTTCTGCTACTGCACTGTCCCTCCACCCTACCAAGCATAATGTCCCTCTCCAATGACTGGTCCCTCCTGACAACATGTCCAAAGTATGTTAGACGGAGCCTCAGAATCCTTGCCTCCAAGAGACTGCCAGTTTTGACACCTTCCAGGATGAATCTGTTTGTTTTCCTAGCAGTCCATGGTACCCTCAATACTATTCTCTAGCACCACTGCTCAAAGGCACCAATTCTCCTTCTATCCTCCTTAGTCATTTTCCAAATTTCCCATGCATAACAAGTGATTGCAAAGACCATGGCCTGTATCGGATGCACCTCAGTCTCCAGAGTGACACCATTGCTCTTCAGTACCCTGGAGAGGTCCCTAACAGACGGCTTTCCCATGGCAATACGTCTTTTAATTTCCTGGCTGCTGGTGCCAAGAATGTTGACTGTGGAGCCAAGCAGACTAAAGTTGTTAACAATCTCACTCTCTTCACCATCCATCCTGATGCTGCCAATTGGTCCAGTGGTGAGAATCTTTGTCTTCTTAACATTGAGCCTCAATCCATGCTGAAGGCTGCAGTCCTTGACCCTCTGCAGCAAGTGCTTTAGGTCCTCCTCAGTTTCAACAAGCAGGGTTGTATCATCTGCATACGTACATTGTTGCTAGATCTTTCACCAACCCAACCTCACCTTCCCCAGCACAATGTCTTTTTTGCAAGGACTGGCCCCTTATTACAATATGCCCAAAGTATATGAGACCAACTTTCCCCAATCTTGACTCCAAGGAGCACCTTGGTTGCACTTTATCAAAGACAGACTGGCTTGTTCTTTTGGCATTCCATTCCTTGTTCTTCTCCAATATCACAATCCAAAAGCATAGGTGGTTCTTCTTCTGTCTTTCTTACTCGTTGTGCAACTTACATATGCGTAGGAAGTAATTGAAAAGATCATGGCTTGGATCAGGTACTCTTTAATCTTTGAATGGACATCATTGCTCTTTAGCATTTTGGATAGATCCTTGGGAGCAGATTTTCCTAATGTAACATGTCTTTTGATTTTAAAAAATTTTTTTTTAAACTTCTTTTACCATCAGTGTTGTCAGGCAAAACTGACAACTTCAAAAAAAATATGACCCCAGGAAATGATCAAGCGTCTATTGACAAATTTCAAGAAACAGATGTTTCCCTTGATGCGCTAGCTAGTCTATCCAAGGTATTTGGAATAAAGCTACCTGCCCAACTAACTGGAATAGATTCATATTTGTTTCCACTCCCCCCACAAAAGCGATCCAATAGAATATTGAGAGTTGGGCAATAAATAAAAATGACAGGAGAAAAATGAACGCCTTTGAACTCTGCTGTTGGAAGAGAGTTGTCAATATTGCATGGACTGCCAAAAAGGTAAATAGCTAGATGTGGAGAACGTGCAGCCAGAGTGTTCCTTGGAGGAAAGGATAATGAAGCATCCTGCTAGGAAAGGCTATTTCTTGAAGATGAATACATGGTTGGAAAGGTGGGGAGATAGAGATGAAGAGGAAGACCCTCAACCAGGTGGATTGACACAGTAACTGCAGCAGTGAGTTCCAGTGTGTCAGAGATTGTGAGATTAGCACAAGATAGGACGGGGTTCAGATCTGTTCATAGGGTCATTATGAGTCGTACTTGATTCAAGGGCACCTAGCAACAGCAACAACAACAAGAGAATATGGAAATTATAAAACATTGTAACTGATATCACACACCAGTAAATTCTTACTGAAGATTGCCTAAAAATGACTGGAACAAGTACATCCACAGAAAACTGCCAGAACTGCCAAGAAGGACTCAGAAGAGACAATGTTGTCAGGTGTCATTAAGTCAAGTGCAGCTCATAGCAACCCTATGAACAATAGATCTGCACCCTGTCCTATCCAGTGCCATCCTCACAATCTCCGTACACACTTGAGCCCATTGCTATAATCACTGTGTCAATTTACCTGTTTGAGGGTGGATCCGTCTTCTCTTTTGCTGTCCCTCCACCTTCCTAAGCATCATGTTCCACTCTTGTGAATAGCCTTTCCTAGCAACATGTTCAATGTAGGTGAGATGAAGCGTTACCATCTTTGCCTCCGCAGAGTATTCTGGGTGCACCTTCTCCAAGACATATCTATTTGTTCTTCTTAAGTTCATGGGATATTCAGTACTCTTCTGCACAACTCAGCACCACAATTCAAAGACATCAATTCCTCTGTCATCCTTATTTGCCATCTAGTTCTCAGCAGCATGGCAAGTGCTTAAAAAGTCCATGGTCTGAATCAGGCATATGTTAGCCTTCAAACTAACATCATTGTTCCTCAATAATTTGGAGAAGTCTCTAACTGCAGACTTTTCCAGTACAATAACTGTGGATGCAAGTGGAAAAGGCCATAGCACAGTATTATTGCTGATATCAGATGGCTCTTTGGCTAAAAGAAAAATACCAGAAAGATGTTTATTTTATTTTTTTTTTAGTAGTACAACATAGATTTTAACGAACAATGAAGATCATCCCCAGGGACCAAGCAGTAGGAGACTTCAGGATCTGGTGGCGGCCTCTCGTTCTGACTCCACAGGGTCAGCATGTCTCCCTTGCGCACTGGCCCTTTCACATTGGAGACGATGGTGCAGCTCGTGTCTTCCATGAACTCTACGCACACCTGCGTGAACTGCCCTTGAAAGTCGGTCCTGCCCAATACCTTGGTGACTGGCCAGCTTGATAGTCTGCACGCAGTTGGTATCTATGATGACTGCACGGCAGTGGTCTGGCAGAAGACATTTGTGTGTATTTTATTGACTACCTAAAGGCATTTTTTTTCTGTGTTTGAATCATAAATTATGCTTGTGCCAAAACTACACAGACCAACAAGTTGTTGTCTAAACATAACCTAGGACTACTGCATGGTTTAAAATCAGGAAAGGTGTGCATCAGGATTGTATCCTTGCTCTACAGCTATTCAATCTGTACGCTGAGCAAATACTTTGAGAAACGGAACTATACGGAGAAAAATGCGGCATCAGGTTTGGAGGATGACTTATCAACCTGCCTTATGCAGATGGTATAATCTTGCTTTGTGGAGAGGACTTGAAACACCTGTTAGAGAAGAGCAAACACTACAGCCTTCAGTATAGATTACAATTTAACATCAAGAAAACAAAGATTTTCAACACCAGACCATTAGGCAGCATCATAATAGATGGAGAAAATATTGAAGTTGTCAACAATTTAATTTTATTTAGATCCAGGGAAGATAAGTGGGAAATTACATGAAAGAGCTGGCCAGATCCTTTGAAAATATTTGTCTTTGTATATCCTCCTACGTCAGAGGTGCTGAGGATGGTGGAGTTAGGTGCAATGTTTGCCTCCATCGCGTCCTAAATTCTTTCTAGGCCCTAAGATTTATATTGTCAGAAAATATCTGACTCCTACTTATAACATAAGAAACTTAGAAGACAAAACAACTGTGAGCTATATCATCTCATTCCAGTAACAATAGCAAAATTCAACAGAGCAGCAAACAACAAATGCTGACGAGGTTGTGGAGGAACTGGAACCCTTATTCACTGTTGGTGGGAATGTAAAATGGTGCAATCACTGTGGAAGGTGGTATGGTGCTTTCTCAAAAAGTTGGAAATTGAAATACCATTTTACCCAGCAATTCCACTACTGGGAAAATACCCTAAAGAAACCAGAACTGCCACTCAAACAGATATATGCATGCCCATATTTATTGCTACTTTGTTCGCAATAGCAAAGAATTGGAAACAACCCAAGTGCCCATCAACTAACAAATGGTTAGAGAAGCTGTAGTATATTCATACAATGGAATACTATGCAGCATTAAAAAACAAAGAACTCATGAAACATACAAAATGGGTGACCCTGGAGGACATTATGCTGAGTGAAATAGCTCAGTCACAAAAGGACAAATACTGCATAGTGTCACTGTTATAAAACAGGACTGGTATCAGGGTTGGGGAGAAAATGAAGAAAAGATGGGATAAATAATGTATACTGCACTGAAACAGATGAGGGAGAGAACTGCTTAGAAAGAATATATGATTAGGTATTATCTGGATGACAACAGTTGAGAATAAATGCTGCATAGTAAAGTGGACTGGACGGGGGAGAATTGTACAACAATGAAAGAATTTTTTTTTCAAAGAGAAAAGCTAATGGATGGGGCAGGAGGGAAAATGTACAACAATGAAGAAAAAAAAAGATAGTAGCTGGTGGCACCTGAACCTACACCACCACCTCGGCCGTGATGGTGAAGTCAGCCATCAGAAGACTGAAGGAACTGAAAGACCAGTAGAAGTTCCCCCATTTGAAGCATCTGTAGCCTGTAATAAATGGGTTAATTGATGTAAAAAAAAAAAAAAGCTAAAAAAAAAAAACCAAACGAGAAAAAAAAGCACCAATGAATGAAAATCTAAGTTCTCTATAAACTTTCACTAAAAATCTTAATTAAAAACCAACCCAACAAGCAAAAGAAACTTAGAAGATAAAATTCTGTGGCAATTAACCCTTTCTCTGAAGTTTTGATCCTTAGGGAGTCACTTCAGCTTGTCCTATAATTGCCCTTGTTCAAGTTTACGGGAATTAATCAGACATGTTTGTTTACCAGATATGGTCACACTGAGTTACTCCTCATTCTAGGGTAGGCAGCCAAGAAGCAAGTGAGTCTTCGGGGAGGTTTTGATTTAGTGTTGTAGGATTCTCTTACACAGGCCTGCCCATACCCACTGTAACCCTATCTCACAACTTGAGGCTGGGGCATTCACACTCTTTACAACACTATCCCAAACATGACCTGCTCCTACCTTCCCCCTAGCAAGAGGTTGTTCCTTTTTTGCTAATCACAACAGATCTCTTTCAGCCCCACATCTCCCACAGGGGTGTTCTGCTCGCTGCTGCTTTGTGTCTGACCCAACTACCCTGTTCTTGTTTTATTTTCCATTCATCTTTGATCATGACATCTCTATGGAAGCTATCCCATTTTCATCCCCATAAACCTGACAACACAGTTTGCATTATTGATTGTCAATAGCCTTGTATGAAAATGTAAATTATATGGGGAAAAAAATAGCCTAGCAGCAGGGAGAGGAAAGGAACACAACTGAATTAATTGCTACCTGTTTGGGCTTAATTTGCTTTTAGTGTCTAGGAAGACTGGAAGGGAAAGAATCTGTGGTCTATAAAGATTGGAATCTAGGTTTTTCATTTGTATTAGATAGTTTCAGAGATTTAGCACAGATAAAGATACTACCAAACACATCTGCTGTTGTTGTTTGTATGTGCCCGTCAAGTTGCTTGCGACTCATAGCGACTCTTTGTACAAAAGCCATAAACTCTGCTCTATCCTGTACCAACCTCACTGTCTCTGACACACTTACTTGACCCATCTCATCCAGGGTCTTCTTCTCTTGTGTTGTCCCTCCACCCTCCCAAATATGATGTCCCTCTCCAAGGACTGGTCCCTCTTTGCAACATTCCCAAAGTATGTCAGATGAAGCTTCAGAATCCTTGACTCCAAGGAGCAGCCCAACTTCAACATCTCTAGGACAAACCTGTTTGTTCTCCTAGCAGTCCATGGTATATTCAATACTTTTCTCCAGCACCACAGCTCAAAGGCATCAGTTCTCTTTCTATCATCCATAGTCAGGGTCCAGCTCTCTGGCGCAGAGCACACAATTGCAAAGACTATGGCCTGGATCAGGTGCACCTTAGTCTCCAGCCTGAAGTTGTTGCTCTTCAGTACTCTGGAGAGGTCCCTGACAGTTAAGTTTCTCAATGCAATTTGTCTCTTGATTTCCTGGCTGCTGGTACTAAGAGTGTTGATTGTGAAGCCAAGTAAACTAAAATTGTTAACAATCTTAATTTCTTCACCATCCATAATGATACTGCCATTTGGCCCAGTGGTGAGAATCTTCATTTTCTTAATGTGGAACTTCAATCCATGTTGAAGGCTGCAGTCCTTGACCTTCTGAAAGCAAGAACCTCAGGACCTCCTCAGTTTTAGCAAGCAGGGTTGTGTCAACTGCATAACACAGGTTGTTGATGAATCTACTCCCAGTCCTAATGCCACATTCCTCCTCAAAACCTCACACCCTGGATGATCTGTTCTGTGTATAGACTAAAAAGATATGGAGACAGAATACATCCCTGCTGGACATACTACCCGATTTTGAACTTTGCTATGTCTCCTTCCTCTGTTCTGACGACTGCCTCTTTTTTTAAAAAAAATTATTTTATTATTTTTTTTGTGTGTACTGTCAAATCAGATCTGACTGGTACAGGAGGAGCTTGTCCCTCCTTCTCCAACGGAGCATCTGGTGGGTTCAAACTGTGCATTCCAGAATGCAGTGTAGTTCCTTGTGACTAGGCCACCAGAGCTCATCTGACGACTGCCTCTTGGTTCAAGTATAGGTTTTACATAAGCACAATCAAATGTTCTGGGACTCCCATTTATGGGTAACCAAGCTTCATACCAAATATTATATGAAAACTCTTGTTCAGGAATTGAAGGAATTACAAATTTATAAGTTAGGATTTCTCTTGTGACAAATCACAGAGAATGAGCTGTTTGTTCCCTGAAGAGACAGCTAGGGCCCCCCTACAGAGAGAGTGCTCCTACGTGTGAAATACTTCCGGAGCTAGAGCATTAGGTTGACAATAGAGAAAAATTAGGCTTCATTTACAAGGAATTCTTTTTATGATTTGCTTCCCCTGATTTTCAGTAAATACACGAAGAGTCACGGCTTGAGGCCCTGCAGTTGAGAACTGCTGGCCCCTTGTTTTATGCTCTGTTCTATCTCATCCCTGGCAGGCTGTCTCATTATTAATAATTATAAAACTATTTTACCCTTGGTATGCAACACCCATTCTTCTGAGTCAGCCACAGCTTGTTGTGATCCACACAGTCAAAAGCCTTTGCATAGTCAATGAAGCACAAACTCTCCACTTTCCGCCAAGATCCATCTAACATTAGCTACAATATCCCTAGTACCATGACCTCTTCTAAACCCAGCCTGCACTTCTGGCAGTTCTCTGCTGACTTGTTGCTCCGGTCATTTTTGGATAATTTTCAGCAGAATCTTGCTTGCATGTGATATTAATGATACTGTTCGATAATTTCCACACTCTGTCAGATCACCTTCTTCAGAATGAGAACAAATATCGATCTCTTCCAGTCAGTTGGTCAGATGGCTGTCCTCCAGATTTCTTGGCACAACTTAGTGAGCACATCCAGAGAAGTGTCTGTTTGTTATGTCAATTGCTATGCCGTCAACTCCTGGAGCCTTGTTTTTGCCAGTTTTTTTCAGAGCAGTTTGAACTTCTTCCTTCATCACCATGGACTCTTGCTCATACATTGTTTCATGAAATCCTTCTGTGTCAGCCAATTCCTTCTGGTATAGTGACTCTGTATACTCCTTCCATCTTCTATCTTCTTTTAATGCTTCTTGGATCCTTTAACATTCTGCTCAAAGCATTCTTAAGTACTGCCACTCGTGGCTTGAATTTGTTTTTCAATTACTTCAACTTAAGAAATGCTGAGCAAGTTTGACCCTTTTGATTTTCTGACCCCGGCTCTCTGCACATTTCATTATAGTATCTTGCTTTGTCATTCTGAGCTGCCCTTTGAAGTTTTCTATTCAGCTTGTTAATTTCTTGATTTCTTCCTTTAGCTTTGTCTTCTCCGTGCTCTAATGCAATATTCAGAGTCTCATCTGACATCCATCCTGGTCTTTTCTTCCTCTAAAGCCTTTCTATTGATCTACACCTGCCTATTAATTCTGAACACCATCATTATGAGAAGGAAAAGACAAACTTCCAGCTCCAGATAATTTTTTTTCCATGTTTGGTGGGGAAAGGACTAAAAAAATGCCAAGAATGGAAAGGATGGTGTGTCTCCTTCATAAATAATGATGTTGAAATTCCACTAAGAATCTCTATAGTTACAGTTACTTTTAGTAACCTGGCACTTGTTCCTACAGTCATGTCACAAGATAACAGTGAGCAGGTAGACAGTGAAGTTGGCACAGGGTAGAGCAGGCTTTAAGGCTGTTGGACATAGGGTTGCTATGACTTGCACGTGACTTGATGGCACAAAACAACAATAACAACAATTGCAGAGGTCATATACTTGCCCCTGTACAACTCTCTGAAGGTGTTGACGGCTCCTTGGCTGGCTTTGGTAAATTCTATAGGTGTTTATTTTCTTAGGAGATGGGATATAAACAGGACAAAGAACAGTTTCTCTCAGTTCATGGGTGATGCACTCAAAATAATTCTTTGAAATCAGGATTTCAGAGTGGCATGACTGATCTTTTGAGAGTGATTTAATGAAGAGATAGTATCCCCAAAATTATTGTCATGCTAGAGTCAAAGACACTGTTTTTCAGAACCATGGATTCAACTTTCCACATCTTGGACTTCACATGTCACTGGATGAGGACATCAGCTCATGAAAATCATGAACCCAATAAAGAAGTAGCAAGGCATTAAAGTCTTTCAGAATAATCTATTCTCTAATTTTACAACAAACCTTCTATTTTCCCCTTTTAGTTAGTATATTCACAAAAAAGATGGGAAAAGAAAGATTAAAAATCATTAAAGACATATATTTTGGTTATATGTCATCTCATTAGCATATGTTGCTGTTGTATATTGTCGAGTCACAATTGATCCATAGCTGACCCTCCAGTGAATCTTCAGAGGCTGTTAAACCTGGATTTGAACAAGGGCAGAGGTTAAGATGCCAAGTCAGTGGCCCCTGGGGAGAGCTGCCCGGTCCCTGGTGAATGCCGTCAGCTCCTTACGGGGTGCCGCCAGGCCCCTGGCGAGAGCCACATGGTGTGTATTATGAATTTTATCTAAGCCACTTTCCTCCATCTCCTCCTTCCATACAGCTGTAAGTAACACCTCCAGAGCTCTTCTCTTTGTCACCCACAAGTTTGTTCACTCTAGATTTCCTCCTTTTCATATAGGTAACCTGAACACTGAGGCTTGCTCCAGACCTGGACTCTGAGCCCTGTTCCAGAAACAAAAGGGAAATGTAACTGCAAGCTAAGGAAGCAAAGGTGGATGGAGCCTCAACGTTCAGCCAGCCGTCCCCACTTGGCTCACTCAAGCCAACATTTCCAGTCCAGAGGGCAGAAAACATCAGGAAAATATCTTCTAACTGAACAAGAAGGCATGCAGCTTCAACTCAAGACCATCAGTAAAGTGTTCAAGGGGGTTCCTCTTACCCTTCCTCTCAATACCCCTGTTCAGTATGAAGCAGTTAGAGTTTGTGCCCCATTGCCAAACGAGAAACCCACAAATGAAAAAGACAATTACTTTGTAAAAAAAAAAAAAGCACCATTGGACTATGCCCACTGTTGTCTTTCCTGGTCCCTGCCTGATCTTTCTCATTTCTTTTACCCACTCCTTCTACCCATCAAATTGTGCAGCCCTGTGATTTCATCCCTACCCATCCTCACTCTTCTGCTCCAAACCTTTAACCCTTTGGATCCTCATACATGTTTTTTACAATTAAAAAAAAAAAAGAAAGGAAAAGATGACCAGTCAGAGGAAAAGCCTGAGCCTCCATCATTCTCTTGCTCCACCTCTTCTTTCTCTCATGGATTTCATAACACATTGCACTGTCTTGCCAATATATCACTTTTCATATTTGAAAAATTTGAAGTGGAGTTGGTTTTTTGTAAAACAAAGGAGTCCCTACTAAAATAATTGATCTTGCCATTTATTTTATATAGATTAGAACAATTGTACCTAATATTAGAATGTGTCTTTGAGTTGTTTGTACAACTGGATGGAGTGTGCTTTTTTTGGTTAGATCGCTGTATTCTATAGCAGGAAAAGAATGGGTAACACTGTATTAAAATAAGTGAAGGAAAAGTCAACCTGAAATGAATGGACAATCAGACATTATGTTTATTGTAATTAACATTTGGAACAGGACATCACTACATATTGAATGGAGGATGGAGAACAAAACAAAATAAATGTGAGTAAATAAAAAAAAAATCAATCTATTCTGTTAATTCATTGCTGTTGAGACAGAATCTTCCAAACTATTGCTGACCCCCCACCTCCCTCAAAGCAGCAGGTTTCCAAGGCTGTAAATCTCACAGGAAGAGCTCACCCATCTTGCTCCCAGGGGATCCCAGGTGGATTAAAACCACCATAGAGGTGGAGCTTTTGGGGCAGCAGTACAGCTCCTTATGGACTAGGCTCCAGTAGCAAAATCAGTAGGGAGCTGGGCTCCTAAAACAAAGGTCTCTTCTCTTTAGTGGTTCAAATCTACCAGCAGCTCTTTGGGAGAAAGATGGGCAATGTCTTCAAGTGCAATTTACAGCCTAGGAAACCCAATGGAAGGTTAATAATGGGTCAGTTCCAACTTGACAATAATAAGTGAGTTTAGTGTGTAAAAATACCAAACTTGTTTAAAACAAAATGAAACTAAATTAAGATACTTCAGGGATAGAAAAGCCTGTCTTTTTTTCGGGGTGTGTGTGTGTGTGTGTGTGTGTGTGTGTAATACCTTTTTACAATATCAACATTATAACTCCATTCCTGCAAAACTCAAGGCTGTTGAGTCTATTCTGACTTATATTGATCCTATAGGAGAGGAGAACTAACTGCTCCTCAGTTTTCCCAAAAGCTGCAATCTTGATGAAAGCAGAGTGTCTCATCTTTCACCTGTGGAGTCGCTAGTAGGTTTGAATCCCTTTAGGTTAGTAGCTGGGTGAATGCTTTAACCACTGCACCACCAGAACTCCTTTTTACAATGTGTTGCTGTGTACCATCGAGTTGGAACCAAGTCACAGCTGATCCTCAAGTGAGTTTTCAGAGGCTGTAAATGGCACAGGCTGTAAACTGCCCATCTTTCTACTGCAGAGCAGTTGGTAGATTCAAACCACCTATCTTTGGGGTAGCAGCACAACTCCATATCACTAAGCCAACAGAGCTCCCTTTCTCACAATGAGTAGGCAAATTCTTTTGCAGCAGTGCACTCCAAAGAGGCAATGGTGATGATTAGAGGGGTGTGTGTGTGTGTGTGTGTGTGTGTGTGTGTGTGTGCCTGGAAAGTAGTGAGAATCAGGAAAATCTCAGGAGTTCAGAGAAATTCCTAAAGTGATGAATTATTTTCTGTATCT
>NW_006399840.1:4864613-4866153 GCF_000299155.1 Elephantulus edwardii | reverse complement strand
GGGGTAATTGGGATGGGAGTGTCAGAGACAGTGCGATTGGCACAGGACAGAGTGGAGTTTAGGGCTGTTGTACATAGGGTTGCTATGAGTTGCAGGCGACTCGATGGCACGTAACAACAACAACAACATGTGTAAACTAAGTAAGACCTTGTTTGAACACTTCTAGGTTATAGAAGAAATTTAAATAAAAGAAGTTTCTTGAAACTAACACATCAAAACCCTTGGAAATACAGATTAATGGTGGGTAAAGTTCAATAATGATTCATTTTATAAAGCATAATGAATGGGAATAATTATATTAAAAACAATGTGATTGAAGGAGAGTGTTAAACACAACGTATATGAACTTTGTATCTAAAACAATATAAAAAAATTTTAAAAATTTAAAGGACGGAGGTTATTGTTGTTATGTGGTGTTGAGTTGCTTGCGACTCATAGCGACCCTATGTACAACAGACCTAAATCCTGCTCTACCCTGTGCCGTTTGCACTGTCTCTGATAAACCCATCCTGATTGCCCCAGTCATCGAATCAATCCATCTCCTAGAGGGCCTTCCCATCCTGAGCTGTCCCTCCACCTTACCAAGCATAATATCCCTCTTCAAAGGACCGGTCTCTCCTTACAACATGTCCAAAGTATGTCAGACGAAGCCTCAGAATCCTTGCCTCCAAGGAGCAGCCCGGTTTAACCCTCTCCAGGATGAATCTGTTTGTTTTCTTGGCAGTTCATGGTACATTCAATACTCTTCTCCAGCACCACAGCTTAAAGGTTTCAATTCTCATTCTGTCCTCCCTAGTTATTGTCCAACTTTCCCATGCATAACAAGTGATTGAAAAGACCATGGCCTGTATCAGACGCACCTTAGTCTCCAGAGTGACACCATTGCTCTTCAGTACCTTGGAGAGGTCCCTAACAGACAACTTTCCCATGGCAATACGTCTTTTAATTTCCTGGCTACTGGTGCCAAGAACGTTGACTGTGGAGCCAAGCTGAGTAAAGTTCTTAACAATCTCAGTCTCTTCACCATCCATCCTGACGCTGCCATCCAGTGGTGAGAGTCTTTGTCTTCTTGACATTGAGCCTCAATCCATATTGGAGACTGCAGTCCTTGACCCTCTGCAACAAGTGCTTTAGGTCCTTCTCAGTTTCAGCAAGCAGGGTTCTTTCATCTGCATAACGCAGATTGTTGATAGATATTCCACCAATCTTGACCCCACATTTCTCCTCATACAGCCTCCCAGATATCTGTTCTTCATACAGGTTGAAAAGGTATGGAGACAAGACACATCCCTGGCATACACCCTTCCCAATTTTGAACCATGCAGTGTTTCCTTGCTTTGTTCTGACGACTGCCTCTTGGTCCAAATAAAGGTTTCACATTAGCACAATCAGGTGTTCTGGAATTCCCATTCTTCTCAGAGTCAGCCACAGCTTGTTGTGATCCACATAGTCAAACACCTTTGCATAATCAATGAAACACAGATAGACATTCTTCTGGTATTCTCTGCTTTCAGCTAAGATCCATCTAACATCAGCTACA
>NW_006399840.1:4849865-4859111 GCF_000299155.1 Elephantulus edwardii | reverse complement strand
GAGAGAGAGAGAGAGAGAGAGAGAGAGAGAGAGGAAAATTTTCTGTATCTTGACATGGATGAAAAAAAGTCATAGAATTACATAAATGCTTGGGATTTATGCTCAGTAAAACGGTCTAAAAAAATATCTCCCTCCTCCATTACAAATCTCTATTGAGTTCAGGGAATCAGAAATGGAGTACAGGACAGAGAAGATGCATGTTTTGAAAATGCTGTTTTTCCTTCCTTCCCTTACTATAAGCGGCAAAACCCTCTTTGGAATTGGAAGTAGGCTGGGGATAAATAGAAGACACAACATGTATATAACTTTAACTTTTTTAGAAGGTCCCAAGAGATCATCACAGTCTTCATAACAAAGCCTGCTGATTTTCCAGGTTTCTTTAATAAGAGATCTTGGTTTGTTTTACTTTTAGCAACTTGAATGTCTTTGATGGTATAAAATCAATACATTTGCATAAAGAACATATTGGGTGTGGGAGGAACGATGGACGCTGTATGAGAGTTGGCACCAGTATCATTTCAACCAAGCTGAGAACAAGCTGAAATACTTTACTGTATGTAAGATTTAATATCACTAAGTCCCTAAGATTATAAGGTTTTAGAGTAACGTGCAATGATGTGGCTGGGGTTGATTTCATCAACCAAATGCCTGCTGTCTCTAGTGCATATTTAACATGTTTTATCATGATGATACAGAACTGGGAAATTAATTACATATTTTTATTTTTTAAAAGGAACTTAAAAGACAAAGGTAACCCTTGGTGACAGCTAACCTATGGTAGGTTTGGAAGGCAGGGTGCACAAGGGAAATTTCAGGGGCACACAGGTGTACTTCAGGTGATAAACACTTTCTATATTTTTGCCTGAGTGGCTTTGGTGGCATAATCAATAGGGAGCTTTGCTGCTAACCCAAAGACACCTCCTCTCTTGTGGTTCAAATTCACCAGCAGCTCCGAGAGAGAAAGATGTGCAATCTCTTCCCACTCTATTTGTTGTTCTTCACCATGGATTTGGAATTGGCCCTCCAGCAAGTTTTCAGAGGCAGTAAATGGCAAGGGAAGAGACTGCCTAACTTTCTCCTGTGAAGCAACTGGTGGATTTGAACCACCTGCCTTTGGGTGGACACATAAGGAGCTACACTGCCAGCTGGTATACATCAATAACAAAAAACCACGATAGCTCCCTCCTGTGACAGCCTCCAAAAACCCACTGGAGAGTCGACCATGGAGTCAGTTCCAATTTTATGGCAATCAGTCGAGTTTTTTTTAGTTACCTGTGGTGGTCACATGGATGTAACTTCATTTTTTAAAAAAGAGTTTGTCACTATTTTTTACATATTTACTTAGAGAATGAAAAGTTCTTTTTCACTTCAAGTTAGCCTTTTTGTTTTAAAAAATATTTGTATTGCCTTTCTGTGATCTCTTCTTAAGAAAGATAAATGTGGCTGTTGCAGAGCGGATTCTGACTCCTAGCATCCCCATGTACAGAAGAATGAAACATTACTCAGTCCTGTGCCTGCTGTCAGTCCACCTCACTGAGCATCTTCCTCTTTTCCACTGAGCCTCTCGTTCACCAAGCCTGCCTTTTATCTGTGAGGCAAAGATTCAGCATTCTCACTTCTAAGGGACATTCTGTCGGCACTTCTTCCAAAAGATACACTTTATAGATTTTCAAATTAGCAATATGTTCCGCATTTTCAAAAGCAAAACTATTTGTATTATAAACATGAGTCCAGAGATTGAGCACTAAGCATAAGTAGGGCACTTAGCTATACTCATCACTGAATACTCCCTGACATTCAAGGATTCTAAACAAACATGAATTTGGATTCTGAAGATGATGTGGAAACATTTCTTTTCTACCACATTCAAGCCTTATCGCTTGGTTTCTCCATAGGCATGTGTGGAGGAGGAGCTTTTCAAGCAAGTTCAGACCTGGAGAAGACCTCAGAGGTGAACTAATGCAGCCAAACTTTGTCTTCTATGTTATTCACCACTTGCAAAATAAGCTCAAGTTCAGGGGTAAAGTGTCTTGCTAGGTTGTAAGGTTGGCCAGAGGCAGAGCCATGTCTAATTAAATTTCCTTTGTCTTCTATGTCACAACAGCCCCAGGGTATTTGCTATTGGGGGACTTCTGAGCAACAACACCGTCAAAAGAGTAGGAAGCTTGGTTTCACATTTGAGAGCATGTAGGCATTTATCTTTAATATTAACCTTTTTGATCATGTTTCCAAGAGATTAGGATCATGTACTTTATGAGATTCAGTATTCTATCTTATTAGATTGTTGATAGAATGCATACTTTCTTCAAGCCATTTTTCTTTCCTAGGAAATGAAAATAATAATGCAAGAGCATATATAGTGTTTACCACATTTGATTGAACCAAATAAGGTGACTCATGTTTTCTCTGGAAATCTTTACGTTCACACGGAGTGCATCCATTTGGGTCCTTGAAAGTTTCAGATATTTTGATATTTTCTTTCAGCTTTCCCTTCTATCCCTTTGGTCTTCTGGGTAGCTCTCTGAGCCTTCTAATTCCTCATAGTTCTGGAGATTGTAGATTTCTTAGTTACAACATACTGTTGAGATGATGAGGATGGCACAGGGTAGGACAGGGTTCAAATCTGTTACTCATTAGGTCCACACGAGTCCTATTCTATTGGGCATCACCTAACAACATTACATAATGTACATATTACGGAGCTCTGGTGGCCTAGAGGTAAGAAGCTGTGCTGCAATCCCAAAGGAATGCAGTTTGAATCCGTCAGCTGCTCTGTGGGAGAAAGATGGGCCATTTCCTTCCCTGGGATTTAATGCCTCTGAAAACACACTGGAGTTGGTTCTGACTGGGCAGCACACAACACCACCACCTCATACAGTCTGGAATGTATGTGTGAATGTCAGACATTTTAGTACTTTGGGGTAGTATATTCTGTTACCATGACTTCAAGGTCGAATAAAAAACCTAAGATTTAAAAGGATAAGGCTTGAGTCCTGGGGGTTACAGACCAGTAATATGTGTTTGGAGCAATGTGAAGGACCACAAAAAAAAAAAAAAAAAGCCAAACCTTTTGCCTTTACAACTCAAAGCAGTCAAGGACCACAAAGCTGGGATATTCCCCAGTCACGCTCACCAGCAGGGCAGGGCCTAAACCCCAGATTTCGGGCCTGGCTCCTAGCTTTTTCTGCCGCCGTACCAGCCGCCTCTCTTTAACTTCACCTCTCAAAGTGCTAAGGAAGTTCCCTCCCAGCGCCTACCAGGTTGGGTGGGGCGTTCTGGGGAATGGCCGGGAAACGGACATATTCCAATTCTAAATAGGCTGCTTTTACAATGCTTAGGTGAGGAGGACAGGAAGGCAGGGAAATAAGGACGCTGACTTCGGTTAACGGAGGTTCCACGAGTGTCCTGGGGAGAGATCTACGAAGCTGCCCAGTCCAGGTGGCCACCTAATTTTCGGTGGCTCTGTCTTCTGCGGTGCGGGAGCTCAGTGGGAGCGGAGCGTCCGCTCATTCTCTAGATGGCCGATGGGCACGTTTCTGCTGCAGCTTGGTCCCAGGGTTTCTGGAGCTCTAGGTGGGGTTCCTCTTGACCGCCGGGAGAGGCGTGCGGTTGGGGTGGCTGTGGTCGACTTTCGTCCTCCACTCCCTAGCCCTCTTTCCTCTCTCCTTCTACCTTTTAAAACATTTTCAAAAGCCACCCCGTGAAAAGTGCGCGACTTGCCCGGGGTCTGCAGAAAGGGCCCGGGCAGCCCGGCATTCCTGGGATTCCAGTGCTGTGACGTCCCCCGGGACCGCGCGCCCCGGCGCTGGGAGCCCGGGCCCCACGTCCCGGGACTCAGCCGCGCGCACACGCACAGGCGCGCGCGCGCCCCCTCGCGGGTCGCATTCCTCTCCGCCCTCGAGCGCGCGCCCCGGCCTCCCTCCGCCTCCCGGCCCCCAGCGCCGCCGAGCCGGCCCGGGGGTGGGGGAGCCCCGGCCGCTGGCGCCTGCTCCGTCCCCTCCCACTCACGGCCCCTTCCTCCCTCCTCTCCTGGCCGCTCGCATTTCCTGCCGCTCTGGCTCTCGCGGCCCCAAAAGTTCTTTCCAACTTTTCCTCTCCCGCCCGCGCGCGCGCTCGCAGCGGGCGCAGTTTGGGGGCAGGTTGCCGGGCACTCCTTCCTCGGCTCCCCCTCCGCCTTCTCTGGGCATTCAGTGCGGCAGCCAGTCCTCCTCCACCCACCAGTCCCGACCCTGTCGCCGCGGGCTCCGCCGGAGGGACCAGCCTTCCGCAGGGGTTCCGCGTTTCCTTCCCTCCTGCTCCCCTTCGCCGGCTCTCGCGCCGGGATCCGAGCGGAAACCTCCCTCCCCTTTCGCCTCCTCCAGCTCCTGTCCCCGCCCCTCCTCCGCCGGCCACTGGAATCAATTCCTGGGGGACGTGGGGCTCTGCCGCCGCTGCGAAGGACAGCCTCTCGGTGCTGGAGTCGGGGTGCCGCCGGGGTCCCGGGGAGCAGGTAAGCGCCAGCACAGGCTGGAGGCGAGGACTGGGACCGGGAGCCGGCTCGGCGCTGCGGGCGCCTGCAGGGTGACTTGGACAAACACTGGCAGCACCGACTGGCGACCGGCGGCGGGGCGCCTGGCAGGGCAGCGGGGGCGCGAGTGACGGCGCCACCAGAGTTCTGTTTGGTGGTGGGAGCTGCCGGCGGCGGGGCGCACAGCTGGTCTGGTAGTTAGGCTGGAAGGTGAGCGCTGTCTGCATAGATTGCAGCGAAACCCACACTCTCGCCCCCTCCTCCTGGTTGCCTTCTGCTTTTTTGGAAACTGGAGAGGGCCCGGGAAAGGCAGGCCGAGATACCCAGGCCGCGGGGGAGAGGAGATGAAAGAAGAGGAAAGAAGAGCAATGTTGCTGTCGCTTCAGCTGGAGTGGGATTCAACTCCGCGTCGCCTTCGCTTCCTCCCTCTAGTCCAGCGGACAGGACCCGGGCAGGGAGAGGAGAGGTGTTTTCATGCCCTCTCAGTAGGCCCAGTCGTGCCACCCAACGCCCGGGCGGCGTGGCCCCTACTTGGGTGGTCGGACTGGCTTCTAGGGAAAAACCCGAGGCTGCCCAATTTCAAATCAGATCTCTACCTCCAAATTCCAAAGTTCTTCACTTCTTCTCTGCTTCTACCTGGAAGCTGGTTTTGCAATACTTCAAGCGGGATTTCCCCCTTTTCTTCTGATGGGAGCAGTGAAGAAGTGTTGCCCATAACTCCCTTCCCCCTTCTACTTCCTTCGGCTCCTGTCACTCTGACCCCTATTTCTACCTTCAGTTTCAGAACACTGTGGGTCAGGACTTCAGTCCACCTAGGGTCTGGCAGTGACTTGCTCTCGGTATTGGCAGGGCAGTCTTTTAGATCATAGGCTGCATATGCTCTCACGGACTTCTTGAGGTGGGTTAGTTCTCTCAGTCCTGCAACAAACTGCACTTTGAGCTGCTTTTATACAAAATGAGGAGCGAAGATAGTAAAATAGGATCCTAATCCCAGAGGATCGATCAGGGATGTGCCCAGAGGGGGAGGGATTGTGTGAGAGTGAAGTTGGATGGAGGAGGTGAGGGAGATGTGTGCTGGGCTTAGAGGGTGGAAGTTCTGCTCACCTGGTGTGATTGGGGAAGTGAATTCCAGGGGTACAGAAAACAGCTTGTACAAAGTGAGCACTCAGTTGTCCAAACAAAGACAGCAAAGCTATCTGAAGACCAGGGAGTGAGAGGAAGGTTATGACCAGGTGGCTGCATTGTTCCAGAGGGGTGTGTGTGTGTGTGTGTGTGTGTGTGTGTGTGTACCCTTTATTTAATGTCAGAAATAAAACTGGACATTCCTCACCCTTGGAACCAAGTAGTTGCCAGAGGAGCAAGGCTCCCTCTGCAGAGACACCTCCATATCCAGTGCTGTTTCTTCAAGCAGTGCTTGTCCAACCACCTCAGTTTTTATTTGGTGCTAACTGGCACATGCGGGTTTCACCACAATGTTACTGCTTCCCCTTGAAGAGCCACTAAATGGCAGGAGGTAACACTTTAGCATTAGAGACTTTGTGCTGAAGTTACTAGGTTATTTGGTGAGGATGTTAGTGGCTGTGCCATAGAAATGATAAGCTTATTGATAGGATGCTGAGTGACACGATGCTACTTTGCCTAATCATAATGAATATCTAGGGTACACAGATTTGCTTACATCAGTCTCACAGTGTGTTTTATATAGATTGCATTCTTTCCTGTCAGTGCCCCTGTTATTGCTGTTGCACTTTGCCTTCTGAAATTTTAAAACCCGACTCTCCTTGCAGATTGTGTGTAGCCCAAGAGTTGGTGCATATTATATAAAAACAACAACCAAAAAGGCCCATAAGTTTCCAAAAGTTCTGTGGCATTCTTTTAGGGGTATGTATTTCAGGGTGCTTCTTTACTAGGCTGAAGTGACAGTGTAGTATGATTCTGAGAATCCTGGCTGAGGTGCGACAGGTCCAGCTTTCCGTGACCTCAGGTCAATACATCAGAGTGGAAGGAGCACCCTGGCTTCCTACAACTTTTCGGGTGTTTATTCAAGCCCCTCTACAACACCTGCTCTTATCTCAAGATAAGAGAAGGACTTAACATGAGAGAAGTGGCTGAAGAGGATCCTAGGTAGTTACCGTCCATCATTAGCCTGTGCTGGAAGCAAATGTTCAGGTTTTTGCAGGCTGAGTGTGATGATGGAAGGTGTAACTTGAGACCATTCTAATGTGGAAGAACCATAAAGGAGTCAGAAAACCCCCAACATTTTTTTGAGACTTCATACTTGTCCTAAAATTTTGAGGCAGTGGCTGAAAGCTATGGGAATGTTTCTCCTCTGATATTTTCTCTCTTTGTTGTTGTTGAGTACCATCAAGTTGGAACTGGCTCATAGCTGACCCTCCAGTGGGTTTTCAGAGGCAGTAAATTAAGGGAGATCACCCTTCTTTCTCCCATGGAGCAGCTGGTGGATTTGAATCTTGTTGCTTTGGGTTGCCAGTCAGCTCCTTACCAATAAGCCACCATCACACCCTCTTCTGTCTTTCTTGGAGGCTTAAGGTGGCTTTGGAGAAGGCGTCCTCAACTGAATGGCCTTTACAGCCTAGCTAGCTCCATTCTTGTCCTGTATGTATGGGCTTCTTTTGTCGCAAATGCAGGATAGAAGACAATCCATTCTGTTTTAGAACTTCTTTCGTCATTGAGTGCTGTGCATTTATTTGCTTATTTGAACACATTCTGAGTGCCCAGAACAGTGTTGTGCTGGGTGTAATAGAGATTAAGAGGGCTTGGGGGAGAGATAAGATGAAATTCTTAATGAGCCAATTAAATTATTGCTGCTTGCCTGGCTGAAAAAGAAAGAAGCAAAACAAACAAAAAGAGCTTCAGTAGGTAGGAGGCTAAAAAGAATGTCTAAAATAAGATTCTGTAACATGCCCGCGACTGTCCCTGCTTAATTTAATTTAATTGACCCTTCTCCTGGCAAGTTCAGCAGCTCTCCCTGGCTGTTGGTGTGGCGGGGCAAGGGGGGCTGGCATTTAAAGTTTGAAACGCAGCTAGGTTTGAATTCCAACTCTGCCATTTTAACCTGGGCGATGTTGGACACGGTTCACAGCCTTTCTGATCTGTTCTTTATCTCTAAGGTTGGGACCAGCAGGTCTAGTCTAGGTTGTGTGGGAAGAATTCAGTGTCTTTCTCATACAGAGAAGGTGCTGGGTAAAAGATAACTATTTCTATGTGCAAGGAGTTACATGTGATGTGAATGTGCTCTTTGTGTGGGTCACTTTTTTTTTCACCCCAGCAGGCCTGAGTTCACATGCATGCCCACAAACATACAAAGCTTTGTGGTTTGGGTTTTTTTTTCTCCCGTCCCCTATTGGCTCAAAGCAAATATGTTGGCTGCCAGCTGCCTTGTGGCCCTTTATCCTGGAGGAGGTTGGGGAGCTGGCGGGCCAGGAAGCTTGAGTAGGGAATTCACTTGGAGAAGAAGGGATGAACAAGCCCTTGTCCCTTTGTATGCTACTTGTTGTAACAAGGGCCCATGCAAATATTACGGTCCCTTGTATTTCTAATGTTGAAGTCCAGTTAGCCAATGAATGTTACAATAGATATGCCTAACTTTAAGAAGGAGGGAGCTCTGGTAGCTTAGTGGTAAGAAATTGCACTGCTAACCCAAAGGCACATGGTTCAAGTCCACCAGTTGCTCAGGCGAGAAAGGTAGTCCCCTCTCTTGCCATTAATTGTCTCTGAGAACCTGGTTGAGTGTCAGCTACAAGTGAGTGAGTCCTGACTCAGACTCAAAAGGAAGCTGGCTGACCTTTTCAGCTTTACTTTCTTTCTTTGAAGCCCGAGTATAAAGAATCAACTGCAACCCCTCTAGTCTCTTGAACTTTAATGCTGCTTTTCACCTGAAAGGGCTAAAGTATCTCACAAACATGAACTCAGGCGTCATCATACCATCCTTCCAGTGGAGGGGATGTTAGAACCAGCAGAAGGGCCTATGTGCCTGTGTTCCTGAAGCAGAATGGGTTGATGCAGCAAAGAAGTGGTTAAAGAGCTGTGTGATTGGTTCACAGGCTAAGAGGTCACATGAGGGTACCGCTTTCTCCCCTGCTAGGGGTCACTGGGAAAAAGCCGAGGAAAAAGTCACATGTGGCTGGGATTTTTACACTGGGAGATAGAGGAAATCCATGTTGCCCAGGCTGGCAGTGACATTTCCATACATTACATGCATGAGGATTATGAAAATAATCTTGAACTGGATTTACTGAAAGATAGGAGACTTTATTTGTGGGTGAAGAAGCTGAAAATCAAAGTTAGTAGTGACTAAGTGCTGTTTTGTGAGAGGGGGAAGTTAGTCTAAGTTGGGTGGTGGGTTGGTTGGTATGTGCTATTGAGTTGGGACCTACTCGTAGCTGACCCTTCAGCAGATTTTCAGAGGCTGTAAAGTAGCAAAGGAGGAGAATGCCTGTCTTTTTCTCATGAAGCAGCTAATGGATTTGAACCCCTTGCTTTTGGGTTTGTAGTGCACTTCCTTACTAATTAGGCCATAAGAACTCCCCTTAAATTGGATTGTAAATGGTATGATCATATTGTAAAAATTTCCTTTTCTCTTTCTCTGTTGGACCTGTGGTCACTGGCTTGGTTTTGTATCACCTTTCCATCAGGCTTTTTTCCTTGTTTTGTCTCATCACACTTGCTATTGAAAAGAGATGTTGTGGCCATTCTTGGAACAAGAACGTGTAAAATGT
>NW_006399840.1:4822103-4848810 GCF_000299155.1 Elephantulus edwardii | reverse complement strand
TACTGCTTTCCACAGGGGTTGCACCATTTTACACTCCCACCAACAGTGAATCAGGGTTCCAGTTTCTCCACAACCTCCCCAGCATTTGTTGCTTGCTGTTCTGTTAAATTTTGCTATTTTGACTGGGGTGAGATGATATCTCATAGTTGTTTTGATATGTGGATGATTACTGTTAAGTTTCTTTGTGTAGCTCAATTAGGGCCAGGGCAAGAATTCCATCCTTAGCTTGATTTAGCTGTTTGTTGTTAAGTACTATCGATTTGGAACTGACCCATAGCTGACCCTTCACGGGCTTTACAGGAAGAGGCTGAAATGAAGGTTCTCCTTGGAGGCTAGCATTTTGAAGCTCCTTCTCACGTACTTTGGCACGTGGCCAGGAGAGACCAGTCCTTGGAGAAGGACATCATGCTTGGAAAGGTGGAGGGACAGCACAGGAGAGGAAGACCCTGAATGGGATGGACTGATAGAGTAACTGGGGCAATGGAGGTAGTTGTGTCAGAGACAGTGAGACTGGCTAAGGACAGGGCAGAGTCCAGAGCTGTTGTACATAGGGTCACTATGAGTCACAGGTGACTTGATGGCATATAACAACAACAACAACAACAACAACGAGTTGATTCTGACTCATGGCAACTCCATGTTGTCAGAATAGAATTGTGCTCTGTAGGATGTTTAAAGGCTCATTTTCCAGAAAAAGATCACCTGGCCTTGCGCTGAGGAGCTGCTGGGTGGACTTAAACCTCTAGTGTTTTAGATTGCTGCCAAGTGATTCACCTGTTTGCACTGAGCAGAAAACGCCGTGTGGTACACAGGTGACTAGTAAATCTTTCAACAGTCTAATGAAGCCAGCACTCTTATATCCCCATTTTGCAGATATTTGTAATAGAGTTCATTGAAAGTATTTCTGGAATCAGTGAACAAATGCATTTCTGAAATGCCCACCTGAGGAATGAGAGGCCTTGTTTAGAATGTGTCATTATTTTCAAATAAGTGTATCACTCTGGGAAAATTACATCTTATCAATGGCTATATGTTTAAAAAAAATGAAACAAACCAGTTCTATTGCTACCCATGTCTAATTTGTCTCTTTGAGGAAAGAAATTATCTGTAATCTGTTTCTTGAAGTTCCTAATATGATGGCTCTGAATATTGGTTTTGGGTCCCTGCATAGTGAAAATTGTTAAGTGCTAAATGTCTGTCCACAGAGTTGGAATTTTGAGTCCACCCCTAACCTCCTTGAAAGGAAGGCCTGGCGCTTTCTTTCCAAAACATCACAACCACAAAATCACTATCGCTGCTGTGTGAGTCAGAACAAATTCCGTGACACCTGGTTCAGTATCACTTAGTTTACTTGAATACTTCAAAAGCTTGTTTCCCCCCTTTATTTTTAAAAACTTTGACAGCTTACAGAGCAAAAGAATAAAAACTCCAGACTCTTTATTGCTGTCAAGTCAGAACTGACTCATAACTGACTGTCCAAGGTTTTTCCCCAAGATTGTAAATTAAATGGAAGGAGATTGTCCCTTTTTCTCCCATGGAACCTCTGGTGGGTTCGAATCCATTGAGAGGCAGGCACCACCTTTGGGTTAACGGTGCAGCTTCTTTTGGACTGTTATGTCACCAGAGTGTCTTGCCACTCACAGAAGTCTAAATATCCCAGAAGGTAAGAAAGGAGGAGCATTTGAGATCAAGGTAAACAACAAAATTGATTTTTGCAGATTTCAATCTGTTGGTTGTTGTTATTGTTGTTATGTGCCTTCGAGTTGCCTGCGACTTATAGGGACCCCATGTATGACAGCTCTGAAGCCTGCCCTGTCCAGAGACAGTCTCACTGATTCTGAGACACCAACTCCCATTGCCCCAGTCACTGTATCAAGCCATCTCATTTGGGGTCTTCCTCTCCTGTCCTATCTATCCCTCCACCTTTCCAAGCATGTCCTTTTCCAAGGACTGGTCCCCCTGGTCATGTGCCCAAAGTATGTGAGCCAGACGTTTAAAATCCTAGCCTCCAAGGAGAAACTTGGTTTCACCCTCTCTAAGACAGACCTATTTGTTTTCTTGGTGATCCATGGTATGTTCAACACTCTTTTCTAGGACCCAACTCGAAGGCATCATTTCTTCTTCTGTCATCCTTAGTTATTGTCCACCTCTCTGATGCATAGCAAGTAATTGCCAAGACCATGACCTGGATTAGGCACACCTTAGTCTCTAGTATGATATAGTTGCTTTTCAGCACTCTAGAGAGGTCCCTGACAGCAGATTTTCCCAATGCAGTTTGTCTTTTGATTTCCTGACTGCTGATTTTAAGAGTGTTGATTGTGGAGCCGAGCAAGCTGTAATTGTTAACCACCTCAATCTCATCTCCACCTATTATGATGCTGCCAATTGGCCCAGTGGTGAGAATTTTTGTTTTATGTTGAGCTTCAATCTGTATTGAAGACTACAGTCCTTGATCTTCTGCAGCAAGCACTTCTAGTCCTCCTCAGTTTCAGCAAGCAAGATTGTGTTATCTGCATAACATAGGCTGTTGATGAGTCTTCCTCCAATCCTGATGCCACATTCCTCCTTATAAAGTCCAGCTTCCAGGATGATCTGTTCTGCATGTAAATTGAAAAGTTATAAATACAGGATATATTCCTGGTGCATTCTTTTCCTGAGTTTGAACCATGCAATGTTCCCTTGCTCTGTTCTCAGGATTGCTTCATGGTCCAAGTATGTTGTTGTTGTTATATGCTGTCGAGTCGCCTGTGATTAATAGTGACCCTGTGTACAATAGCTCTAAACCCTGATCTATCCTGTGCCAATTTCCCTGTCACTGACATACCTGCACCCATTACCCTAGTCATTGAATCAATCCACCTCATAGAGAGTCTTCCTCTCCTGCACTGTCTTTGCACCCTCCCAAGCATTGACGTCCATGTCCAAGGACCGGTCCCTCCTTGCAGCATGGTCCAAAGTATATCAGATGAAGCGTCAAAATCTTTGCCTCCAAGGAGCAGCCTGATTTAACCCTCTCCAGGAAAAAGCTATTCATTTTCTTAGCAGTCCATGGTATATTCAATACTCTTCTCTAACACCAAAGCTCAAAGGCATCAATTCTCCTTCTATCATCCCTAGTCACTGTCCAGCTCTCTGATACATAGCAAATACCATGATCTGTTCAGGCACACCTTAGTCTCCAGAGTGACACTATTGCTCTTCAGTACTTTGGAGAGGTCCCTAACAGCAGACTTTCCCATCGCAATAAGTCTTTTAACTTCCTGACTGCTGGTGCCACAAGTGTTGATTGTGGAGCCACACAAACTAAAGCTGTGAACAATCTCAATCTCTTCACCATCTCTCATAATGCTTCCGATTGGTCCATTGGTGAAAATCTTTGTTTTCTTGATATTGAGTCTCAATTCATATTGAAGGCTGCAGTCCTTGACCTTCTGCAGCAAGTTCAAGTCCTCTTCATTTTCAGCAAGCAGGGTTGTGTCATTTGCATAATGCAGATTGTTGATGAATATTCCTCCAACCCTGATGCCACACTTCTCCTCATACAGCCCAGCCTCAAGGATAATCTGTTCTGCATATAGATTGAAAAAGTATGGAGATAGGACTTATCCCTGGCATACGCCCTTCCCAGTTTTGAACCACGCAGAATTTCCTTGCTCTATTCTGATTACTGCCTCCTAGTCCAAGTATAGGTTTCACATTAGCACGATCAAGTGTTCTGTGATTCCCATTCTTCTCAGAGTCAGCCACCCGTTGTTGTGATCCACATAGTCAAATGCCTTTGCATAATTAATGAAACACAGATAAACATTCCTCTGGTACTCTGCTTTCTGACGACTGCCTCCTGGTTCAAGTCAAGTATAGGTTTCATATAAGCACAATCAAGTGTTCTAAGATTCCCACTTTCCTCAAGGTTAGCCATAATTTGTTGTGGTGCACAGTCAAATGTCTTTGCATAGTCAATGAAACACAGATAGACATTCCTCTGGTATTCTTTGCCTTCTGCCAAGATCCATCTGACATTGGCAATAATGTCTCTAGTGCCATGACCTCTTCTAAACCCAGCTTGTATTTCTGGTAGTTCTCTGTCAGTGTTCTGTTCCAGTCGTTTCTGGATAATCTTCAGCAGGATCTTGATAGCATGTGATATTAGTGATATTGTTCGATAATTTCAACACTATGTCAGGTCACCTTTTTTTGGAATGGGAATAATGGATCTTTTCCAGTCAGTTGGCCAGCTATTTGTCCTCCAGATTGGAATGAATATGCTTAATTTTGCTTACATGCATTGTTTTCTTTGGTAGTTCGTAAAAGACCACCTATTCACTCAGTAGACCTTAAATTCAATGTGGGAGACACATTCTGTGACCCCACGCGGAGGCAGGTCTGCCAGCCTTCCTGGGATCAATATTGCTTGTTCTTGTGCTGTGGTTGCAGAAGTGACCTCATTGATGCTGTCCCCCAGCTCTCCACTGTTAACTCTCACTGTCATTTCAGTGCTTGAGTAAAAGGGCTTAAGGTGGATTTCATGGTCATGAAAGTGAATTTTTAATGAATTTCATACACATACTTCAGCTTGATCGTTAATGTTCTCCAAATAATCCCTAAATGGCCCTCTGATTTCTTCAGATTTACGTCGCACTGTTCCCTGGGGTTCTGCCAAGCTGCAGCTGTTTCCTGAACTGATCCAATACTTTTTTCCCTTTGGTCAAGCTATTTTCTTGCCCAGAAATCCTCACATCATCAGAGCCTGATAAAGCCATCCCTCCAGACCCACCTTACATACCACTGTCCATTGCCCTGCCCTGGCTCCCTGTGTAGTAGCCCCATATGCCATTTTGCTCTTAGAGTTTTGCTTTGGGACCTGGTTCACCTCTCTTGCCATCTACCTGCCATCAGCCTATGAGCTGCAACCTGTCCTATTCCTTGTTACCTGGAGCAGTTCATTCAGACCTGCCTTTCCTTGCTTCCACTATGCCCTCCAAGCCGGCCCATTCTCTGTCAGTCCTTAGAGAAGACCCCCATCCGCAGACCACTTTGTCCACATTGTCATGCAGCTGCCAGAGCTGGGACCAGCGTATGTTCTAAACACTTGTGATACTTTTGCTCTGTGCCATAAACTCTTTGCTGCCACTCTACATTGTTTAGGGATACATATGATTGCCATTGTGGGCCCTGAGTGGTGCAAATGGTTCATATTGACTGCTAACTGGTAGATTGTCTTTTTAGTTCACTTGGGGTGCCTTGGGGTGCCTTGGAAGAAAGGCTTGGTGATCTACAGATGAAAAGCTAGCCGTTGAAAACCCTATGCAGTACAGCTCTCCTTTGGCACATATGGGGTGGCATGAGTCATGGCGGCTGGGCTGGTCCGAGTTGGATGTATACGAAAAAAATATAAAGACATGGCAGAAAAGGTAAACACCAGATACAAGGTATGTGTATCTGTGTGGGAGTGGGGGTTGGGCTGGAGAGGGAGGATGGGAGTGGAGGAGAGGAAGGAGGTGTTGTGTTGCTTTATTCTGAAAATGAGTGGTAGGAATGTGTGTCTTGATTATAATCTTCAGTAGGTCTGAAATAGTAAAGGGGGGAAATTCACACACCATCCTGGCTCTAATTTAGATGCAAAGATCTGATGTCCTGGAGGATCTTTTTTCCTACCTTCTATACTTGTTCGACTTTTCTATTTTATTTTTTTATTTTTTGTGTGTACTGTCAAATCAGATTTAACTGGTACAGGAGGAGATTGCCTCTCCATCTCTAGCAGAGCATCTGGTGGATGCGAACCGCATACTTCTGGGATTGCAGTGCAGCTTCTTGTCACTAGACCACCTGAGCTCCCTGTTTGACTTCTCTCTTAAGCAAGTTGGAAATGACAGCACTCGCAGTCTCCCTTCTTCGGACCTCCCTGGCATAGCTTGCTGCTGGTCCTTCTCCCTTCAGTTGCTCCTCCCATCACATCACCATCTCCTCCTTGTTCATCAGTGTGTGCTAGGATTTTTATACCATCTGGCTTATTTTCTGTGATATGCTCTTTTTCTCTTTTCAAATACACAAGTTCTCAGAGCCATTTTAAGTTTACAGTAAAACTGTGCAGGAAGTACAGGTAGTTCTTACCCACCCTCTTCTCTTGCATATTGTTTCTCTTATTAGGAATGTTTTGTCTTCCTGTGGCACATTTATTACAATGGATGGACCAGTATTGATATATTATTACTAAGTAAAGTTTATAGTTTACACTATAATCAATTCTGTTGAATAGTCCTATGAATCTTGGCAAATATGTAGTGACATTGCATTTTTATCATTAGGGAAAATTCATGGTTACCTTTTATGTTATCCTGTAGCCCTGAGGGGCATGTTGGATAATGTATTGGGCTGCTAACTGTTAAGTTGGTGGTTCAAATCCACTGGGTACTCTTTGGGAAGGAGATGGTCTGTTCCTGTTAAGATTCATAGCCTTGGAAACCTGGTGGAGAATTACTGTGAATGAGAATTGACTGGGCAGCAGTGGATTTGCGTTTTTCAGGTACTTTAGGGCACTCTGGTGACTAGTAGGTAGGGAATTGCACTGCCAACCCAAAGACAGATGATTTTAATCTACTAGCTGCTTTGAAGGAGAAAGAGGGGCAGTCTCCTCCTGTGCAGTTTTTAGTCTCTAAAACCTGTAGAGGGTCAGCAAAAGGTCAATTCTGAAAGCAGTGATTGACTGAGTGGGTTACTGGCATAACGGTTAAAAAGCTAACAAAAAGCTTGTGGTTCAAGCCCACTTCGGGGCTCTTCGGAAGAAGGACATGCTGATCTGGTTCTATAAAGATTGTTGTTAGGTGCCGTTGAGTTGAGTATGACTTATAGCGACCCATAGTCAACAGCCTCTTTGAACCCTGCCCTGTTCTGTACCATCCTCATCATCTCGGAGACACTAGAGCCCCATTGCTGAAGTCACAGGGTCCATCCATCTCTTTGGGGGTCTTCCTCTCCTTCACTAACCCTCTGTCTTTGGAAGCATGACGTGTGTTTCCAAGGACTACCCTCACCCAGTGACATGTCCAAAGTATGAAAGACGAAGCTTTGCCATCTTGGCCACCAAGGAGCACCCTGGCTGCACTTTTCCCAAGACGTATCAGTTTGTACAGTCTAGAAAATCCTGTGGGACAGCTCTCCCCAGTCACATGGGGACACTGTGAGTAAAAATGGACTCACTGGCACCTAACATAGCAACATAGTTGCTTTACACATACTTTAAGAGACGGTGTTGTAACTGCTCATCTGCTCATCTCTCTCCGCACAGTTTTGGACTGCTAGGGAGCATGTGTTGCGATACTTTTATAGTCTGTAGGGAGTTGCACTGCTGACAGGAAGGTGGTGCCCTTCTGGCAGTTTGAATTTGCCACTGTAGCTCCTTCCGAGAATGATGAGCAGCCTCTTACCATGCAATGTACAGCCTCTGAAAACCCGCTGGAGCAGCAGCTCTGAGCTGCTTCTGACTAATGACCATGAGTGAGTGAGAGGAGCTGGGGTGTTGGGGATGTAAGTCTGGCTGTGACGTGGTCCCACTTGTTGTAAGGGTGATTTCTGTCATCAAGGCTGCTTGCTCTGGGCTGAAGCACATTCATGTAGAGGAGAGGCTGCAGAGTTTATTTTTGCGGCACATGTGTCCCACTGCAGCTTGTAATCACCATAATGAAGGAGGATTATGCCATATTGAGTTTATGAAGGGCGCACTAGTCTGTCCCCGGGTCAGTGGTGACAGCCCAAGCCCACAATTAGATTTTATTTCAGGCTCCAGAAGGCAATTAGCATTCACTTCTGCAAATGAAATTCTGTGATCTTATTAAGCTCTTACCCCCCTTCTGTTATACATTTTATAAAATGTACTTCAGGTGAGGAAGGAGATTATTTGTTAGCTTGGCTTGTTTTTTTTTTTTTAAACAAATGTGCACAAATTGAAACTTTTCACTTGAGAAATGGATCTGACTTAGATCGCTTGTGTTAGAAATCTGTGGGTTGCTCTAACATTCTGAGTGGCTTGTGTTTTTTTAAATCAGTACATTTCTAGAAGATTATATAAGGTCTTTAGGGGTAAGAAATTTGTTGTGGACTTATGTAATTGATTTTTTTAAGAAGAAGGTGTGACTGATGTGAAACAAATGAAAACTTTAAAATAGTGAGAATGACTCCTACTTGTCTTAATTTTAGGAGGTCACCTGGCACAGTGGTTAGAGTGCTCCGTTCCTAACCAGAACATTGACGGTTTGAACTCATCTGCGGCTCTGAGGGAGAAAGCTGTGCCATTCTACCTCCGTAGTGATTTACAGCCTTGGAAGCTGTATGGGGCAGCACTGCTTTTTAGTGTCACTGTGAGTTGGAATTGATTCTGTAGCAGTGGTTTTCTTGGTTTTTGTCTTCATTATATTCTTTAGGAAATTACTATTTTACTTTAGAGATGTCTAAAAATAAAAGTGGGCAAGGATGATTTGTGCTGAGCAGCTGCTTGGGTTTTCGGAGTGGAGCCTATTTTTTTCAGTGCCAAGACTGTGTACAAGTGTGCACTTCATGTTCCTCTGTCCTTATGGTAAACTTTGGAATTCTGCTTTTTCCAAAATATAGGAGACAGAGCCTCAAAATCTTTGCCTCCAAGGAGCAACTTGGTTTCACCCTCTCCAGGGAAGTCTTGTTTGTTCCCTTGACGATCCATGGTATGATCACAACTCAAAGGTCTCAGTTCTTTTCCTACTTTGAATAGGAAGTGATTTCATCATTAATGATTAAGGATGACAGAAAAGGATTGATGCCCTTGAGTCGTGAACATGTCATGGACCATCAAGAGAACAAACAAGTCTGCCCTGAAGAGGGTGAAACCATATTGTTCTGTGGAAGCAAAGATTTTGAGGCTCTGTCTCACATACTTTAGGCATGTTGCGAGGAGGGACCGGAAGTTGGAGAAAGACATCATGCTTTGAAGGAGGGTCAACGCAAAAGAGGAAGACCCTGCATGAGGTGGATTGATACAGTGACTGTGGCAGTGGGAGCAGGTGTGTGGGAGACTGTGAGATTGGCTTAGGCTAGGTCAGGGTTCTGAGCTGTTGTTATTCATAGGATTGCTGTGAGTTATAGATGACTCAGACAGCACTTAACCACACAAAGTGATTTACACTGGGATATCTGGGTGGGTTATCATGTAAGAAAGGTAGTGGGTCTGCTAAAGAGAGGAAGAGTCTCAGTGAGATAGACTGACACAGTGACCTGTAACATTGGTCCCAAGGGTGTCAGAGATGATGAGGATGGCTCAGGATAGGGAAAGGTACAGACCTGTTGTTCATAGGGTCACTATGAGTAGTAGTCAGCTTGACAGCACATAACAACAACAACAAATCTGGGTGGTGCAAATGTTTAATTCACTCCACTGTTAATTGAAAGTTTGGCAGTTTGAGGCCACCCAGAGGCACCTGGCAATCTATTTAAAAAAAGGGGGGTGGGAAGAAAAATCAGCTGTTGAAAACCCCTTGAAACATTACTCTGATGCACACAGAAGTTGGTTGAAGGGCAAATGTTTTTTAAGTTACTTAAAGACATTTCTAGTTTTTAAGTAAATGATCTTTATTTTGGAGAACTGTGATGTTACCACCCCATAAATATTTAAAATTATGTATTTTTTTTTCAGGAATAAAAAGAGAGCGGTGAACAGAGAGGGTGACATCAGGCCAAAAATGCTGTTGGAGAGGTCTGTTAGAGGCTTCTGCATGTGATTTCACATTTGTTCCTTATTTGTAGATTGGTATGGCATCTTGATGATGTCATATGTTACCTATCAGGCTACTAACTGAAAAGCTGGGAGTTTGAATCTGTCAACAGTCTGCTTACATTAAGATTTATAGCTGTGGAAATCCTGTGTAGAGTTGCTTTGAGTTACAGTTGACTTGACAGCAGTGGTAGCCTGTATCCCCTTTGGAGATCCGAGTTTATGTATGTTTACAAATTAAGAGACTCTGGAGAAGTTTTATAGTAAAAAAATAATGTTTCAAAGCCGAACTATTTTTTTTTTCATTAATTACAATACCTAAACTGTAACCACACTCTTACCACTTGCATATCTCTCCCTGGTTTACCTTTCTTCGGTAATATTGTGTCAAGCCTATTTTGTTTTTTAATTTTATGGAATGTTTGTAATCTTGAGGAACATAAATATTCTAGGAAATCTTAGAATTAGCTTGGTTTTGAAGGTACAGGAGAAAATGAAGGGATAGTTTTCTTTGTTGACTTTAAGATAGTAAATCTAAATTAGACAACAAAGTGAGTTAGGGTATTAAGATAATTTAAAGTCTTCTGTAGGGCAGTGACTCATCTCACAAGGTACTCATCTCTAAAATTTATATAAAATTCCAACATCTGAACAAGAACATGAAAAGCAACTCCAAACAAAATGGGCAGAGAACAGAAACACTTCACCAAAGAAGACTTGCAGATGGCCAGGAAAAAAAAATGTTTACAGTCACTGTTTTTGTTGCAAGAGAGATCCAAATCAAAATAGCAGTGAGATACCATATTGCCCCTCAAAAAAAAAAGTAGCAAGAAACAACAAATGCAGGCTAGGATTTGGAGAGATTGAAATTCTTAAAACACTACTGGTGGTAATGTAAAATGGTGCAACGACTATGGAAAGCAGTTTGACACTTGCTTAAAAAGTTGGGAAAACAAATGTCATTCGACCCAGCAATATTACTGCTAATAATATACCCCAGAAAAATAAGAGGTGCAACACAAACGGACATAAACTCATCTTTATTGCAGCACTATTTTCTATAGTAAAGAGTTGAAACAACTCAGATGTCTGTCAACAGACAGATCGCTGAAGAAACTATGGTACATTAACACAGTGGAATGTCATGCATCGCTAAAACAAGAAGATCACGAATTTGTGCAATACATGGATGAATCTAGAACAAATTATGCTGAGTGAAGCAAGTCAGTCACAAAAGGATAATTATGGTGTGAGACCTCCAATATAAAAAGCTAATGGCTGACACACAAACTCAATCTTTCAGGGTTAAACAGTGATGATGGGAGAATGAGGGGACTACAAATGAATAGATAAGTTGGATTGAAGGGAAAGGCAATGCATATTAAAGGTATGATGAGACATTGTAATTAATTACATTACTCAGTTGTAATTAATGTTCTAAAACACAATACGTGTGAATAATTGAATGAAAACCAATATGATTTGTAAACTTTCACTCAGATTTAAAAAAAAAAAGTTTTCAATAGCAACGTAACCCTGCCTTGAGTAGAGGGTTTTTTTTTTGTTTTTGTCCCCCACCCACCCACTAGTTTTAGAGCACAACAAAAGAACAAGCTTGAAATAGTCAGAAATTTATTAACAAAACCAACTTTCAGGGAATGTTTGGGGGGCAATGCACACTTATTCTTAATTTATTTATGTTATCATTGTGTATCATTGAGTCAGAACTGATTCACTTGAGTCATAGCTGACCCTCCAGTGAGTTTTCAGAGGCAGTAAATTGCATGGGAAGAGATTGCCCATCTTTTTTCTAGGAGCAGCTGATAGATTCAAACCACATACCTTTGCGTTGGCAGCACGATTCCTTACTGCTAGCCATCTGAGCTTCCTTATGACTATAATACTATGTCAGAGAGCCCTGGTGGTGTAGTCTGATGAGTGTTGTGCTGTTAACCAAAAGATGGTACATCTCTGGCTGTTGGAATCTGCCAGCCAGTCTGCAGGAAAAAGATGGACAGTCTCTTCCCATTATGATTTACAGGCTCGGATGCCTGATGTAGAATTGCTTTGAGTCGGAATCCACTTGATGGGAGTGAGTTTGTCTTTGAGCTGATACAGTGAAACACAGTGTTGATACAATGAGGCACACACAGGACCCTTACTCCTATCTAGTAGTCTGATTGAAGCCAGGAAATACTCTTGATTTTCCAAATTCTGGCACTCAATCTTCCTCCTTTCCACTTAAAATACTTCATTGCACCTGTTTTCTTTTCAACTGTCACTGTTTAAATGTTTTGTGTAATTGGGCATATATCAAACATTTTGTGATTATAACATGAATAATTTTTCTTCTACAATTGCCTTTTATCTCGGGTGAATTTGTTTAGCGTACCAAAACAAAACCAAATTCATTGCTGTTGGTGGTCCGACAGGATAGACTGTAATTGTCCCCATACAGTTTCTGATGGCCTAGTCTATATGGTGCTGATAACCAAAAAGGTCAGGGGTCTTCTACATTTTGAAGCCCCCAGCTACTTGATCTTTAAGAGAAAGATGGGCCATTTCTTCTTCTTAAGATAGCACAAATCTTTGCCATTAGGTCACCAGAGATCCATGGTTTCTAATATCATACCCAAATTATGTAAAATAAATTCTCATTTTCTTGACTTCTCAGGAACCTTATCCAAGATTGATTTGCTTACTGTTTCTTGTGGTCTGCAGTATATTCAACATTCCTTACTAACACCACAATTCAAAGCCACCAATTCTGCTTTGATTTTCCTTATTCATTGGTCCACTTTTACATACAAATGAGGTGATTGAAATAACCAGGGTTTGGGTAAGGCACACCTGCTATATTACCTGGAAAAAAAAAAGCTTTAGTTTAAAAAAAATTTTTTTTCTAGGCACTCCTCTCATCACCAAAAAAACAAAACACTCCTGTAGTGAACTCTATCCAGTCCTTCAGCAACTTAATTATGTCTGATTTATCTTTGAATAAATAGTTTTGTACTTTTCTAAAAGAAAAAAGTCATATATTTTATGTAATTAAAAGTAAATAAGATGTGTGTGTATAAAAGATGTATTGTTGTTGTTGTTATGTGCCATCAACTTGCTTGCGACTCATAGCGATCCTCTGTACAAGAGCCCTAAACCCTCCTCTGTCCTGTCCCAGCCACACTGTCTCTGACGCACCTACTCCCACTACCCCAATCACTGAATCAATCAGAGGGTCTTCCTCTCCTCCACTGGCCCTTCACTCTCCCAAATATGATGTCCCTCTCCAAGGACTGGTCCTTCCTTGCAACATTGCCAAATAAAGTGTATCAGACGAAGTGTCAGAATCCTTGACTTCAAGGAGCAGACCGGCTTCACCCTCTCCAGGACAAACCTATTTGTTCTCCTAGCAGTCTATGGTATATTCAACACTCTTCTCCGGCACCACAGCTCAAAGGCATCAGTTCTCTATCATCCCTAGTCACTGTACAGCTCTCCAATGCATAGCACACAATTGCTAAGACTATAGCCTGAATCAGGTGTGCCTTAGTCTCCAGCCTGATATCGTTGCTCTTCAGTACTCTGGAGAGGTCCCTGACAGCTGACTTTCCCAATGCAATTCATCTCTTGATTTCCTGGCTCCTTGTAACAAGAGTGTTGACTGTGGAGCCAAGCAAACTGAAGCTGTTAATTATCTCAATCTCTTCACCATCCATTATGATTCTGCCAGTTGGCCCAGTGGTGATAATCTTTGTTTTCTTCATATTGATATTGAGCCTCAAGCCATAGTGAGTCCTTGATCTTCTGCAGCAAACACTTCAGGTCCTCCTCAGTTTCAGCAAACAGGGTTTTGTCATCTGCATAATACAGGTTGTTCATGAATCTTCCACCAGTCCTGATGCCACATTCCTCCTCATACAGCCTAGCGTCCCAGATGATCTGTTCTGCATACAGATTTAAAAGGTATGGAGACAGAATAATACCTTCCTTGTGGTCACCCTTTCTACTTTTGAACCATGCAGTGTTTCCTTGCTCTGTTGGGCCTCTTGGCCCAAGTATAGGTTTCACATAAGCACAATCAAATGTTCTGGGATTCTTACTCTTCTCAGAGTCAGCCACGGCTTGTTGTGATCCACACAGTCAAAAGCCTTTACATGGCCAATGAAACACAGACATTCCTCTGGTACTCTACTTTCAGCCAAGATCCATCTAACACTAGCTGTAATATCCCTAGTATCACGACCTCTTCTAAACTCAGCCTGCACATCTGGCAGTTCTCTGTTGATGTGTTATTCCAGTCGTTTTTGGATAATCTTCAGCAGACTCTTGCTTGCACGTGATATTAATGATATTGTTCAATAATTTCCACACACTGTCAGGTCAGTCCCTTCCAGTCCGTTGGCCAGCTGCCTGTATAGTTTTAGAAAACTGATGGAGAAATCCTAAAAATAGGAACTGATTCCATGTCACTGAGGTGGTTTTTTCAGGGGAGATTGTTAACTGACACTTCTGTCTCTCATTTACTTAATATGTTATTGTTAGGGCCGTTAAGTGGATTCTTGACTCATAGAGACTCTGTGAACAGATTGGAACCTTATTCTGTCCTGCTGCATCCTCATGATCTCGTCTATGCTCAGGCTCATTCTGACTGTCATTGTGTCAGTCCATTTTTGAGGATTTTCCCCTTGCTGTCACGTCAGCTCGGAGGCAAGTGGTTCAAATCCACCAGCTGCTCAAAGGGAGAAACATGGGCAGTGTCTTCCCGTGTGATTTATTGCCTCTAAAAACCCACTAGAGGACCAGCTCTGGGTGATTCTGGCTCAATGACAACAACAATTTCCTTTCCCAGCATAATTCTTTTTCCAAGAATTGGTCCTTCCTGATAATGTGTATGAGGTATGGGAGATGAGTTACCTCATACTTGTGTATGTATAAAATGATAATATTTTGGATACATTACATTAAATAATGTCACAATTAAAGTTAATTTTACTAATTTCATTTTACTTTTAAAATGTGATGAATTAGTATACCTTTCACTGATTTTTCCTACTTCCCTTTCTGGCCTTTTCACAAAGCAGATTTTATGTGTAGAAACAACTTTGCCCCTACACCCTTTAAATTTATATTTATCTTTATTAAATTTATCTCTGTTAGAGAGATGCAGTTTTTATCTACAGCATACCTTTGAGTAGTATGAAATCCAGAAAAGTTCTTTGCTCAAGTCATGCAAGTAAAAATGGGATTTGAACCAATAATTAATATAATTATCACTACATTAGGCTCATGTTCAAGGACATGGGTTCTCTCTCCCTATTTACCATTCTATTTCCTTATTCTCATCATTCATCATTTTTATCTGTTCTTTCCTTAATTCCTTTTCTCTTTATCTTCTTTCTTTCATCAGTTTACTTAATGTTTACATCTTGATGTGTTTCAATACTGAAATATTTTTTTCTGTGCTCATTATCAGAAAGAGTAAGCAACTAGTAAAGTAGCCATTATCTGCCTCTGGTGGTTGAACATTTGAAATGTGTACTTCTTGATTGTGTTGTAGGTGTCAGATCAACAGCAGATTTCAATGAAAAAGAGTATAAAGAATATAAGAAGTCTCAAGATTTTTAAAAATTGATTTTATATTGAAATGATAGTATTTTGGATAAATTGGATTAAATAATGTTACTGTTAAAATTAATTTTATCCATTTCACTTTACTTTTAGAGTGTGATAACTAAAATTCTTAATGTTACATCTATGGCTCACATTTGAGGTTTATAGTATATTTCTATTCAGCAGAGGTGGTTAAATACTAATCAGGTAGGTATATAGCTGGAATTTTGAAAGTTAGTCTATAAAGAGAAATTACAAGGTTACACAGCTTTATTTCTTGATAACTCTGGTCTCATGCATCTTGCTTTGCACACAGTGTTGAGTGACTGTTGTTAAGTACCATCGAGTCGCAGGCGACTCATAGCGACCCTATGAAGGAGAGTTTTAGATGCTTGGGTGCCTTTCATCCTCTCTCCAGGTTCATAGGGTTTCCAGAGGCAAGCTGTTGTGGAAGTGGATGCCACTCCTGCTTCCACGCTTGTTTAATCGGGGAGCTCCACGAAACAGTGTCCACCATGGGTAACTATTCTCGCATTTGACTCATCAGTGTCAGTGTTTGGCTTCACAGCGACCACGAGTTACAGCAAGTGGACAAACCAGGGTTACACAACCCAGAAGAATGTTTCACCAAAAACAATTAAAGGCAGGCCTGAGGGCCGCAGAGTAGACTCACCCACCTTTGGCTTGGGAGCATGACTTTCTGTCCGCTAGGACAACTGCTTGCGCTCTCTCGCTCTTTCTGCTTTTGTTGATGTTGTTACGTGCCGTCCAGTCGTAGACTCTGGTTGAGTGACTAGGATGTCACATATTCTAGCAAGTAGTTTCTCCTAACTTGTACGTTTTTTACAATCTTTATTCTTACAATCAGGGAGCCATGTGGTTTATCAAGCTGCTAACCAGAGGGCTGGCAGGGTGATTCCACCAGTCGCTCAGGGAGACAAATATGAACAGTCTTCTCTGTGAAGATTCACTGAAGGGTTTCCTCTGAAGTTGTTTGGAGAATCTTCATGATTCGGAGTTGACTCGGCTGCAGGGAATTTAGATTTAGATTCTTACAGTATGACAAAAGAATTGAAGAATGATAAGCACATATATATGGGCTAAATAAATGGCGTCCACTTCTAAACAGCATGCCTCTGGAAACTCAATGAACTTTGATAAATGATGATAGTTACAGAAAGACTTTCGGCCTTTTGTTCATAGGGTTACTATGAGTCATGCTCAACTTGATGGCAATCAACAACAACAACAACAACAACAACAAGCAGCACGTACGTAAGGGCTAAATAACCTTTGTATTGGTTTTACTTTGCCATAAATGTTCCATGATCTTTATACCATTTGAAACGAAAAAGGAAAGTGTATTTGATAGAATTATTTCTGTTGTATGATATTATAGGATTATTAAAAAATACAGTACAGGACTATCCTTTTTAAAAAAATTCTTTTATTTTATTTTGTTAATTTTTTTGTGTGTGTACCATCAAATTGGATCTGACTGGTACAGGAGGAGATTGCCCCTTCTTCTCTGGCAGAGCATCTGGTGGATTCAAATTGCATATCTCTGGGATTACAGTGCAGCTTTTTGCCATTAGGCCACCAGAGCTCCCCAGGACTAGCTTTTAAATGGAAATTTAAAGGTATGCATGTATCTAAATTTCAAAATCAATCTCCATAATAGTCTATGTGTTTCCTACTGCCAAAGGGCCCCTTTAGAGTAGTAGTGAGAGAAGATCTCCACCCTGAAACCCACAGCGTCCCTTTTCAGCAGGAAGTAGCTAAGAGAATATGCCATCCCCTTTTCCTTATGAATCAGGGTGAAGTCTCTCTCAGGGAGGAGTGATAGGGATTGGCAAAGGACACACTGACAAAGGAGATTAATCAGAACTGGCTTTGACAAGCACTGTGGCAATTGGACAATTGAAACAGACATTCGGGGGCGGGGGGAGAGAAGAATGAACTGGGGAGAAGGGTAGAGAAAACAGTGCAACAATGAATGAGTGAGAACCCAAAATCTCTGTAAACATTCATTAAAACTAATAAAATTTAATAATAATTTAAAAAAGTGTGCATGTGTTGTGCGTGTGTGTATATATATAAATGCTTGATTATGTAGACACATATATAAACAGATCTCTATCTCTATGTGTTGTATCTTATCCTTCAATGGCAAAAATAAGTAGTTTTACACTGTTAAATGATTTTCAATCAATTTTTGATCCTTGCTGGCTTATTTTTAGTTGTTGTTATTGTTGAGTACCATTGAGTTGGAAACCATCCATAGCTGACTCACCAGTGGGTTTTCAGAGACAGTTAATTGCATGGGAGGAGACTGCGCATCTTCCTCCCAAGGAGTAGCTGGTGGATTCAAACCATGTGCCTTCGGGATTGCAGTGCAATTTCTTACCACTAGGCCACCAGAGCTATTTACTTTTAGTCTACATAGATGCTCTTAGTGTGTGTCCATTACTCCTGTCTTATCCTTTTTTTTTAAAAAAATAATTTTAGTGAGCATTTACAGAGATTTTGGATTTCCATTCATTCATTGCTGCACTTCTCCTGTCTTAGCCTTTTAAAAAAGTTTTTCTTCCCAAATAGGTATTTTCTTATCTCAGCTTTTCTTTTACTGGCCATGCTTTGTTAGGTGTGTGGCTTTTTGTGATTTTCTTTCCCCTGCCCCCTATGGTAACAAAAAGATTTCAAAAGTGACATATAACAACAAATACTTATTTCATCCTTATGTGATGTGAGTGCTGTGGGTTGGCTAGGGCACTGGGTAGCCTGGGCTCAGCCTCACATGTAATTTCTTTCAGGGTCCCAGGCTACAACGCACAGGCCCTGTCTGTGACATGCTGTTCACTTGCTCAAGGACAGGCATGCAGTGAGAAGCATGTAATCACCTTGAAAGCTACTGCTTGGAGGGAACAAATATGTAGACTGCTCGTAGCCCATTGGCCAAAGTAAATCTCATAGCCAGGCCTGTGTGAACTGGGGACCTACACTCACCTTATAGAATTCCCAAGCAAATCAGGAAAAATGATGGACTATGAAGGGAACAAGGAGTTGGGAATAATTACCCAATCTTTTAGGTCATAATTAACTCTGGGTCCTTGATGGTTTGTATTTGGATTATTTCCAGTTTTAGCAATTATAAATTGCATTGCTATAAACATTGTTTAACAAATTACATTTAATTTCCTTAGGGTATCATTTCCAGAGCAGCCTATGGGTCAGAGTGTGTGGATTGCGTATAGATCTTGTTACATATGACCAGATTGATCCCTTGGAGAAATGTTAGATTATAGTGTTATAAATAACTAAGTACACAGCTTTCTTCATAGCCTGCTAGTACTAAGTTTTGTAATTTACCTTTTGTTATATCCATAATTACTTACAGTTTACTTTTTCTAGTTACTAATTATGGTTTTTAGAAGAAAAATATTAGGCCAAATTGTGGTATTATTCAGGTGAATAATTGGATGGATTTTATTCAGAAGAGTTATTAGATGGCTATTATTCAGGTGAGTAATTAAACTGAATAAAGTTAAGACCACCTATGGCTTTCTTAACTGGTGTTCTAGAAGTCATTGTGGGAAATGCATTTTTTTCATTACATTTGTTTTCTTAGACTCATATTTTTCTCAGTCTGTCATTTCCTAAATACATCTTTACGTTTTCATTAACTAAAATAGTGAAAAAATGTGGAGTTTATGACTCTATCAGAGCAATGATAGTAATTATTTGTATGGACCTGAGGAAATGGTTAAACCTGCTCAAGTTGCTGAGTTTTGTGGCCTATTTTAAAGTCTTAAGATGGGGATATACTTGTAGACCCATTGTCAACAATAGTGGATTTTAATGTCATAGTTTTCTGTTTCACCTATAGCTATAGGTTTTGTTAAACAGAGAAGAACAATTGAAAACAGATGAACTGGTCTTTACTACAATATTTCCTCTCAAACTTGAAATGGAAACGTTGTATCACCAACTGCATTCTCTCACTTGGTTTACTTGACAAGGGCCATGTTGCTTGCTGTTATACTATTTGGTTTCTGCTTAGCTTTTTAAATATACAGCACATTTATGTTTCTGAAAAGTCATTGTCATATATATTAGTACATGTTTGTTGATGCCCATGAATTGTTAGAGATTGTTTTTAAGGAGGAGAAAGTCATGTTAATTTCTATGTTTTCTTGCCCCTCCCCCCTCCCCACCCTAGGAGAACACAGCACACTATGTGCCCCTTCAAATACAGATGCATCTATCAGATAGCTGTCTTGTGAGAGACCCATCTTTTCTCATTCTGTTACTTTAAAGAACTTAAGTTTTACTGTGGACCTATAAATGGCATAGATTCTCGGATTAGGGCCTGTAATTTTGAAACCCTAGTCTGTAGCTGTCACACTGAAGCCCTTTTAAAAAAATAACAGCCATTCAGTTTGTTCAGGGTCTTGAGAATATTCACATCCATAACTCTCCTACTCAGTTATCACAACTCGATGGAGGGTCCCTGTGAGTGGGGGAGCTGACTCGATGGCAGAGAGTTTTTCTAAACTTTGTATTAATTGTAAAACTAATCATGTCATGGAGGAGTTCTTCTCTATTCATTGTATAACTTTCACATACATATGATGTAATTGAAAGTAAAATGGCTTGGGTCCAGCACATCTTAGGCTTTAAAATGGACTTCACTATGGATTGAAGCTCAACATCAAGAACACAAAGATTCTCACCACTATGCCAATTGACAGCATCATGATAGATAGTGAAGAGATTGAGACTGTTGGCAGCTTCAGTTTGCTTGAATCCACAATCAACACTCTTGGTCCAGCAGCCAGGAAATTAAAAGATTAATTGCATTGGGAAAAATCTGCTGTCAGAGACCACTGAAGAGCAATGATGTCAGTCTGGAAACTAAGGTGTGCCAGATCCAGGCCATAGACTTTGCAATGACTTACCGTGCATCAGAGAGTTGGACAATAACAAAGGGTGATAGAAGGAGAATTGATGACTTTGAGCTGTGGTGCTGGAGAACAATATTGAATATACCATGGATTGCTAATAGAACGAACAAGTTCATCCTAGAGAAGGTGAAGCCAGGCTGCCCCTTGGAGGCAAGGATTCTGAAGCTTGGTCTGACATACTTTGGACATGTTTCAAGGAGGGACCTGTCCTTGGAGAGGGATATCATGCTTAGTTGGACGGACAGCACAAGGGAGGAAGACCCTCGATGATATGGATTGTTTCAGTGACTGTAGGGGTAGGTGTGTCAGAGATAATATGATTGGTACAGGATAGAGCAGGGTTTAGGGCTGTTGTACATAGGGTTGCTATGAGTTGCAGGCAACTCCAAGGCATATAACAACAACAGCAGCAACCACCTTGCTCTTTAGCACTTGAAAGAGATTTCCTTTTTTAATATTTTATTTTCTATTGGTTTATATACAAAGTCATATACATTGTTTTTCATTTATATACATTTTGTTTCATGCATTCCTCCATTCACACTATGTTTCATATTATCATTCCTGTTGTTGTTGTTTGCTTTCGAGTAGAGCACAACTCATAGTGACTTGATGAACAAAAGGCCTAAACCCCTCTACAACTATTGACATTTATCAAAGTTCATAGAGTTTCCAGAGGCATGTTGTTTAGGAAGTGGATTACACTCCTGCTTCCAAACCTGTCATAGTATGTTATTGTTGTGTGCCACTGAGTTGCCTGTGATATACAGTGACCCTATGTACAGCAGCTCTGAACCCTTCGCTATCTTGAGTCAGACTCTCTAACTCTGGCACACCAAACCCATCGTCCCAGTTACTGTTTCAGTCCATCTCTTCCCGAGTCTCCCTCGCCTGTGCTGTTTGTCCACCCTTCCAAGCATGATGTCCTTCTCCAGGGACTGATCTTTCCTGGTGACGTGCCCCAGATAATTGAGGAATAGCTTAAAAATCCTAGCCTCAAGGAGAGACTTGGTTCCACCCTCTCCAAGACAGACCTGTTTGTTTTCTTGGTAGTCCACGGTATGTTCAAGACCCTTCTCTAGCACCATAACTCAAAGGCATCTATTTTTCTTCTGTCATCCTTAGTCATTGTCCAACTCTCTCTGAAGCATAATTGAGAAGACCATGGCATGGATTAGGCACACCTTTGTATCTAGACTGACATCGTTGCTCTTCAGCACTCTGAGAGGTCCATGACAGCAGATTTTCCCAATGCAATTCATTGTGTTTTATAGAATTAATCACCATTGATCTGTGCCTATCATTATCTCACCTTTTCAGGTCCACATTAGATCTTTTTGAATTCCTTCATCTCATTCTGCCCACCAAACTCTGCTACCTCTAGATTTCTCCTACTCCTCACCCTGAGACTCCTCCTCCCTCCCCTTCCTCCTTTCTAGTAATCCTTCTATTTTTACAATAATGTTCTTATGCAGTATTTGTCCTTATGAGACTGAGTTAGTTTACTCTTCAGCCTCTCTCATGTTATGTAGTATTTTTCAAAATCATTGTTTCTGAGTGCTGCGTCATTTTCCATTATGTACATTTGTTTGTTGATGGACATTTGGGCTGTTTTCTTGCTGTTGTGAATAACGCTGCCATGAACATTGGTGTATGAATCTCTGTTTGTTTCTCAGTTCTAATTTCTTTGGGTTGTATCCCTAGCAGTGGAATAGCTTGGCCATGTGGAATTTCTTTGTTCAGCTGTTTGGGCTTTACTTCTAGGTCTAGAGAGATTTTTGACAGCAGATTTGTCCAATGTTATAAAATTGGTTGATTTATTCCTTGGGTGTTGATTGTACATCCAAGGAACATGGAATCACTGGCAAATGCTGTATTTCACCTTTTCCTCTGCTTATGTCTCCTTTTCTCTCTATTATTTTACTGCATTCCGCCCCTTCTTCTCAGATCCTTTTTAAAACTTTTTGTTTTTTTGTCACCTCCCCCACCCCCAGTGTTGCTAACTTAGACAAAACCCTGGATTATCAAATACTTTCCCATGTCAAAGACCTCTTTTCTTCTTGTGTATATGCCCATCAATCCCTGCTATATGGTATAATCAACTCTTGACTTACAGCAACACCCCATGTGCTGGTGGGAAACTTCATATGGTTTCCAAAGGCTGATTTTTATTTATTTTTTATTATTAATTTCTTTATTTTTCATTTCAGTGAACATCTGCAGAGATCTTGGAATTCCATTCATTCATTGTTGCACCCCTCTCCCTGCCCCGCTTCTCCCACCCCTACCCCCGTTTGCTCCTCTCCTTCAAAAGCAAAACTCCCTCATTGGTACGCAATCCCCCACACACATCCCCCAACCCCAAATATAATCCACTCTGCAACCTTCATTCCGTACTCTTATGATAAACATAATGCCCTAAAATAGAAACTATTCTCTCCCCCAAAGACTTCAATGCCGTAAACATATTTCATCCAGTTTTTCTCAGTCTTACCCCCATCCCGATGTCAGCCTCGTTCTACAACAGTGGCACCATATGGCATTTGTCCCTTTGTGACTGAGATACCTCACTCAGCATAATGTCCTCCAGGGTCACCCATTTTGAATAATATTGCATGAATTCCTTGTTTTTCAATGCAGCATAGTATTCCATTGTGTGAATATACCACAGCTTCTCTACCCATTCGTTGGGCGTTTGGGTTGTTTCCAACTCCTTGCTATTGTAAACAAACAAAGGCTGATTTTTAGATAGTCACCAGCCCTTTTTTTTTCTGAGGATTCACTCAAACTTCCAACCTTCTAGTTAGTAACCAAACCCGCCAACTCTTTATTCTCCCCAGGAGCTCTGGACCATTCAACGCTTGCCTGTGTTCTTGGATCTTTTCTCAAGGCTCTTTGTTTTTTGGTGCATAAGGAACTGCTTCTTGTCTAGTAAGGATCTATTTTTCTAGTGTTAAGATTTTATTTTTTTTTTTTGCAGGGCAAAATCAGAAGGTTATAATTCAGATTAATGACTGAATACAGTCAAGACAGCTCCCAAAATATGCATGCAGGCACCTCACCCTCAAGCCTCATGGCTCTAAGTGTTCCTAAGTTCTCATTCCTGCCAATATTGGCTTTCCCTCTTAATTGTACAAGAAAGTTCTCAGTCCTGCCAATAGTGGCTTCCTCCTCCAATTGTGCAATAAAATTCTCAGCCCTGCCAGTAGTGGCTTCTTCCTCCTCTCCCCCAAAGTCCCATCTCATGTCAATATCCAGTTCATCCATGGCTGCTACTGCCATCTTGAAGCATATCCTACATTTTTCTTGCCTCCTCTTCACCAGGGTGGGGTAGGTTTCTCTTTTCTGGCTAAGGAGGATTCCATTTCTGCTGCTTGAGCTGTTCAATTCATTGGCGCAACTAGCCAGTCCTTTTGTAGACTGTTGAGACTGGCCAATCCTCTTGTGGAATGGTAGCTAGCCATTCTCTTTGTGGATCAACCAACACGCCCTGTTTACACTGACTGGGACTTTGGAAGGAGCCCTTGTGGCAGGCAGTGAGTGTGAACTGAAAGGCTGGCCATTCAAATCCACCAGCTTCCTCCTAGAGAAAGATAAGGTTTCTATAAAGATGTAGGGTTGCGGAAACCCTACAGGCTCTACTCTGTAGGGTCACTGTGCGTCGGTATGGACTCTACAGCAAGTGAGCTGGGGGAACTGTGGCGTTTTTCTTAACAGTGTCTTTTTGCAGATTCTTACATTATTTCATGTTTTATGGGGTACATTAAAATAATTTTCTAGAAATTATTTGACCTGGAAAATCAGCTAGCAATTTTCCTTTGAACTGTGTGTGAATTGCTGTTGGAATGGGGACACTTTCACTCCAACTTGATTTTATTCACTTTGATCAAATGTTATGTCCAAAAATGCTAGTCTCCATTTAAAGAGTCAGCACCATTAAGAATCTACTCTGGATTGCTACATGAGAGTCCCAGAGGTCATGTAAGATAAAACCCTTCTGTAAGATGTGTAATGGGCCAAGTCTGTTTTGAATTTTTGCAAGCTCTCCGCCATCCCCCATCCTCACCCACGTGGTGGAGTAGAAAGTGTACTCACGCAAAATGTCAGAAACCTCAGCCTTGGTTTTGCTGCTTAATTACCTCTTTTAATTTCAGGTAAGCAGCTTAACTTTTCCTCTCTCAGTTTCCTCATGTTTAATGTGAGTTTGTTCATAGACCTTGATTCCTCGGGTTTCTAGCTGTGCACTTGAAGAGTCAATAATTCTGCAAAGGCATGCTATTTGCTCTGCTCTGTGATTGTACTGTTGTTGTGTGCCATCGAGTTGGAACCCACCCGTTGCTGCACTGCTGACCTTCATGTCTGTTTTCAGAGGCATTTACTCCCACGGGAGGAGATTGCAGCTCTTTCTCCTTTGAAGCAGCTGTTGGTTTTGAACCCTTTGTGGCACAGCTTGCAGCACACCTTCTTACCACTAGGCCAACAGAGCTCCCTATTAGTGATTTTTTTTAAAAAAGAAGAAGAAAACCTGTACATTATTATCCTTCTCAGCTAATTGTCTCATTTAATTTTATCTAAGAACAACATCAAGCAGCAAAATGAAATAGTGTATTTGAGCTTTTAGTTTAGTTAAGTTGATTTGAATGATTATGACACTTCTGATTATTTCTAAGAAAAATGGGACTATATTATATGTAATGCACTTTGCTTTTTATTCATTTACTCTTTTGTAGACTATAGTTTTAAAGTTTGACTGTAGTTCTGAAGGTTTTTTTAAAGATAGTCCTTACCTGCTACTGCTTAAAAACTGGAACTCACTGAGAAGATTAGTGAAATTGAACCGTCATCTCTCTGTAGTGTGGAAAAGAATACATATCCTGCTGTCCCTCCACTGCCCTCTTAAAAAAAAGCTGCATCTGTGACAGAGTGGGCACTGACTTGCCAGCTTTCTTCTCAGAGGTTTGATGGGAGGTCTGGTGGTAGAGCTGCCTCTGCCCTGGTCTTTAAAGTGTTTTGCTGTATGGTGCATTTTTGCCTCTTTGGCATCTGCTGAGCTGGGATTTGTATCCTTTCAGGAATTGCAACAGCATCCCCAGGGTTTCAGGTTTCCTGACACCCTACACTGCAAATTTCTTTATAGCTGAGGCTCATTACATTAATTTGTTTTGAGAATGTCATAACTTGTTTTGAAATAACTTGAGACACTTAAGGGCATTTAACACAGGGACTGGACATCTCCAGTCTAGAAAGCACTTAGAGATAAGATGTAGATGAGGAAGGGAAGGAAGATTTTAAGGTTAGTCAGTAACTTCTAAATAGAAAGCCATGGGTTATACTTCCGGAGTTACTGGATAGGCGTGTAGTCTGAAAAACACATGTCAGAGTCTCTGTCTAGCTAATCTGTCATCTTTCTTGTTTGATCTGATTGTGTTTTGAGACCTCCTTTTTTAAAAGCATGCCTTTATGTTACTTACTTATCTAAGTGATTAGATTGCAATCCAAACAGAAATCTTCAGTTCTTCTCATTCTGTGCACACACACATTTTTTTTAATTGCTCTATTACTGTTTACTTACACTGCGTTGACACATTCACCATGTTTCATCTGCTTTATAAAGAAGTGATCCCAGAAGTTTGTTTGTAAACCAGTTGGCTCAGAATCAGGAATTGATTTTCCTTTTGAAATGATGTTAAAATTGGTGTTTATGTTCTCAACTATCTGACAGAAGCTCCATCACCTCTTCAGGTAACATTCAGGTAACTAACTATAGGATTAGGGATTAGGTGCTCTTTTAATGATGTTTTTTTCTTGCACAAAAGGACTTCCAGCCTTCATGTTTAGCAACAGGAATGCCAAGTTTTCAGTCAGTGCCAGTGGGAGGAGGGGGTCTGGGCATTGTGAGTCCCCGAGCTCCTGGGCCAGGTGCCTGGTGCGTGCTGGGAAACCTGAGCCCTGGTGCTTTCACAAAAACTGCCCTCAAGGCTCCTTGTTGCCAAATCCAGTAATTATTTTGTTTTCATTCTTCATTGGGAAAGTCGGCTAGTATGGGATGTGTAAGGGAAATGGACCACCATCCATCTGTCCATTTGCTGTAGTGCCATGACTTACAGAGTGCCACGATTCTGGTAGCTGTGCTACTGATTCTTCACATACCAGTAGGTTCCTGTAGACCTTCTAGACCAAGATTGTGAAGAAAGTGCTGGCAGTCTCCTTTCAATAACTGTTGTTGTTATGTGCCATCGAGTCGCTTGTGACTCATAGCGACACTATGTACAACAGCCCTAAACTCTGCTCTGTCCTGTGCCAGTCGCACTGCCTCTGACACACCCATCTGGATTACCCCAGTCACTGAATCAATCCACCTCATAGAGGGACTTTCTCTCCTGCGCCGTCCCTCCACCCT
>NW_006399840.1:4819088-4821694 GCF_000299155.1 Elephantulus edwardii | reverse complement strand
AATCTCTTCACCATCCTTCCTGATGTTGCCAATTGGTCCAGTGGTGAGAATCTTTGTCTTCTTGACATTGAGCCTCAATCCATATTGTAAGCTGCAGTCCTTGACCCTCTGCAGCAGGTGCTTCAGGTCCTCTTCAGTTTCAGCAAGCAGGGTTGTGCATATAGGTTGAAAAGGTATGGAGATAGGATGCATCCCTGGCATACACCCTTCCCAATTTTGAACCATACAGTGTTCCCTTGCTCTGTTCTGACTAGTGAATGAAAACCCTATGGGTCCCAGCAAAATTAATCTGATAAAATGCTGCACAGGAGATGAACCTTTTCGTTTGCAGGGCTTGCAGAATACACGGTGGTGGCCACCACAGTGCATTTATGTGTGTGCTCGTGGTCTTGGGCCTGGTGTGGAAGTGGGCAGTGTTTTATTCTACCTTTAAGAGAGGGCCGGTGGCTTGGCAACCCAATGGCACCTAACACAAAACAGAAAAATGAGTAGCTGTTGGTGGGACTGGAAGAGGCATATCCACTCTTGTGAGAGATTGCTGACCTCCCACAGATCCTCTATAAAGATCAACCAGGCCTATCCCCTTAGGGCCTGCATTTTGAAAAATGTAAAAATCATCCAAAGATAAATAACCTACTGCCCTTTCATAACATTAGGTACCTCAACATATGTGATTGATTCTTAGAAGTCTGAGTCTATATAGATATGTTGTGTACCATTGAGTCGGAACCGACCCATAGCTGACGCTCCAGCAGGTTTTCAGAGGCAGTTAATCACATGGGAGGAGACTGCCCATCCTTCTCCCGCAGAGCAGCTAGTGGCCTCGAATTGCGTGCCTTCAGGATTGCAGCGCAGCTTCTTGTCACTAGGCCAGCAGATATAGGTAGATAGGTAGTCAGCTTCTGATCACCAAATGTATTTTAAGAAAAAAAAAATTGAGCTTTCTTTGCTTCTTATAAACCTTAGTGGTTGAATTGCTGGAATTAAGAACCTCTCTCCTTTTACCCTTCAATCTTAACTTGCCAGAATTTTAAAAATAATTGAAGTCAGAAATCCTCAACGAGCTGACTAACACAATAGCCATAGCAGACTACCAGAAATGGCCAGGCTCACAAGAAAGATGCAGGGCTTGGCAAAGTTTTGTTCTGATCAACTCAGTGGCAACCACTGACTGTAATTTAGTATTAAATTACATGGAATCGCTTATGAAAGTGGTAAATGCTTTTGACGATGACGCTACAGACCGCACTGTAGAAGTAGCCATGGGCAAGCCCTAATTTTATCACTAACAGTGTGACAGGGGTCAGCATGAATCCAGTTCTCAACCGAAATGGACGTAGTCATCCCCTTCCAGCATCTCCATTCCACATCACAGCAATTTCAGTAGCACATTTTAGTCCTCAGATCCTAAGTACCCAGCAGATCAGATCTCATTCCTGGCTAATCTTGAGCTGAGGATCTGAGCAATGGATCCTGAGCTGGGGCAAAACATCCCTGGGTGCCTGAGGCCAGATTATATCAGGAAGCAGCCGGAGGCTTATGAGTCTGCTCATCTCTGTGTTCCAGGCCAACTGACCTCTTTCTGTCTCGCCTCCTGGGACTCAGGCATAAGCTGAACAGACTGTCCTCCTTCACCCACTGCCCATGCCATATTTTCCTATCATCCAGCCACTCTGAGCTGATTCTGGATATAATTGACTCTGTACTGCCAGCCTCTGCTGGTTCATGGCCCCTGTGGCTTCATTATTCTTTATAAAGGCTTTGGTAAAATATTGACAGACTATTACCTACACTAATGGAATTTGGTGCTGCAGTGTGTTAAGATTTGGGCTGTTAACAAGAAAGTCATCAGTTTAAATTCACATGCCACTCTGCGGGAGAGAGATGAGACAGCCTCAACTCCCATAAAGATTTAGAGCTTCAAAAACCTAATGGTGTGTCACCGGGAGTTGGGATCAACTTGACAGCAGTGAGATTTACCTACACATAATAGCTACCTGGTTTGTTTGGTTTGGTTTTGGTTTTAATTGTTTATGACTAAAAAGAATAAAAGCAAAGAGAGGCATCAGGCAAAGTCAAGGAGCCTTCCTGGTATTTGAGACTTCCATTGTCCCTGGGGGCATGCTGTGTCCTCCCCAGAGTGCATGGATTCTCTCACCAATCGTACTCCACACCCCACCCTGAAAGCTCCAAGGAGCAGAGAGCCTCAGTAATCAGGGCCTTGGGTTATACAATCACGGATATACATGACTGCGGCATGCCCCCTGCTTTCCTGAAGTTAATTTGCCAGGTTTGGGGCCATGTCACCCCTACTTGCCTAACTAGAAAGAAAGGGTGTGCCTCAGTCATTCAGGTTATTTTCAGAAACCAGCTGCAAAAAATAAAAATTTAGCTCTTTGTCCCACAAATAGTACCTATTTTCACAATTGTTTGTCTGTTTATAAGCAAAGTTTTTATGGTGGTGGGTCTGGTGGCCTTTATTTACACTTTCCTGTCCATCATGTAAAATAACTTGGTTTCATGCCCCCTCCTTCACTCACTACCCTTTAGTTTAGACTCAAGGAATGTTTGTAAATTTTTTTAAAAAAATTTTTTATTATTAATTT
>NW_006399840.1:4805440-4811023 GCF_000299155.1 Elephantulus edwardii | reverse complement strand
CTATCTCAATCTCTTCACCATCCATACTGATGCTGCCAGTTGGCGCAGTGGTGAGAATCTTTGTTTTCTTGATGTTGAGTTTCAATCCATATTGAAGGCTGCAGTCCTTGACCCTCTGCAACAAGGGCTTCAGGTCCTCCTCAGTTTCAGCAAGCAGGGTTGTGTCATCTGCATAACGGATGTTGTTGATGAATCTTTAGAGGAATTAACAGACTAACTGCAGTTCACGTTTATTCCCTCCTGCTTGGACCTAGATGCCCCCACACCCAGTAGGAATTTGGATGGTTAGGAAGCTCATTTTTAAAAGATTTTATTTTTTTTATTTAAGGACATTAACTTGATAAATATCTGCTGTTTTTGCCTTCTTAGTGATCTTTGTCATGTACCACAATGGATGATGGAAAATAATGATATTCTAAACAAAGGAGCCTATGTTTGTAACATATATTTAATGTGCCTTAGAGTCCACCAGTTATTTAAAGGGAGAAAGATGGATAGTTCCCTTCTGTAATGATTTTCAACCTTGGTAACCCAGTTCTGTGAGACAGAACTGACTAGGTTATAAGGGAGGATATCCTGAATGAATGAAGAAGTGAAAGAAAATTACAGTTCTGGGAATAGAGTTTGTTAAAGTGGATTGTCTTTAAAACTGTGTGGGGATCTTCTTTTATTAATATTGGTGAACTGAGGTTGTTATTGTGTGCTGTGGAGTTGAAACAAATTCATAGCTGACCCTCCAACAGGTTTTCTGAGGGAGTAAATCTCCTGGGAGGAGATTGCCCTTCCTTCTCCCATGGAGCATCTGATGGTTTTGAATTATGTGCCTTTGGAATAGCAGCACAGATTCTTACCAGTAGGTTACCTGAGCTCCCTGAATAGAAGTTAATGACTTTTATCCTTTGTTGTTGTTGCTGCTGTAAGTGCCGTCAAATTGAGTGACTCGTAACGACTCTATGAACCTTGTCCTATCCTGTGCCATCCTTATCATCTCTGATATACTTGTTCCCATAGCTGCAGCCCCTGTGTCAGTTCATCTCCTTGAGGGTCTCTGATATGCAGGACTCTTATCCTAGTATAAAAGAAATGACTCTACCATTTTCACATGATGTAACACTTTTCTGTAAATCAGTGATCTTACTCCTGAGAAAAAGATGACCATCACTGTGATATTTTCAGCTACGATACTGTTTGACCTTTTCACAGATATTTGCTGTTTTACATTATGACAGGGACAGTGCCACCACTTGCCTATCAGTTTGCCATACTCCGGTGGCTTGTGTATGGTTGTGATGCTGGAAGCTATGACATCAGTATTGCAAATACCAAGAGGGTCACCCTTGATTAACAGGGTTGGTGGAGCTTCCAAACTGTGATGAAGAGGCAGGATTGACTATCTGCTTCTGAAATAACAGGCCATGCAATACTTGATGGGTAACAGAAGAACATTGCTGGATATAGTGCTGGAACAGGAGCCCCTCAGATTGGAAGACACTCAAAATGTGATTGGGCAAGAGCTGTCTCCTTAAAGTAGTTCACCATCATGGTGTGGATGGTATGGAGCTTTCACTCAATAAAACATCTTTATTTGCTTATATGGAAGCACTCAAAATGTAGAGAAACAGCTGCAAATATCCAATAATAATAGAAACTAGGAATGTATAAAATATAACTCTAGGAAAATTGGAAGTTGTAAAAAATGAAATGCATAAAGATTGACAATAGTGAGTTAGACAGACTGGTATTGGCCATTTTGAATCTGACAGTCACATGATCTACTATAGAAATGACAAATTGAAGAGGAGTGATGTGGCCTTGATCTTCAAAAAGAGCATTTCAAGGTCCAATGTTATGAATGATAGGAAACGATCCATATGCATAAAAGGAAGCACTGTTAATTACAACTATTATTCAGGTATGCTACACACCAGCCACAGAAGTGAAAAATGAAGAAATTGAGGATTTCTGTCAACTTTTGGAGTCTGAAGTTTATACATATGTTTGGGATACATTAATAGTAACTGTGACTGGAATGCAAATATTTAAAACAAATAAGAGTGACTGGTAGTTGGAAAAATGTGTCCTTGGTGACAGAATTTAAGCTGGAGATCAAATGATAGTGATTTGTTGCAAACAATTTTTATAGAACATAAATGGTGACTATATAAATACACTTCACCTGGTGGACTACAGGAATCAGATTGACTGCGTCTATGGAAGTAGATGGTAGAAAGCCCAGTATCAGCAGCCAAAGTTGGGTCACAGGCTAACTGAGAAGTAGAACATCAATATTCATGTGCAAGTTCAAATCAAAGTTGAAGAAAACAAAAACAATTTCACAAGAACCAAAATAGAACATTGAGTCAATCTCACCTGAATTTGAAAACCATCTTTTTTTAAAAAAAAAAACCAAAAAACAAAAACCATTTTAAGAAAAGATTTGAATAATTGTATGATGACTGGAGACCAGATGCAAAAGCTCATTACTAAGAAAGAAATGGATGTCAGAGACGTATATATTCTTTTGACAGTCTATGGAGTATTCATACTCTTCTCCTTTACACAACTCAAAAGCATTGATTCTTTTTCTGTCATTGGCCAACTTTCAGGAGCTTAGCAAAACAATTGCAAAAATGATTTCAGTTACTTGCTTTTGAATGTAGCACTTGTGTTTCAGTCTGCTGTGCTGGAGTGACTTGCAGGTTGCTGTGATGCTGAGAGCTATGCCATCTATATTTCAAGTACCAGCTGGATCACCCATGGTGGACTGGTTTCAGCAGAGCTTTCAGATTAAGACAGACTAAGAAGTAGTGTTGACCATCCACTTTTGAAATAACAGGTCTTTGAAAACCCTGTAAACAGTTAAGGAACACTAGCTTAGAGAAAGCTCTGTGATGTTGTTGTTGTTAGGTGCCATCAAGTTGAGTATAATTCGTAGTGACCCTATGGACGGCCAACCTGAACCCTGTCCTACCTTGCACTATCCTCATCATCTCTGAAACATTCAGGTGCATTGGTACTGTCACTGAATCTTCCATCTTCCTCTCTTTTGCTGGTAACTTGTGCCAACATGACAGGAGGAAACCATGGTGGAACCTGGGTGTTGAAGGGTGAATTGGATTTAATTGGAGGGAAGATGGAAAGAATGTGAGCAGGAGGGAGGAAGGTCGAGCTTTGTGAGAAAGGTGGCAAGTAGATGCTTTGTCTTTCAAGGCCTATCGGGAAGATAGGAGTCTCTCAGAATAGGTAGTACATAGGGTAGATGGGGCTTTGAGCCCCAAAGGACAGTAACAAAGATATGTGTATCTTTTTCTGATGACTATGCCTTTCTTCCTAGATGGCATACTTGGTAGTTGCCTCTTTTATGGACTCCCCCCCCGCCCCTTCAAATACGTCCAGTGTTTTCAAACACAAGTCAATACCTTTTTGCTTTCCTTTGACTTTCCCCAGAAGAAAATGTGTTCAATTCTAGTAGCAATTATGAATTGCCTGGGTAAGCTGTTATAATAGGGAGCTTCAGTCATACTTCAGCACACCACACTCAGTGTTTGTTTTGCCCTGGTGCTAATCTGGTAAGAATGATATCCAGCAGGAAAGTCAACATATCTGAATAAACCATCTGTTTCATAGGAATGCTAGGTTTCTGGTGAATGCTATCTGCCTGGCATGCATTTCACAGTGATGACTTATTTTACACTTCTTCCAGTGGTTCACTGGGTAGGGAGGTCTTTAGAGAGGATAATCTGGAGGGTTAAAAGTTGCATACTTTTCAGTTTAACATCCCTCAGACTCTTCCCCTTTCAGCATTTAAAGTGATAACAACAGCATCACAAGGAAATAATTTTTATCCCTTTGACACTGTGGCTTCAAGATGAGCGGGGAAGGATAAAGATTTGTTCTTCTTTTGTGATTGAGTTTGTCAGCTATGTGTGTGTCAGTGTAAGGAGATTTTCTTGAGAGCCTGGGGTTAAATGGGAGTAGGTGGGGGTGAGGCTAACTCCCTGGGGTGGGTGGAGGTATACTTCCTGCTTTTATGTTTTTAGAAGAGAGTGTTCTGGAGCCTTGAAAAACTATATACAGACTTTTTTTTTTAATCCACTAGAAGAGAGTGCATGAGTAAGAACATAAGCCTTAGTACTGTTTTGCCAGGAAAGCTGTATATAGCCAAATGTAATGTTTTCCGTGGGTGGCAATAGAATTTTTGAAGGAAGGAAGTAAAAAGAAAAAAACAAAATTCCCTTTCACAGGATTAACATAACAAGTATGACAAATTTAATTTTTAAAAAACAAAAAAAACTAACATTTTCATGGTCTCTTAGTACCTTGTTACTGCTCTTGTTATGTTCTGATAATAAGAATTATCAGTCGTATCGGCCATGGTTATCAGAAAAGTCAGAACTGATTCATAGGTGACACTCCGGGAGTAGGTTTTTAGAAGCAGTAAGTCCCATGGGAGGAGATTGCTCATCTTTTCCTCTGTGAACAATTGGTGACTTGAACTGCATGCCTTTGGGTTGGCAGTGCAGTTAGTTCCTTACCAGTAAGCCACCAGACTTCCCTTTAATCCCTTCTAGTTAGAGGCTTTGACTCCTGTGACTCATAGCAAACAATGGATCTGACCCTTGCCCTCGCCTCTGCCATCTTAGCATCTCTGGTACATGTGCACTCATTGTTACAGTCACTGGGTCAGCTGATCTTGTTGGGGTCTTCCTCTCCTCTCTCATTTAACCTTCCCCCTTTCTCAGTATGATGTCGTTTTTTCTCTAAGGACTGGCCCTTCCTAACAATATGTGCGCAGTATGTGAGATGTAATTTTACCACCCCTGCCTCTAAGGAGCACCCTGACTGCACTGTCTCTGAGACATATTTGTTCTTGTTGCCAATAGGTAATGTTCTGATAGTTGGAGAAAAGATCAAAATTGTCAATAATTTCATCTTACGTGGATCCATAATCAACACTCTTTGGTACCAACAGTTAAGAAGTCAAAGACCCATTTGCACTGGGAAAATCTCCTGTCAAGGACCTAAAGAATAGCAAAGAATAACAATGTAACTTTAAAGACTAACATATATTTGATCCAAGCCATAGTCTTTAATTACTTTATTACCTTGGTTGATATTATTTTCTGCTTATTTAGAAAACTTGCTTGGCCTCGAGTTTGAACCAACCCATAGTTGAGCCTCCACTGGGTTTCTGTGGCCCTAAATCATATGGGAGGAGAGTCCACATCTTTTTCATTCAGATATGCTGGTCAGTTTAAACTGATGGAGAGACTTTTGCTTATGAAGAATTAAAAAATGCTGAGTTTTGCATAGTTGACTAAAAGACACTGAAGAGATGCTGTTCCCCAGACAGTGTTGCCATTTGTTAGAAGAATCTGTTCTCCCTATCTACCCTCCAGTGGTATTTTTATTCTTCTATTTTATTTTTTCTATTTTATTCTTCTGTTGTTGGACAATGAATGACTAGGGAGGATAGAAGGAGAATTGACGCCTTTGAGCTGTGGTGCTGGAGAAGAGTATTGAATGTTCCATGGACTGCCAAGAAAACAAACAGATCCATCCTGGAGAGGGTTAAACCAGGCT
>NW_006399840.1:4799919-4805340 GCF_000299155.1 Elephantulus edwardii | reverse complement strand
AGGTTGTTTCCAACTCCTTGCTATTGTGAACAAAGCTGCAATAAACATGGGTGTGCATATATCTGCTTGGGTGGCAGTTATGGTCTCTTTGGGGTTTATTTCCAGTATGGTATCCCTATTTGCAACTTTTTGAGAAATCACCACACCACCTTCCACAGTGGTTGCACCATTTTACATTCCCACCAACAGTGAATAAGGGTTCCAGTTTCTCCACAACCTCGCCAGCATTTGTTGCTTGCTTTTCTGTTAAATTTTGCTATTCTTACTGGGATGAGATGATATCTCATAATTGTTTTGGAATGTTAATTTTTATGCTGGTTAAATCACATAATATAAAATATTGGTTGAACTTCTTTGTCATGTTCTGGGAGCCCAGTGGCATAGTGTTGGGGTGCCAACCACCGATCAGGGGTTCAACTTCACCAGCTATTCCACAGGAGGAATATTTGACTGTCTGTTGCTGTAAAGAGATCACAGGCTGGCAACCCCTATTGGTGTGCTGCTGTGTCCTGTAAGGCCGCTATGAGTCAGAACTGACTTTATGGCAGTAGGGTTAGGGTTTTTTTTTTTGTGACATTCTTTTGGTCTGAGTGTTTGTATGTTATCTATTCATTTTCTGAACATCGGTAAATATTTGGGAGGGTTAGATGAATTAGCTAACTGCTGAACTGGTTTTCAAAGGGAAATAATAGCTTAATCTAGATTGCCCCTCTGTAGTTGTGACTTTGTTGTTGTGAGGTGCTGTAGAGTTGATTTCTACTCCTAATGACCCTGAATGACGTAGAACTTCCCTGTAAGGTGGCATAGTGTGTAATGTAGAGGACTAAGCACTGGGTGGCCCAGTCTGTGAGTGGATCCATGGAAGAAAGATGGGTGGTCTCTTCTCATAAAGATTCAGAGCCTTAGGAGCAGGAATGGAGAGACTCTGTGAGTTGTAATCTGCTTCATGGTAGTGATTTCACAGGCTTTCATGAATATGTTGTTTCAAGTCGAGCACGACTCAGAGCGACCCTATGAACAAAAGGCCTAAAAGCCATCGACACTTATCAAGGTTCATAGAGTTTCCAGAGGCATGCTGTTTAGGAAGTGGATGCCATTCCTGCTTCCAAATTCATGAATATAGTTATTAGTATGATTATTGGAAGTTATTAGCAAGATGAACTAAATACAATGTAAATTAAAGAGTGAGTAAAACACAAAGAACATGCATGAAACACAATGTATATGAAGGTTTGTATTGCAAACCAGGAAAAACATGTAATAAATATTTTTTAATTTTTAAAAATAATTTTCATGAACATTTACAGAGATTTTGGATTTCCATTCATTTGTAATAAATATTTTATTTTAAAATTTTATTATTTTGTGTTTGTGTACTGTTAAATTGGATCCGACTGGTACAGGAGGAGATTGTCCTTCCTTCTCCAGGAGAGTATCTGGTGGATTTGAACTGCATGCCTCTGGGATTGCAGTGAAGCTTCTTGCCACTAGGCCATCAGAGCTCCCCGTAATAAATCTTTATAAGAGCAGATCACTAAGTCTTTCCTCCTGGGAGCCAGTGAATGGGTTAAAACCTTAGACTTTTTGGGTAGTGTCTGAGCGCTTAACTGTTTTGCCGTAGCTTCCTGTATTTGAATCTTTATGAAGCTACATCACTGATCACGGTGGGGGTGGGGAGGGGGGATAATGTGAGAAGCTGCACATTATGGTTTTTGCTGGTTAAGCAGAAACAAACAAAACCACAACCACCTAAAACATGGTTCTAAGTGCCTTCTAACAGTGGGGTATGGCTTATGCAGTGTTACTTTGCTACTTTTAATGATATTCTTAACTGGACAAGTCCACTGCAAAAGACCTCTTTAGAATCTTCAAAACAAAGGTATCACATTGAAGACTAAAGTGCTCCTGACCCCAAACCATGGTGTTTTCAGTGGCCTTATGTGCTAGACAGTGAATAAAGATACCTGAAGAAGAGTTGATGTGTTTGAATTATGTTGTTGTCTAAGAGTATAGAAAATATCATGGGCTGTTGGAAGAACAAAGAAGTGTGTCTTAGAAGAACCCCAGCCAGAATACTCTTTGAGAAGTGAGGTTAGTGAGATTTTGTCTCAGGTACTTTGACCATGTTATTGAGAATAACATGTTACTGATCCGAATCAACACCCCTTGGAAAGGGACATGATACTAAGTGCAGTAGAGGATTAGTGAAAAGAGAACTCCATGAGTACATCAGCGGGTATAAAGCACACAGAGATGGTGAGGATAGTGCAAGATTCGGCAAGATTTCGTACTGTTGTCACAGGGCTGCTATGAGCTTAGACTCGACAGCACTCAAGAACAGCATCTGTTTATTTTTTATTAGCTATCAGTTCCAAAGGTCTCTGTGTTGGAAAATCAATGACTCTTACTTCCTTAAATTCCTTCTATGAAGTGACAGGTAAACCTGGCGCCTGTTGTGTTATCTGTTTTAATTTTCACTTTTGTTACCAAAAATGTGCAAGAAAGGTGTTTAGATATGCACTAGCCTAGGTAAATATCAGTTTGGAACAGGTGGGTAGGAAAGACGGCTTGTGACATTCTTTTCTCTAGCTCCTCGTGTAACCTGCATGCAAGAGGTCAGGTCATAAAACATTTGAATGAGCTGGTGAAATGTTTTGCATTTATTTACAAGACACTTAATCACAAGATTGATCCGAATAAACACAAGATAAAGCAATGGGGAGCTTACATGGACATGTAGGGCAGTAAAAGTGGAGACTTACAGGGACATGCAGGTTTCATTGAATCTGGACGGATGACTGTTGAGACCCTGGTGCCACTTGGTGAAACAGCCATGGGCTGGTTTGATGAAGAGGCCCTTTCTTCTCCTACTTGGTCCCTGCTCAACAGCTTGGCATTTTGTTCCCCAAACCTTCTGGTTCCAGTCACCTGAAACCATTTGAATTGTATTTTACTGGAATTCTTGTCTCAGTTCTCCCTAAACTTTTTTAACCAAAACACCTGTTCCACTGAGACCTGGTAGCATAATGAATAACATGTTGGGCTGCTGGTCAGCAGTTTGAATTCACCAGTGGATCTGAGGGAGAAAGATTAGCAGTCTGGATCAGAATCTACTCTGACACAGTGGGTTTAGTGTATTGTGTTTCCTGCTGTGATGGAGTTGACTTGATTTCATTGTTTAACACATTTCTGATTTAAAACAGGGTATTCTAGATCCTTCCAGATTTTGCCACTTTCCTGATTTTATTATGATACTACTGAGAAGACTCTGGGTTGGTGGGCTTTTCCTTGTCTGTTTTTCAGTTAGTCTGGCTGTTTCTCACCTTCCCATTGAATCTCAACCCAATGATGGACAGAGCTCAAGTTTGTACCCAAATTAATCTGCCTTTTTATCTAGCAAATCAAAGATTTCATGAGGTAGGAGAGTTAAACTCTGACTATCGTGAATCTAGATTCACTGGAAAGAGTTTTCTTTTTATCAGCGAGTTCATTTTATCATTGCTATCGAGTTGAGATCAACTCCTAACCTACCCTCCAAGCTGGTTCCCAGGCTGTAAATTGCATGAGAGGAGATTGCTCATCTTTTTCTCTCTCGGGCCTCTAGGTGAATTAAAACTAACAGGGAAACAAGAACTTTGAGTCAACAGTATAGTTCACGTAACCAGAGCTCCTTTATCAGCTATTAGAAAAGCAGTGTAGTTGGATAATGTCTTACTACCACTGCTGACTGCTCTAAAAGGGATCATAATATAGAGGCCATTGGACAGAGTGGGAGAAATATGTGCAATAAAATTTAAAATAATGGAAAAAGGCCAGGGTGATAGAAGCTGGTGGAATGCTTGAGACTGTAGCCCTTAGTCACTCTTGGATTCTGAATCTAAACTCACGCCAGTAGCTCAATTTTCAGCTAAAAAATAGACACAAATGAATGGATTGAGAAGCTGTGGTATATTCACACAATGGAATACTACACAACACTGAAAAACAAAGAACTCATAAAATATTATACAACATGGATCACCCTGGAGCACATTATGTTGAATGAAAGATCTCAGTCACGAAAGGACAAATACTGCATAATGCCACTGTTATAAAATAGGACTGACATAAGGGTTGGGGGGGGGAACTAAGAAAAGAGGAGATGAATAATGAACACTGCATTTAAATAGATGAAGGAAAGAGCTGTCTAAAAGAAATATATGATTAGATGTTATTTGCATGACAGCAGTCCAGAATAAGAGATTCAAAGCAAAGTAGACCTGGGGAGGGGGGCGTAATTGTGCGACAATGAAAGAATCTTTTTAAAAAGAAAAGTGAACTGGGGGTGGGGTGGGTAGGGAGGCATGTGTGCAACAATGAATGAATGGAAATCCAAGTTTTCTATAAACTTCCATTAAAATATCAGTAAAAAAAAAAATAGACCTACAAGGTGAGCAATAATACCGTGGATTCCTTTCTTAGAACAAGCAGCCATAAGAAAGCAACAGAATGACATTTACTGGGAAAAAGACTCAGAAGGCAGGAAGGGTGGGAAAGAAGGAAGAATCCCATGGAGGAAGTAGGAAGAAGCTATTAAAATTTGGAGATTCCAGTCCCTGTCACAGGGGACTCTGGTGGCAGAGCCCATAGGGAGTTACACTGTCAACCCGAGGGCTGTGCCTCTCTGGTGATTCAGATCAACCAGCAGCTCCACAGGAGAGAGATGGATAGTTCTCCCATTACAACCATAGAGGATCAACTATGAGTCAGTTCCAACTCGATGGCAAAGAGAATCAGTGTCACTAGAACAAAATACATATAAATGGTTGAATGGAAACCCTATTTGCTCTGTAAATGTTTCTGTGGGTTTTTTTTAAACCAAAAGAATGAAGAGCAATTTTTATAAGCAATTATATTACCCAGCAGAAAGCTAGGCAGACTAGATTTAATGACTAAGTAGGAACAATTTATGTAAAAATGAATGTATTAGAATTTGAGATAAGATTTTGTTGTGATTAGACCATTTACTTTTACTGAACTGCCTTTGAAAAATATTAATGTCTTAAAACAAGTATGAGATATCATCTCACCCCAGTCAGAATAGAAAAATTTAACAGAACAGCAGGCAACAATTGCTGGCGAGGTTGTGGAGAAACTGGAATCCTTATTCACTGTTGGTGGGAGTATAAAGTGGTGCAATCACTGTGAAAAGCAGTATGGCGCTTTCTCAAAAAGTTGCAAATAGAGATATACCATTTGACCCAGCAATTCCACTAGTGGGAATATTCCCCAAAGAGACCATAACTGCCACCCAAGCAGGTATATGGATATCCATGTTTATCGCAGCTTTGTTCACAATAGCAAGGAGTTGGAAACAACCTAAGTGCCCATCAACAAATGAATGGATAGAGAAGCTGTGGTATATTCACACAATGAAATACT
>NW_006399840.1:4761231-4792429 GCF_000299155.1 Elephantulus edwardii | reverse complement strand
GATGGGTGTGTCAGAGGCAATGAGATTGGCACAGGTTAGAGCAGGGTTTAGGGCTGTTGTACATAGGGTCGCTATGAGTCGCAAACGACTCAATGGCACATGCAGAGGAACCTACTATTGTAATGATGATACTGACTCACAGGGATTCATCATTGGATTTCTGAGGCTATACATTTTTTATGAGAGGAGACGGCCCATTTTTCTCCTGTGAGGCACCTACTTGATTGAGTCAAACTATCAACCTTATAGTTAATAGACTGGCATGTTAACACACTGTCTCCAGGGCTCTGTGTATAGAAGTACATATACTAGGTTAACAGTCTCTACACGTTCAATTCAGTGACATTGATGGCATTTGTCTAATTGTGTAACCATTCTCATCTTCCTTTCTTAAATTATTCCTCTCATTATTTGAAATTGCCAGTTTGCTTTCTTTCTTTTTTTTTTAATTTAAAATGTGGAAAAAAATTTTAAAATGTGAAGAGTATCTCAGGATGATAGTTTTGGGCCCCAGAAAACCTGTATCTGTTTTACATTTTAACTCCACTTTTGGTCAGGATACTTTCATAGAATTTTTGATCAAAATGTTCATTAACAAAGATGAAGAGTCTCTATTCTTGCTCTTAATTCTACTCTCTTGTAACCGTGGAGATGGAGGAAGGCAGACGTTTAGTGTTCACTAGAAAAAGTAGAACCCCCAGATGGAGATTGGAGAAAAAATATTAAGAAGGCTTCTGCTTCCTGCATATGTGATTTCCTGTGATGCCTCAGTGCCTGTGCTGGCTCACCAATTGAGCTCAGGTGTTCTCAGTCCCGAGTGAGAAATTCTTCATTCTTCTGTAGATGGTCATGAGGCAGCAGTTTACTTTTGGGGTCTTCAGTGTATGCTCTTGCATGCAGTGCAGATCTGAGCCAAGGTGATGCTTGATCTGATGATGGAAGAGTTGGCATACATTGAAATTCTCACAGTTTGGGGAATACTCAGGCCAGCCCTGTTGGGTCAGCCCTACCTGCCTTGGGAATATATTCAAACTCAGATTCCTTCACGGGACCTGAGAGGTAGATGTAAGAGTAGACATAATCCCTGTAATGTCTTTTCACTTGGAAAACCATTCTTCATATTTTCAGCTTCATAAATGACAACTTCCTGGGTGGTGTGAATGGTTAACTTGCTCAGCAGTCTGGAAGTTCAAGGGAGCAACTGTTTATGGTTTGGTTTTACTCCCCCTCCCCAGATTTGAAAATCTCTGCTCACATGATCAAGGTGTGGGACTGTAGGGGTGAATGGCTCATCAGGATCATTCTGTGCACCAAAACGGTTCATATATGCAGCATGTTTCACATTGTGGTCACTGTGATATCTTTGTAAAGAGCTGGAGAGCTTTTTATCACTAGGTTTATTGCCTTCAGAAATAGAGTGTTTTATCCTGTTGAAGAACAGGCTCAGACTGTTGATTTTGCTCCCTGGGGCGTCTGTTGATGGTGCTTGCTGCTCTGGAATTTGTAGCCTGGGAGCATCCAGATGGCTTATGGCCACCTCGGGCTTTGAGTCAACTTTCAAAATTACCCTGGGTAAAAAAAAAGAAAGAAAGAGAGGCGAGAAGGCAAAGTGGAGAGGGGGTGTGGGTAGAGGATGTTTCCCCCATATTTTCATTCTTTTTCTTGCCATAATGAAAAGGATAATGATGATGGTAAATGTAGTATAACCAGCACCATAGACAATCAACGAAACCAAACTTCTTGTCCGTGAGTTGATTCTTGGCCTACATCCCTCTCTTTTCCAAGGCTGTGGAGTCTTCCTGAGAGACTCTCTTTGTCCTGTGGAGAGCCTGGTGGCTTCAATTGCCACATCTCTGGGTTAGCAGTCACCTAACTACTTAAGCCACTAAGTTTCCTCACGCAAGATACTGGTTTACAACCTGTGGGCTTGGCAGGATGTGTAAATAATGAATGAAAGATGCCTGTGGCTGCAACAGGAACTATGGACAATTAGAAAGTGCTTGCCCAGTCTGTGGAAAAACTCACAGCCTTTGCATCAGTTCTAGCCCTTCATTAGGTTTCTGGTGTATAAATCTCAACAGGATGACACTGCCCTTTTTTCCCCCAAGAGAAGCAGCTGGTGGATTTGAACAGTCAACTTTTTGATTAGCATTTCAACACACTATTCAGTACCCCACCAAAGTCCCTTCACTCACTCATTGTCTGCAAGTCATAACAGACACGTCCTCAATCCTGCAGTCATATTCCAAGGCTGTAAATGGAATGGAAGAAAATTGCCCATCTTTCTCCCGTAGAGCTGCCAGAACCACCAGAAGCAGGTACAGCCGTTGCTTAATAATACAACTCCCTCTGGCCTGTGCCACCAATTCTCATTGTTTTTGCGTGCCATCAAGTCAGAAACAACTCATAGCTGATTCCGCAGGGGGTTTTCAGAGGCAGTAAATCACATGGGAGGTTGCCCATCTTTCTCCCGTAGAACTTCTGGTAGATTTGAACTGAGTGCCTTTGGATTGGCAGCACAGCTTATTATCATTAAGCCACCAGACGTCCCTCCTTCTCTGATTTGTTGTTGTGTACTGTTGAATTAGAAGTGATTCATAGCTGACCCTCCAGTGGGTTTTCAGAGGCAATTAATTCACAGGAGGAGACTGCCAACCTCCTACCATGGAGCAGCTGGTGGATTCAAACCTTCGGAATTGCGGCACTGTTTCTTACCACTAAGCCACCAGAGCTCCCATTGTTGTTGTTGTTATGTGCTGTTGAGTTACTGTAGACGACTCATAGTGACCTTATGAACAAAAGACCTGAACATTTTTTTAAAAATTAATAAAATATAAAGGTTATTTAATAGCGTATAGATTATTATTTTCGTATGGTTTTATTTCTCCCTTCAGCCATAGTAAAATGGTATACATATTTTGTCTTTACTGGAGGGTCAGTAATCCCAGGCGTATCCACTGCATTCACAGGCAAGGCAAAGGCTGCTTCTTGAAATGGTCCTACCATGGACCCTGTGGTCGTCCAGCCCAAGTTGCCCCTTGCCTGGCTTTATCTTCACTATATTGTGTAGCCACTTCATTGAAGCTCATTCTAACCCTTAACTTTTCCATGGCTTCCATAATTCTGCCATATTTTCCACACAGAATGTGCCTGACCTTTATTGCACTGTCACCACCTTTAGGACCCTGAGTCTTCTTATTAACAATGTTACTCCCAGAGGCTACTTTCCCTTTTCTGGCCTTGCTAGTACAGCTTTTTCCTTTGGGCAGCATCTTTAAAACTTGTCCTTGAGTTCTCAACTGCTTCCGTTGACCTACCAAGACCTGAACACTTCTACAACTTTCATTGTTTCTCCAAGTTCATAAGGTTTCCAGAGGCAAGCTATTGTGAAAGTGGATGCCACTCCTGCTTCCAAGCTTGTTTTAATTGGGAGCTCCATCAAACACTGTCTGCCATGGGTAACCATTCTCACATTTGATGCATCGGTGTCACAGTGGTCAGCTTCACAGCAACCACAAGTTACCTCTGTATGGCAAGTGGACACACCAAGGGCTAAACGACCTAGAAGAATGTTTGACCAAAAACAATTAAAACTAAGTCTGAGAGACGCAGGCCCAAGGTCCCAACCGAATTTAAGAACCAAGGCAAGGTTCAAACTCCACAAGCTTCATCATGCCACATTCCTCCATAATCAAGCATTCCCATTGGTTCTCACCACCCAAAAATGCCCATCAGAGAGAATTCTGCTGCTTCCCAATCTCCTTCTTATTCTGATGCCACATGTTTCTTCAGAGAGTCCAATTTCTTGAATGATTTGTTCAGCATATAGACTGAATGCACAGGAGGAAAGGATACAGTCTTAAGATACATCTTCCTTGATTTTAAGCCATTGTATATTCCCTTGCTGTATTTGGATAACATCTAGATTTAGGTGTAGGTTTCATGTTGTTCTTGTTGTTGTTTGCTGTTGAGTCACACACGACTCATAAAGACTCTTAAGAACAAAAGACCTGTGGCCTTTCTGTGACTATCGTTTCTCTGAGTTCATAGTTTCCAGAGGCATGTGGTTTAGGAAGTGGATGCCACTCCTGCTTCCCAACCTGTCTTAAAACTGGGAGCTCCACCAAACACTGTCCACCATGGGCAGCCATTATGGCATTTGAGACCCCAGTGGTAAAAGGTTCAGCATCACAGCAAACCCAGATTACCTCAGCACAGCAAATTGACAGAAGAGTGCTGTATGATTTATGGAATGTTCCTCCAAAATATAGTAGCAAAGGAGTAAAAGATAATCCCTTAGACCCGACGTATTAAATATAAGGGCCCTCCAGAGATCCCATTAGTAGATTGAATAGTAGACAGAAATTCAGGTCAATATAGTCAGAGCTTTCTTTTTCAAGAGTGTACAATGGACTGCTAGGAAAACAAACAGATTCATCCTGGAGAGGGTTAAACCGGGCTGCTCCTTAGAGGCAAGGATTCTGGGGCTTCGTCTGACATACTTTGGACATGTTGTAAGGAGGGACCAGTCCTTGGAGAAGGACATCATGCTTGGGAGAGTGGAGGGACAGCGCAGGAAGGGAAGGGCCTCTATGAGGTGGATTGATTCAGTGACTGGGGTAATCAGGATGGGTGTGTCAGAGGCAGTGTGATTGGCACAGTATAGAGCGGGGTTTAGGGCTGTTGTACATAGTGTCGCTATGAGTCGCTAGTGACTCGATTGCATGTAACAACAACAACAACAACAACAATGCAAATCTAGGGAGTTCTTGTGGCCTTCCTAGCAAGCAGTTGAGCTGCAATCCCAATGGCACATGATGCAAGGCCACCAGCTGCTCCACAGGAGAAGGATGGAAAATTTCCTCCTGTGCAATTAACCACCTCTGAAAACATGCCAGAGGGTCTGCTATGGGTCGGTTCCAACTTGATGATCAACAACAACAACAATGATGCAAATCTGTATGGGGAAGATCTTGATCTTTAAATGTGAATAATAAAATAAAAATTTTAAATAAATGTTTGGGCCAAATAAAAGACTATAAGTAGAGGTTTGAATGTTTATTTTATGGCAACATGTGCACATCTATAAAAGAGAGTATTTGCCACCTAGATGGAGTTTAGGAAATGTTTGTTGAACAGATGAATGAATATTTGTGGACTTCGCTGCCCTGCTCTCTGGGGTTACCAAATTTCAGCCTCGTCTCTACTGTTCTCCCCCAGCTGCCTTTTAGATTTTCTCCTATTTCCTATCCCAGACTTGCCAGTTTCCTAGCTAAATATATAGATCAAATGCACTTCAAAGATGAAAATGCTTTTAGTTTGACTTGCTGGTTGGACCAGGATTTTTTCATTATTACTATTTAAATTTTGGTGTAAAATACACACACAGCAAAACATACAACAAATCATTAGTTTCTCCAAGTATCATTCCATAACACTGTTTACAGTAGGACAAGAATTCTTAGTTTTTGTTGTTGTACAGTATTTTAAAAGCTTTAAGTCCTGGGACATTTTAAGGTTCTGTAAATATGTTTATGTATTTTTTTATTAGTGCCATATAAGAAAGTCTTAACATGCTTTTGTTCTGTCCTGCAAAGTAAAGCAAAAAGCCCATCCTACCTCAAAGAGTCATTAAAGAATCAGAAACCAGTGCTGGGAACCCTGGCCTTGCACTTTAACTACTTGTGTGTAGGATGCCGTTTAGACTTAGTTCAGAAAACATACAAACGTAATGTCCAACATTCAAAACAGTTCAAACCAATTGCAATTATGTTTATCAGAATAGAACTGACACCACAGGATTTTCAGTGTTGCTATTGTTCTTTTTTAATTATTAATTTTAATGAAAATTTACTGAGACTTTGGATTTCCATTCATTCATTGTTGCACATTCCTCCTTGCCCACCCCTCCCTCCCAGTTCGATCTTCTCTTTGAAAAGTAAAAGAAAAATTCTTTTATTGTTATACAGTCCCTCCCCCCAAGTCTACTCCACTATGCAGCCTTCGTTCTGGATGCCTGTCATGACAGTAATACCTAGTCATATATTCCCCCCCCCCTTTTTTTGTTTTTGTTTGCTGTTCTGTTAAAATTTTGCTATTCTGACTGGGGTGAGGTGATATCTCATAGTTGTTTTGATTTGCATCTTAGAGCTAGGGATTTTGAACATTTCTTCATGTGTTTGTTTGCCATCTGAATGTCTTTATGTACCTTCGAGTTAGAATTGACTCACAGCTGATACCCAGCAGGTTTTCAGAGACAGTAAATTGCACAAGAGGAAATTGCACATTCCTTGCCATTCCCTAACCCTCCCTCCAAGAGCAGCTGGTGGATTTGAACCGAGCATCTTTGGGTTGCCAGTGCTGTGCCTTGCTGCAGAGCCACCAGAGCTCCCTAGGATTTTTAGTAGCTCGGATATTTTTTGGAAGAGGTGAGGGGGATGAGATTGCCAGGCCTTTCTGCTGAGGTGGAGGTAGTGGATTCCACCTTTGGGTTAGAAAATTTGCAAGGAGCATCCTTTTTCCTGAAAGTACACCTGGAATCTCATTACACTTTTAGTGGCAAAAGTGGTAAGTTGGTTGTAGGCACTGAGGAGAATAAGGAGAAATTGAAGTGACTTTAAGATTCTATTTAGAAAACTGAGCTTTCTGAGATTAGCAGATCCTCCTGCCAAGATTAACCAAGTAAGAAAAAGAAACGTTGCTGTACTGCCAACCTAAAAGTACATTGTTCAAATCCACCAGTTGATCTGCTGGAGAAAGATGGGCAGTCTCTTCCTGTGTAGTTTGTTGTTGTGTACTGTGGAGTAGGAACTGACCCATAGCTGACCATTGGTGAGTACTCAGAGAAAATTAATTGCATTGGAGGAGATTGCCCATCCATCTCCCACAGAGCAGCTGGTGGCCTTGAACCACATGCTTTCTGGATTGAAGTGCAGCTTCTTGCCACTGCCTCTGAAAACAAGCTGGAGGGTCAGATAAGAGTTGGTTCTGATTTGATGTTATACCCCACCATGACCACCTGCTATACTGTGTCAGTCGGTCCTGACTGAGACAGATAATAGTAAGTTTAATAGTAATGGTTTTGTGGTTATTAGGGGTCTGCAGTTTGGCACTGGCTCATAGAAATCTGTGTACCGCAAAATGAAGTTGTGCTTTATTCTCGTCCGTCTTTATAATCTTCCCTGTGTTCAAGCTTGTCATTGCAGTCAAGGTGCTTATCTATTTCCTTGAGGGTCTTCCTCTCCCTGATCTCTAAAATCCCCAAATCCTGGAGAACACTACTCTGTGACATCCACCTTGTAGTTTCAGAGTTATAAGGTTAAACACCACTTTACTACTTTATTCTAGAACTCGGCATAGATGACCCCTTACGGATTCAGAATTAAATTTGGGGGAGGTGGAAGGCAAACTTGTTGAGGTTGTCGCTGGTAGAACATTGATGGAAGATTACCCACCTCTGCAGCCATACAGCAGGTGACATTCCTGATTCTCACCTCTTGGCCTGCAGACGTGGAGTGATTGGAGGGAGCATTCTTGGATGGGCTGTTAATCAGGAGGTTAATGATTAACCCCTGCAATATGCCACACATAACACCTAGTGTTTGATAAGGCCTGCTGATCAGAATGAATAATGGGTAACCACTCTTTACCTTTGAGTAAGGCCATATGCTGTCCATAATTTGTTTTCTTTTCCTTTATTTTTGAAATATGTGTTGGATTGTGAACTTCCCCCCCTTTTATAAAGAGTTTATGTACCGTAGAAGTTTTATAACTCTTTCCCCTACACGGAAAACAGCTAGTTCTCATGACGAATGCCATCTTTGGGGAACGAATTGAATTGATTGGTAATAAATTTTCATTTAGTTTATAGCTGTGTATTGAAAAAAAAAAAACAACAACAAACCCCAAAGTACAAAAGCCGAGACTCACTGCTGTGGAGTTGACCTGACACAAATAGTAGAAATGCCCCATGGGGTTTTCATGGCCATAAATCTTTCTGAAAACAGACATCTTACTCCCTCAGAGTGACTCATGGATTCAAACCATGGATTTTTGGGTTCGCAGCCCAATGCTTAAGACCAAGACTGTGGAGTTAGAGAACAAAATAAAATGGTCATTTCTTTAGTGCACAAACTGAAAAGAAAACCAACCAACCAACCAACCAAGAGCTCTTGGTTGCAGATCTTCACCTTTACTCTCTGCTTATGACAGTTACACACTTATTTATGGGGACAAATCATCTGGGCTAGAAAGAGAGAAAACATAATAAGTAAAAGGAGCAAAGAAACATTTGTGCTCTGTTTCTCCCAGGGGCTGGTTTGAAACGTGCCCGGGCTGTCACCGACCCCTCAGCTGAATCCTCCGAGAGCTGCCGCATTCCTGGTTAATGAGCAAGCCGGCAGGTAAGTGACCTGGCAGAATGCCACCACTACCAAGGTACATGCTCAGATTGACCGTGTGCTAAGTACCACTAATGCTTTTCCTTTCTAGGCGGGCTTAAAAACATTCTATAAACAGCAGAAATAACTTCCCCCCCCCCTTAAGAACTTGGCATAAAATTGGTCCTTGCCAGTTCTGAGTCGTTTGTGATTAATGGCGTGAGCAATTCCACACTCATTATTCTGGTCTGGTGGCGTTTGTAGTCTGTGGAGAGTTATACTGCTCACTCTAAGGCTGCATATTGCTTGAAGTTCAGATCCACTGGTGGCTTCTTAGAGAAAAGATGGCTAGCCTCCTCCAGTTAGAATTTGTTACTGTTTGCTGTCAAGTCGGAACCGATCCATAGTTGATGCTTCAGTGGGTTTTCAGAGGCAGTAAATCACACAGGAAGAGATTGCCCATTCTTCTCCCTGGAGCGGCTGGAGGATTTGAACCACTTGCCTTTGGGATTGCAGTTTGGCTCCTTACCTCGAGGCCACTAGAGCTCTCTAGTTCTCTGGGAAACCCAATGGATGTAGCTATGGGTAGGAACTAACCACATTTCAGTTTGGATTTCCTTTTGTCATGGGCATCTAACTAAGGAAGCATTCTTTCTTCTTAGTACTCTATCTGTGGTTAAGCATTCAGTCATCACTTCCTACCCATTAGTCACTTGGAGAGCGATGATGATACAGTCTGGTCCTGTAAAGATTGTTGTTGTGTACCATTGAGTTGGAGACGACCCATAGCTAACCCTCCAGTGGGTTTTTAGAGGCTGTTAGTGGAAGAAGAGATTGTCTATCCTTCTCCTATGGAGCAACTGGTGGATTTGAACCATGTGCCTTTGGGATTGCAGCACAGTTTCTTACTAGAAACTAGGTAGGCTGTAGCCTTGGAAACCCGAAGGGGTGTTTCTGCTCTGCCCTGGATGGTTGCATCCTGCTGTCCAATGGGTGCAGGCTTAGATTTCTCTAAGAGTTAGTTACTGTACATCTGTCTGAGCTGACAGTTCAGTTGGGATTGGGATATTTTGGCAAATTTACACGTTTAAAAAGAAAAAAAATTACCGAGCTCTTTCCTTTGTAGCTGAGCTTGAGAAAGCTTAAAGGTGGCTTCATGCCTTGTTCTGCTTTCTTCTTGTAGCCAGTGAGGCTGCCCACCCTATCACATGTCCCCAGGATTCTCTTAATAGCCACAGAGCATATTCTCAGTCTGTAATTATTTGACTTTCTTTTTGAATTTAATAGTCATATCTTCCTCTTGCTCTTTTCCCCCTTCCTCTTCCTCATCAAAGCATTACTTCCTTAGATTCTCCTCTTGTTCCCGCCCCTTTCCTGGCTGTTCCTTGGCACTGCCTTTTGAGGATACTCCTCTGGCTGGTTGTTGTCAGGTGCCATTGAGTGGAGTACAGCTCATAGCAATTCTGTAAACAAGAGATTTGACCCTTGCTCCAATGTGGACCATCTTCACGATCCCTGATCTCTGATGTGCTGGAATTCATGTTTCGGATCACTGTGTAGGGTCTTCTTTTCTTTTGCTGACCCTCTTTCTCTTTCCAAGCATAATTTCTTCGGCCAAGGAATGGCACCTCTGACAACATGCGCAAAGTATGTGAGACTTCACCATCCTTGCCTCTGAGGAGCACCCTGATTGCGCTTCCTCCAAGACAGACTCGTCTGCTGATAGCCAACTGCATAGAGGATGGGTTTGTTTGAGTATTGAGTCCTCTCTTCTCCTCGCTCTGTTTTCCCTGGGGCCCTTTACAGCCTTGTCCAGGCGGCTGCTTGTAGTTGATCCTGGCACTCAGATTTTCCTTTTGGGGGCCTCTCTTAATTCCAGCTGCCTCTGGACCTTTCTGCATGATTGACCACAGCTGTCTTAAACTCAGAATGTCACAGACAGAGTCCATTGTTCTTCTCAGCCCTGTCCTGTCTTCTGTGTGTCTGTCTTGGTTAGAAGTGTCACCTGTAAATCCCTTTTTCTCTCCTACTCTCTATACGGTAAATACCAAGCCTCTTCTCTGATAGTAAGACAGTTACTGTTTGCCAACCCAAGCCAATCTTGCCTCTCTCCTCAGGGTCAGTGTAATGTGTACCTTCTGTAATAAGTTTCCCCCCACATTTCTGACATAGCCCTTTTGCCTGGGCTCTACCTTAGCTTGTTTCCCTGGTGGTCTCCCGCAGATAGGGCTTAGCAGAGATTGAGCCTGTCTTATTCAACACCGTTTCCCCAGGGCCTCTCAGAATGATGACTTGGAAACACAGTTGACCCTTAAGCAAAATGGGTTTAAATGGCATGAAATCCACTTATTTGTGGGATTAAAAAAAGAAAATACTATCTGATGCTGACCATCTCCCTGTGAGCAATTTGTTTCTCCCTTAAACTGATGATTGCCATAAAACATGATCTTTTCTGTTTTTTTAACACATTCCATTATGTTTAATGTGCCACTAGCTCTGTGACCCTGGGCTAACACGGGCCCATGTGAAGTGCTGCTAGTGATGCTGGAAGTGCTCCCAAGGAGTGGAGAAAAGTCTTAACATTGTATGAAAGTTGAATTGCTTCATGCCTACCTAAGATTGAGGTCTCCCTGCCATTTCAAGATAAATGAATGCAGTGTAAGGACCATTGTAAACAGGGAGCAGAAAATTTAGGAGATCTTTGCTGCAGGGCTTAGCACATTTCATAAAAATAACCTTTTTATCTTGTATTAAAAGCTCAGCTTTTTAATGGGTAAGATACAAAGCATAAAATAAATAAAATACAGGTTAATGAGCTGTTTATGTCATTAATAAGGCTTTTGGTCATCAGTAGGCTCTTTGTAGGGAGTCCAAAGTTATGCCTGGATTTTTTAGTTTGTGAGGTGGAGTTGGAATTGGAGCCCCTAACATTCAGGTTTCTCAAAGGTCGATTGTTATCAATGATTTCCTTTTTTCTTGAATCTACAATCAGCACCCATCACAGTAGTAGTCAAGAAGTAAAAAATTATATTTTAATGGGAAAATTTACTTTCAGGGACCTCTCCAAAGTGTTATAGAACACAGATATCAGATTAAAGACTTAAGTTGTGCCTGATCCAAACCATAATATTTTCAGTTGCTTCAAATGCGTATTGAGACCAAAGAAAAACTGAATCCTTTAAATTGTGGTCCTACTGAAGAATATTGAATATATCATGAACTGCCAGAAGAATAAAACCAGTCTTTTTTGGAGGGAAGTGCAATCAGCATCTCTTGATAGGCAAGTTTGGTGAAACTTTATCTTACATACTTCAGATATGTTATCATGAGGGGTCAGTACTTGGAAAAAGATACCATGCTGCAAAAGGGGTCAAGTCTCCAAAAATCCTCTGAAGCATCAGCTGCAAGTCAGTTCTGACTCAGCAGCAGTGGGTTTGAGTTCTTAAGTATAAATGAGAATGCTAGACCTTATTTGGACATGTAAGATTGGCCAGAAAGATTGGCCAAAATAGATAGAGTAATTCTGAAGTGTGATTTGGAGTAGAAATTGAGAACTTTTGATTTTCCTGTTTTGCAAACACCATTTTTAAAGTTTATCTGAAAAAAGAAATGAGCTTATTGGAGATGTAAAGAAAAGAGTTGCTGATATTTCATGTATGACTGCAGTCTCTTCCAGTAAGAAATCCTTCTGATTATTGAGTTACATAGATGATGCTGTTTCTGGAACCAGTGTCTCTGCCTGTCTCTTCCCCCAAATCGGACTTTGAGTTTTCATACAGATAACTCATTTGTCATTAGTTTGACTATTTAGTTTGTTCATATTAAGTACTTAGTCTTTTTTGTTATTTTATTCATAAATGGACTTTATTAGAGATCTGTGGAGGACAGTGGGTCTTGGCCTTAAAGACTGCCTCCAGAGTAGTCTTATATCACCACGTTGTGCTTGCTCTTGGTTGTCCTGTTTTTTTCTTTTGTGCTTTATGCAATAATATACTTTTATAGTTGTACTATTAATGTTTTTCATTTATTTTTGACAGAAGTGTATTTAAAATTTACTTTTAATGCAAACTATTTTATTTTTAGAAAAGAAATTAAAAATTTAATTACTCTGTAATCATAATTTAGCTTTTTTAAAAAAAGACTATGATTATAAAAGTAAGGAGTTTAATACAGTTTTTTGAGTGCATAATTTAGTTTTGATAGTCTTTTGTTAACAATAAGATCATGTAACATAAAGTCTTTTAACAGTAAGATTGTTTCCCATGTTATGTTAGAATTTTAACATTTTTAAATAAGAACCTAAAGCTCCAAAACCAAGCAGATTGTATAATTTTGGTTGGAATTTTCTTTTTCAGACCTGTTGTCTACTTTCATAGCATTAGCCTGATTATTTATTAATATTTTCTGTAATCTATTCTAATAGATTTTTCAGAAAGCTGACTATGACTCATAGTGACCCCGTGAACAATGGCTCTCAACTTTACTCTGTTCTGAGCCGGCCTCACCATCTCTGATACACCTGACCCCATTTTGCCATAGTCACTGTTTCATTATACCTCATCCCTCATCCAAGGTGCTTTCTTTGTTTCTATAGGGAAATCCCACTCATTTTTATATATTGGTTAGTGTCCTTCACTTTACTAAATTGGTCTACTAGGTTGAAGATTTTTTTTTTGGCTGCATTTTTTATTTTTTCTGTTTACGCTATCATATCATCTGCATAAAGGAACTGTGGTGGCCTAGTGGCAAAAAGCTTCTCTGCAATCCCAAAGGCACACATTTCAAATCCCACGAACTGCTTCTTGGGAAAAAGATGGATAGTATCCTCCCAAGTGATTAACTGCCTCTGAAAACCTACTGGAGGGTCATCTGTGGCTTGGTTCTGAGTCTGTGGTAAACAACAACAACAACAACAACAACAACAACTGCATATAGTGATAGTTTTACCACTTCACTGCCAGTTTGGATGCATCCTATTTTTTTCTCCTATCTTATTATCTTAGCAAGTACTTCCAATACAATATTGATGGAATAGGAGTGGTGACAGTAGGTATCCTCGCCTGGTTCCTGCTTGCAAGGGGAATGCCTTTAGTCTTTCTCCATTGAGAATGATATTGGCTCTTGGTTTTATGTATATATTTTCACCATGTTGAGGAAATTCCCTTTTATTCCTATTTTGCTGAGTGTTTTAATCAAGAAGATGTGCTGCATTTTGCCAAAGGCCTTTTCTGCATCATTTGATAGAACATGTGTTTTTTGTACTTTGCTTTATTAAAGTGATGAATAATTACATTATTGTTGGGTTGTTTTTTTTTTATTTTTTTTTTATGTCGAACCATCTTCTGTACCTGTTACGAATCTCACTTGGTTATGATGAATTACGGTTTTAAAAATAAACTATTGAATTATATTAGCCAAATTTGAACTTTTCACTTAATATTTCTACAACTTCTTAAGAGAAATTTTATTTACATTTTATGCAAATAATTGGCATAGGAAAAATACTGTTTCACTTATTTTCCATGACACTTTAAAAATAATTTTACTCTAAAATACTCTTACATATTCCTATAAGTCTTGATTTTGTTTTCAATAAGTTTTCTTAGTTCAACATTTTTTGTTAAATATATTTTTATATAATATAGGTTTGCATACGAAATTTATATATGTTTTGTTTCACTCATATAAATTGTGTTTCACTCATTACTTCATCCATATTATATTTCATATATCATTATTATAAGTAATAACCATTAATCGGTACCCACTATTACCTTATCTTTTCAGATCCCCACTGGATCTTTCCTCATTTCTTCACCCCCTTCCTCGGCCCACCAAACTGTACAATCCCATGGTTTCCTTTTCTCCCATCCTCAGCCCTGCTGTCCCCTCCCCTTCCCCCTTTGGACTTTATACACATCTTAGTAGTTATCCTTCAGTTTTAACAATAATGATCTTATGCAATATTTGTCCTTATGAGACTGAATCACTTAACGTAGCATAATGCTCTCTAGACTCTCTTATATCGTATTTTTCCAAAATTGCTCCTGAGTGCTGAGTAATATTCCATTATGTGAATGTACTATACTTTCTCAACCCATTTTAAAATTAATTTTAATGAAAGTTTACAGAGACTTAAGGTTTCCATTCATTGATTGTTGCACTTTTCTCCCTGCCCACCCCTCCCCCTCAACTTGCTCTTCTCTTTGAAAAGTAAAAGAAAAATTCTTTCATTGTTACACAATCCCTCCCCTCCACTCCACTTGCAGTCTTCATTCTGGACTCCTGTCGTGACAATAATACCTAATCAATGTCCCTTTTAAACAGTTCTCTCTCTCATCTGTTTCAATGCAGTATAAATTATTTATTCCCTCTTTCTTAGTCTTCCCTCAACCTCGATGTCAGTCCTGTTTTACAACAGTGGCCCTATGAAATATTTGTCTCAACCCATTCTTTTTTTTTTAAAGTTATTTTATTTTATGTGTGTGTGTGTGTGTGTGTGTGTGTGTGTGTGTGTGTGTGTACCGTCAAATCAAATCTGACAGGTACAGGAGGAGATTTCCCCTCCTTTTCCAGTAGAGCATCTGGTGGATTCGAACTGTATACCTCTGGGATTGCAGTACAGCTTCTTGCCACTAGGCCACCAGAGCTCGCCACAACCCATTCTTTTTTGATGGACATGTGGGCTGTGTTCATTTTCTTGGGATTGTAAATAATGCTTGTTTAAACATCAGTGTACGAGTCTCCATTTATGTCTCAGTTCTGTTTTCTTTGAGGCATTTTTCTAGCAGTGGAATAGCTTTTGGTAATATATTTTCACCAAACTTAAATGGAAACACTTTTCATTTGTCTTGTTAGGAAGTGACAGCAGCCAACACCAAAATTCAGATGTGTCAGTTTTCCATAGTGAAGAAGGCAGCTAAAGAATTCATACATTTGAATTGTAGTAATGATGTAGGATATTGAATATGCTATGAGAGCTGGATAATGACTAATGATAACAGAATTGATACTTTGGGTTGTGGTGCTGGAGAAGTCTTGAACATACCATGGACTGCCAAGATAACAAATAGGTCTGTCCTGTAGAGGTTAAAAGCAAGTTTCTCCTTGGAGGCTAGGGTTTTGAATCTCCATCTCACATACTTTGGGCATGTGGCCAGGAGGGACCAATCCTTGAAGGACATCATGCTCAGAAATGTGGAGGGACGGCATAGGAGAGGAAGACCCCAATGAGATGGACTGAGACAGCAACTGGGGCCTTGAGTGTAGATAGGTCATAATCAGTGAGAATAGCTTAGGACAGAGCAGGCTTCAGAGCTGTTGTACACAGGGTCACTATGAGTCACAGGTGACTCAAAGGCACATAACAACAACAACAGTGGATTGTCAGGAGAAGGAACAAGTTTGTTTTGCAAGAAGTGCAATAAGAATGCTCCTTAGAATCAGAATTTTGTCTTGCTTACTTGAGGCATGTTATCCAGAGATTTAGTCCCTGGTGATGACATCATGCCTGATAAGGAGATAGTGAGGGAAAGAGAGAAAAGTTCTGAACAAGATGATACCACAACTGTGATAGTGGCACAGGAGTGAGCCGGCTATTGTTTTGTGTGCATAGCATCACTGTGAGTCAGAATTGACTCAGTGCACCCAACAGTAGCTGGTCCCAGCTCTTAACAATTATGATAAAGACTTTTCAAAACCATAGTAACTCTTAGATCAATTAAGGGTATGTCTGATAACTTGGTGGTAAGGAGTTGTGCTGCTGATCCATGGGCAGTTTGAATCTACCAGCTACTCCGTGGGAAAAAGCTGGGTATTCTTCTGTGCAACTTAAAGCCTCGCAAACCTGCAGGAAAGTCAGCTCTGAGTCACTTCTGACTGAAGGGAACATAACAGTAAGAACAACATGAAAAATGGATGTATGTACATTTTTCTCTTCACTTTCTCTGGTGACCCCAATTCATTACCTAACAAATGTTCATAGAATTCTCATGTGTGCCTCCTAGGCCTTTTAGTAAGTGTAATGCAAAGAATATAAGATAGATACAAAGTCACCTCCTAAGAACTTTACAGCCTGCTTGTCCATGAAATCTTTTTTATTGCTTTCAGTGATTAAGTTTTCTGTACTTAATTCTTATGATTTAATATTAATCACATACCAGTTTATAAATAAGACTAATATTATTGTTAGTTTTGCTGGATGAATTTCACCTGCCCCTCTTTGAAATTTATCTGCCACCTTGTTCCTTGAATTTTCATTGTGAGTGAAAATGTGTAGTACATCAGTTTAGGAGATACTGTCTGTGTTTATTTTCTCAATCTACTATTGAGAATGGTGAATCTTTTAATAAGAGTGTTTTGCATTTTCTCAGAGTAAAAAATAATTATTACCAAGCACCAGATGTTTTGGACTTCTTCCTCAAATACACTCATTCTTTTTTTTAATTTTTATTTTTAATTATTTTTTATGTGTGTACTGTCAAATCTGGAGACTAAGGTGCTTCTGATACAGGCTATGGTCTTTGCAATCACTTGTTATGCATCAGAGAGTTGGACAATGATTAGGGAAGATAGAAGGAGAATTGATGCCTTTGAGCTGTGGTGCTAGAGAAGAGTATTGAGGGTAACATGGACTGCTAGGAAAACAAACAGATTCATCCTGGAGAGTGTCAAACTGTGCTGCTCCTTGGAGGCAAGGATTCTGGGGCTTTGTCTGACATACTTTGGACATGTAAGGAGGGACAGGTCCTTGGAGAGGGACATGCTTGGGAGGGTGGAGGGATGGTGTGGGAGGGGAAGGGCCTCTATGAGGTGGATTGATTCAGTGACTGGGGTAATCGGGATGGGTGTGTCAGAGGCAGTGCGATTGGCACAGGATAGAGCAGGGTTTAGGGCTGTTGTACATACGGTTGCAAGGGACTCGATGACATATAACAAAAACAACAACAACAACAACTGTCAAATCAGATCTGACTGGTACAGGAGGAGATTGTCCCTCCTTCTCCAGCAGAGCATCTGGTGGATTCAAACCACGCACCTCTGCGATTGCAGTGCAGCTTCTTGCCACTAGGCCACCAAAGCTCCAAATACACTCATTCTTATGTAGCTGTGTTTTGTTCCTGTTAGTTCTGAGTGACTGACATTCCACATGTCTTACATAGGAGGAGGAGCAGGCTCCGCTCCACTATGGCCTTCAGGACATTTTCAGAACTTTCTTCAGAAGAGCTGGGGTAGACTAGAGCAAATTATACCCTCATCTCTGCCTGTAATAGTCAAGCTTCCTTCCTTACGTTAATACATAGGGAGATTTCTGGTGGATTAATTAGTGTTCACTCACTTGGTCCACCTTTGAATGGTATTGGAGCTTTAGGGAGAGTGTCAGGCACATCCCTTGATAATGTAGTGGTCTTGATCATTTATATGAGAAACCATCAGAGTTTTTGTTTACAGAGTTCAAGGAGGAGGGATGGATATCAGTGGTATGTTCATTATAAAAAGGTGACACTGAACAGAATAAGCTTTTCAAGTGGATGCTGTTGGGGGCAGTTGAAAATATTGGTTGAGAGAACTATGGTGGTCAAGGTGTTGAAACAAAGAGTTGACCTGGGAATGTTTCCAAGGAAATGGCAGCAGTTGGTGGGGAATGGAAGGAGCTAGATTTCTGGTGTTTCTAATTTGAAACCAGAGACTCAAGCCCACGTGTTTCTGAGGGGCTGCTAAGATTATTTTTCAAATGTCTTTGGTAATTGCTACAAATATACAAAAGGTGTGAACATGTGGCTATATGTATGAGGTTTTCATTTGAGGGAATGTTCTGGAGGAAATGATCTTGAGTACACCCTCATTGATTTTGCAGTGGAATCAAAAGTCAAGCAAAAATGCCTTATACTGATGCTGTGACTCACTGACCAGAATGAGAAATTTTCTCCCACGAGAGGTGCTGCCAGAAACACTTGTAGGTAAAGTGGTTTGCCCTTTCCCTCCTCCCTGGCTGTACAGATGTGTCCTGGGGCAAGAGTTCCTGTAGGAAATGCAATGACTTTTGAAGTCTGGTTTCCTGTAACATGAAGGATTGTTTCTGGATCCAGGGACAGTAAGAGAAAACTAGGTATTATTTTCTTCTCAATAGTTTCCTCATAGGCATTTTTACATAATTTATATTAAACCAGAATGAATATAACAGCTTTATAGAGAGTTTGACAGATGAACTGTTTGAAAAATGAGAGTTAATGTGAACTTTGGCAGACTTTGTAAATTCTCATAAAAGGAATATTTTGCTTTTTAAAACGTTGCCTTTGAAGTCTTTCTCTTAGCGGCAGAGATAAAAATGTGTTATTTAAATTTTAAATTATGTTTGTTTTTGCTTGATTGGGTGACTGATGAGAATGATGCCAAATTTTAAAAAGCCCATAAATGACAATATCTTCATTCCATACTTGTTAGTCTCCAGCATCCTCTTGCAGCAGTCATTGACTATTATCAGTTTTTAATATATTCCTCTAGAAACATTTCATATATACACAAGAATACATTTCCTCTCCCATTTTTACCATACATGGTAATATCAAATGTCTCATTGCCATTGAGTTGGAACTGACTCATAACTGACCCTCCCGCAGTTTTTTGGAAGCTTTTGGAAGTTGAGGAACACTGGAGGAGACTGTTTCTAATTTTCTATGCCAGTATCATCATTATGTACAGACAAACTAGGGATGCATTCCATCTCCATACCTTTTCAGTCTATATGCAGAACAGATCATCTGGGAGGCTGAGCTCTATGAGGAGGAAAGGGGCATCAGGATTGGAGGAAGATTCATCAACAACCTGTGTTATGCAGATGGCACAACCTTGCTTGCCAAAACTGAGGAGGACCATGGCAAGAAGCTGCATTGCAATCCCAGAGGCAAACAGTTCGAATCCACCAGATGCTCTGCTGAAGAAGGAGGGGCAATCTACTCCTGTACCAGTCAGGTCTTACTTGATGGTACACACACACACACAATTTTAAAAAATTAAAAGAAAAACCAAAACAACAACAAACAAACAAACTGAGGAGGACCTGAAATGCTTTCTGCAGAAGGTCAAGAAATGCAGCCTTCAATATGGATTGAAGTTCAACATCAAGAAAATAAAGAGTCTCACCATGGTGTCAATTAGCAGCATCATGATAGATGGTGAAGAGATTGAGATTATTAACAGCTTTAGCTTGCTCTGCTCCACAATCAACACTCTTGGTACCAGCAGCCAGGAAATCAAAAGACAAATTCGCACTGGGAAAATCTGCAGTCAAGGACCTCTCCAGAGTTCTGAAGAGCAATGATGTCAGTTTAGAGACTAAGGTGTGCTTGATCCAAGCCGTAGTCTTAGCATTTACTTGCAGTGTGTCAGAGAGCTGGACAATGACTAAGGATGACAGAAGAAGAATCAATGCCTATGCGTTGTGGTGCTGGAGAAGAGTCCTGAATATACCAGGGACAGCCAAAAGAACAAGCAGGCCTGTCCTGAAGAGGGTGAAACCAATCTTCTCCTTGGAAGCAAGGATTTTGAAGCTCCGTCTGACATTCTTTGGGCATGTTGCAAGGAGGGACCAGCCCTTTAAGAGGGACATCATGCCTGGAAGGGTGGAGGGACAGTATAAGAGAGGAAGACCCTGGATTAGACGGACTGACTCACTTACTGGGATTATGGGGATAGTTGTATCAGAGGTAAAATTGGCTCAGAATAGAGCAGGGTTCAGAGCTGTTGTAAATAGGGTTGCTATGAGTCAGAATTGACTCAAAGGCACATAACAACCACCACCAACCATATACTGGCGAGTCAACTCCAGTTCATTATACGGTATTCTCAACATGATCTCATGTGATCAGGTATCCTCAGTAGCATGTCTTTGGTTGCTTTTTCAGAAATAGCTCTTGAAACCTTTGCTCCATGAAACCACTAAGTGGACTCAAACTTCTGACATTTCACTTCTGAGCTGAGTGTGCTTAATCATTTGTACCACTTGGGGACTTCTGATTATGTGCAGGGCCTCTTTATTAATTTTTCTTTCTCATTGAGACATCATTTAATCTTTGGTGGAATTTTTGTATTGTATCCAGATTTTAAAGATTCCTTTTTTTTTCATGTTTGTGTGGAAAGTTCTTAACATGTTCCTAGAAGTAAGATTGCTCGATCAAAGGAGATGTTAATTTATAGTTTTAATAGGGTTTACCACAGTGCTTGCCATACAAGTTATCCTACCAACAACAATATATTGGGATGCTTGCTGACTCTTGGACTCTTGGCATTGAATACTTTCTCTTAGGGGTGAGAATGAAAGAATTAAAAAATAATATATACTGAGAGATAGTAAAATTAATCATTGCAGCATTTGTTTTCATGCTTCTGAGTCAAGTCATGAGACTAGGTGTGTTCGAATGGAAAATACAAGGAATTGAATGCTTGATTTTACCCCACAATTTTAATTTAGTTCCTTGGGACAGAAACTGTTGACCTTCAGTAAGTATTCTGTTATCAAATTTTAAAATGTTCTCTGGCACATTGTTTTATGTATATAAACTTGTTATATTTTGGAATACAATAGTAAACATTATCATTGTGGGAAATAGAAAAAAGTTACAAAGCCGGAAATACAGATCATCCACGATCTTATTTCCATGAGTAATTGCTATTTTATTCCCCCCTTAGTATATATGCATTGTTGTTGTTGAGTCAGAACTGACCCATAGCTCATCCTTCAGCAGGTTTTCAGAAGCAGTTAATTGCATAGGATAAGATTGCCCATCCTTCTCCCACAGAGCAGCTGGTGACCTCCGCATGCCTCTGGGATTGCAACGCATCTTCTTGCCACATATGTGAGTTTTTATATGAAATTGGAAACAATATGTGATATAATTTTATATTTTATTATTCAGTGTACTAGTACCAATAGTTTAGAGTATATCTTTTCAGAACTTTTTCCTTTGTATGCACATACATTCTTGACAGAAACACGTTGTTGGTGTGGTTGTTGCCATTGAGTTGACGCTTTTGTCAATCCTGGCGATCAGTGCAGTGACAAACATCACAGCCAGATCACCCTCACAGCTGAGTTGATGCTATTGTGAAACTTCTGGGTAAGATTTCGATCGGTCAGTGTTTGGAAGTAGATGGTCAAGTCTTTCTTTCGAGTCTTTCTTAGTTTGGAAGCAGGGCCCAAACCTATTCACTGTGGGTGACCTGGCTGGTATTTGAAGTAGTGATTGATTATGTACCTTCTGGCATTATAACAACATACAGGGCACCACAAAGCAACAGATGGTGGTGGAAATGAAACAGAAATTGACAAATTAGCAATTGCAATATACTATGCATAATGATGGATTTTTGCCTTGCCTCCTAACGATAGGTTGTAAGATTCCTGTTCTGAGTATTGAAAGATCACCTTGTTCATTGACCCTTTGCTTCATGTTCCATAACTTTCAGTTGGATCAAATATTTCTTCATTATAAATAATGCTCAATTGAGTGTCTTTTTACATAAATATGTACACAGTCTTATCAGGTATATTCTCAGATGTGGAATTATTAAATGATATTATAGAGGTTAAAGAGCTTGAAAATTTTGATGGAGAATGCCAAATTTCCCTTTAAAAATTGTATTATCTTCTAATGAAGAACCTCCATATCCTTATCACTGGTAAAAATGATCAGTCTCTTTGTTTCGTTTTTAATTGATAACAGTGATATTTTATGCATATTGAATTGACATTTTCCAGATAAATTATTTCCTAGCACATTTATAATTTTGTTTTCTTATATTTAGATTGGAAATAGATTGTGTTTCAATTTACTATCCGTTTCCCCCAGTAGTTTAATATTGAAGCATGGTGTGCGTATGTGTTCTAAATAGGATTCTTATAATTTGCAACAACCATTCCATATATTATACCTCAAGTTAGTAACTGAATGGCAGAAATTCACATGCTCACAACAAATTATTCTTGCTGTTAGGTGCCATCGAGTTAAGTTACAGTGATCCTGTGAACTACAGAGCTGAACCATGGCTTGTTCTGTGCCAGCATCACCATCTCTTGACATATTGAGCCCATTAATCTTGCTCTCTTTTGCTGGCCCTTCACCTTTCCAAGCATGACATCCTACATCCTTCTCTTTTTTTAAAATTTTTTATTATTTTGTGTGTGTACCATCAAATCGGATCTGACAAGTACAGGAGGAGATTGTTCCTCCTTCTCCAGCAGGCAGTCTGGTGGATTTGAACCGTGTACCTCTGGGATTGCAGTGCAGCTTCTTGCCACTAGGCCACTAGAGCTCGCCAGATGTCCTTCTCTTAAGGAATAGCCTCTCCTAGCAATATGCCTAAAATATGTAAGTTGAATTTTTATTACCTTTGAGTCCAAGGAGCACTCTGGCTATACCTTCTTCAAGACTATCTCTTGTGACCATCCATGGCTTGTTTAGTACTCTGTTCTCACAGCAGTTGGAAGGCATCAGTTCTTCTGTCATCCTTAGTCATTGTCCAGCTCTCATATGCATAGCAAGTGATTGAAGCAACCATGGCCTGAGTCAAGTTAAACTTAGTTTTCAGAGTGACATCATTGCTCTTCAATATTTTGAGAAGTCCCCTGACTATGGACTTTCCCCAAGGTAATAGGTCTCCTAATCTCCTGATAGTTGGTACCAAGGGTGTTGATTGAGGATCCAAAAATAAGTTGAAATTGATGACAGTGTCAATCTTTTCTCCATCTATCATGATTATTTGTGTTGCCTGTTGGTTCAGTGGTGAGAATTTTTGTTTTCATGACATTGTGATGCAATCCATATTGTAGGCTGTATTTTTTCATCTCTACAGTTAGTGATACAGGCCCTCCTCATTTTTATCAAGCAAAGTTGTGTCATGTGCATAAGGTAGGTTATTGATGAGTCTTCCTTTTATTCTGATGCCACATTCTTCTTCATAGAGTCCAGCTTCTTGAATAATTTGCTCAGCATACAGATTGAATAGGTATGGCTTGCGGATACAACCCTGGCACACATCTTTCTTAATTTTAATCTATGTAGTGTTCACTTGTTCCGCACAACAGCCTCTTGGTCTAGGTATAAGTGTCACATAAGCACAGCTGAGTGTTCTGGGATTCCCATTATTCTCAATGTTAGCCATAACTTGTATTGATCCACATTATCAAATGCTTTTGCATAATCTGTTATAAAATTCTTAACGACAGTCTTCTGGTATTCTTTGCTTTCAGCCAAATTCCATCTGACATCAGCAGTGATATCCCTGGTGTAAATGGCCTACTCCAAATTCAGCTTGAATTTTTGGTAGTTCTCTGTTGTACTGTTCTAGCCATTTTTAAATGATCTTCAGCAGTATTTGCTTGCATGTGGTATTAATGATAGGACTTCTGAATTCAGTCTCTTTTGTCACTTAATTAAAAGTATTTCAGTAATGCCCCTCTTGGGGGTAATTGATTTTAGACTTCCTAGGAGGCACAGATTAGGAGGTTGTTGAGGGTGGAGAATATATACATATCATCACATCAGTTTGCACTCTTCTGTTAATATTTTCTTTGAAAATAAAGGTATTGGTTTAAAAAGAAATATTCAGAAACCGTGTAATTTATTAATGTCTTTGAAGTTCTGAGAGTGTGACCAGGTAATAATAATTCCTGTTTTTCAAAGGTTTCAGTTAGTGAGTTGGTGGAGATTATACCATTAGTGTCTGATGAGGCTAAAATTCATTGCCTGCAGCCCCAGGCAGAGCTGCCCTGCCTGGCAGCACTGGGCTGAACTTCCCTCTGTGTCCAGCCCTATCCTGTTACAGTTACAAAATGTGTTCTGTATGTTTGACCTTCTGCTCTAGAACGCTCTGCACACTGTTATTCCACATTTCCTCTTGGATACCTTTCCCATTTGTTCACAGAGATCCAGTTATGCAGAGGCAATAAATACTTCAGAACATAAATATTTTTAAGAACCAAAGTACATTTCTAAATGTGTGAGTGCCAAACTGAAATGGAAAATTACTGCTCATGTTATAAACTTAGGGCTGTGAATGCCACACAAGTTTTATTTTTATGTTTAGAAATGAAACATGAAGTGGTGTTTATGTATGGGTATGAAAAGGGGATCAAAATAGACTTCAATACTCTTTCAAAGCTCTTTTCCCGTGTTAAGTTGATAAATTCAGTTTTATTCATATACATTTTATTCTGGGGTGGATTAATGGCATATTATTTAAATGGCATTCAGTTCTTTCCAGTTTTTTTTAATCACTTAATTCTTATTTCTTATCTTAACATTATTTCTTTTTTCCTCCATCGCCTCTGCAAAAGACATGAAATGAATTTTTGTTTTTAAAGTTGCCTTTCATATTTCGCTTTTATTTCTTGAGCTTTGCTTTTTACCACCATTTCCTTCATCTTGATAATAGAACAAGAATTTAGGAAGCATTTATGTGTGCTAGATCCTCTGATAAGAACATCTGTTATCTCATTTAATCCTTCTGAGAATCTGTGAAGTCTCATTACTATTGCTTTCAGTTTAAAGTTGAGTTAGGTGAGACTCAGAGCTTAAGAAGTTTTCCTAAATATGATTTTTAAATCTTCACTTGAATAAAAATCAATATAACCATCATCATAAACAATAAATAATACTATTCTGCAACTCTATATCTATCTATAGATTTATATCCATGTAGCTCTACAAGGAGCTCTCATGGCCTCATGGTAAGAAACTGTATTGCAATCCAAAGGCATGTGGTTCAAATCCACCAGCTGCTCCTCAGGAGAAAGATGGGCGGTCTTTCTCCTGATGTGCAGTTAACTGCCCTGAAAACCTGCCAGAGGGTCAACTGTGGGTCTCTTCTGACTTGATGGTACACCACCACCACCACCACCACCACCACAGTTCTGTCTTATCTATTTATTTATTTTATTATTTTTTTGTGTGTGTACCATCAAATCTGATCCGACTGGTACAGAAGGAGATTGTCCCTCCTCCAGCAGAGCAGAGCATCTGGTGTATTTGAACCGCTCACCTCTGTGATTGCAGTGCAGCTTCTTGCCACTAGGCCACCAGAGCTCTCCCACAAGAACAATTCTTTATCACTGAAATAAGAAAAATGTTTGGTTAAAATTTTACAGTTGCTTAAAATGCCAACTTGTTATTCACATTCAAGACTGTTTTATTTTAAAACTCAGGCTCCTAGCTGTTGTAATGTTTTTAGATCTTTATCTCATTAGTTCTTCATTGTATCTCCATCCCTTTCTGAGATGAGGCTAAGAGAAGAGGAAATTGAGCTGACCAGGAACACTGATCACAGTTTTCAAATAGTTGCTGCCCGGTCCAGAGCTATGTGTTATGCAATCCTCAAGACCTGTTTAGCTCCGTGAGTCAGCCAGTGGGCATGCCAGGTGTCCCAGGCATCTCTTATCCTTAAGTTTACTTGTGGTGGAGATGACACATGGTCAGCAGTGCTAATTATACTTGCTCCTTCTTTTCCTGAATCGTGTCACCCCTCACTCCCTCCTGACTTACTCTGTATGTGTCACGAGAAATGATTCTTTACATTCTCTCCTAGCTTCCTGGTGCTCTTGTAACAGAAATATGACGAATGAATAGCTTCAGAGATTACAGATTTTAATTTTCTTATAGTAAATGGGTAAAATGCTGACAGCAATTTGATGATCTGTCATTGCTGTCTCCATGCACTTTGTGTGCAGCAACTTTTGCAGTTGTTCTTTCTTCTAATAAATAGATACATTTTGTGAACTATATCCCTAGTACAGTCTTTCTGCTTATATTCAGATTTAAGCTGCTCTTGTTCGTATATAAATATGTGACCGCGTATGTAAAGTTCTTGTATATAAAGTGGGTCTCACATGAGCTAGTTGCTATACTAAGTACATGATAAAGTAGTTCCTTATATCATTCCCACTATCCAGGGAGGCCTGTGAACATTTAATCTGGGATTGAGAAAGTATGTACATTCACACAATGGAATACTACTCAGCACATAGGAGCAATGGTTTTGTAAATCACTAGCTAACTTGGGAGGGACTGGAGAGTAATATGCTAAGTGAATTGACAGTTCCATAAGGACAAATTAGTCCCATAAGGACTAATACTGTGTAAGACCATTGTTGTACAAACAGATAACTAGTAAAACGTGAATGAGGCTCTAAAGGGAGAGAGGAGCAGAGGGGCAGGATTGGGTGGGGATGGTTAATCATGGAGTTGCACGGTTTGATGGGTAGAGGGGTGGTGATTTGGGGGTTGGGAGGATCTGGTGTGAGGGGCAATGAAATATGAACTTTGTAGGTAAACCGGTGTAAATGTAAAAAAAATCACAAAATAAAAAATTAATTTTAAGATTGGCTATGAAGAGTCATTTTCTTACTTCATTTTGTCTGCCTATTTCTACCAGCCTGGTTCAGTTCTTTTTCATCTCTTGGAAGCCTTCCACCTTTGAGTTGAATTCCAATATTGCTATAACCCATCACTCCTTTCCAGATGACCATTGGTCCTACTTGCTATTATTGATCAAAATCTCGTGGATAGCTGCTTCTGACATTTTTTGGCTCCTGTGATCACTTGCTTGGACCAGTGAGTTCAAGCTTGCTTTTTCTGACCTCTGAACACACCTTGTCACTGAATCAATCCATCTCATTGAGGGTCTTCCTCTCTTGTGCTGTCCCTCCACCCTCCCAAGCATTATATCACTTTTCTAGGACTGGTCCCTCCTTGTAGCATGTCCAAAGTATGTCAGATAAAGCTTCAGAATTTTTGCCTTCAAGGAGCAGCCTGGCCTCACTCTCTCTAGGAAGAACCTGTTTGTTCTCCAAGCAGTCCATGATATAATATTCTTCTCTAGCACCACAGCTCAAAGGCATAAATTCTCATTCTATCACCCCTAGATATTGTCCAGCTTTCTGATGCATAGCAAGTCATTGCAAAGATTATAGTCTGTATGCGATAACGATTACCCATGGTAGACAGTGTTTGGTGGCATTCCCCGGTTGAAACAAGCTTGGAAGCAGGAGTGGCATCCACTTCCATAAACAGCTTGCCTCCGGACACCCTATGAACCTGGAGAAAGGATGAAAGTCACACACGCAAGTGTCAAGGACTCTCGTTCATAGGGTCATTGTGAGTCGCCTACAGCACTTAACAACAACAACAAATACACCTTACTCTTTCCTGCTTTTTAATGCACATCATCTGGAAAAACCACCCCCACCCCAACACCACCGGTCACCACTGCCTGCTGGAATCCTGCTTGACCAAAAGACCTGGCTCCATCTTCTTCAAGTCCCTTTAGCTTCCACCTCTGTCACCAGCTCTTAACAGCATATTATTTATTGCAGGATTGAAAAGAAACATCACTACACTTGATTTAATCTATATAGGGATGCAGTTTATATTTGAAACATTTCACAGATCCTCTTTGGGGTCATGAAAGACTAAATTAATTTATAGACAAAAGTGGTTCCTGTTGAGTTGACTCTGACCCTACATTTATCAGAATTATGTCCCATATGGATTTCAGTGGCAGAGTTTTCTGAATATGGACCCCCGGGCCTTTCTTCTAAGGTACTTTTGCATAAATTTGAACTTTCAATTCTCTGTGTGACAGCTGAGCTCATTAACATGTGTAGCACCCCCTGGTAATGCCTCAAGTTGATTCTGATTCCTTAATGACTCTCTAGAACATAGGATAACTATCCTACTGGGTTTCCAAGGCTATAACTGTTGGTTTTTTATGGTTTACTATATACTTTGTGGGTATGTCTTGTCCTGTCTCTTCCCCACTCTACCAGCCTCCGTTTCCATTTCTACCTACCCCTTCTAGACCCTCTTCCTCCAACCGACCCTTGTTACTATGGCTAAGGCCTCAAGTCACTTATGGCTGCTGGTCTCTCATGCTGCTGCTAGGCTCTCGAGTTTAAGAGGCTGAAAGTCCAAATCCCAGGCACCAGCTTTAGGGAAGGATTTCTTTCTGTGACAATACTGAGGGAAGGGCCTTGCCCCTGAGCTTTTGGTACAGGTCAGTTTTGTGATGTCGTGTCTCTGCTCTTCTGTTTGGAGCACACTGTAGCCACGACAGTATGATTTCCCAGGTTCAGATGATGTCTCCTCTAGATCTGGAATGCTGGTGGGCTGCAGGGCCAACACTAGTTTGGGTGGGATCCCTTGTCTTGCTTTGAATTCCCTGTCAACAAAGCCCAGTGGAATTCTGGGAGGATGGGCGTAATCTGATTTGAGAGGGCAAAGGAGATCGCAGAAGCTTCCATGTGCAACAACAACAAACAGTATATACTTCCTTTAAGTTATGCTCGATTAATAATGTCAGTTAAATGACTTTATTACAAAAATAAGCAGTTCAAGGATAAAATAGAATTGTTGTTATTGTATACATTTATTCACTTAAATATTTTTCTCCTATAGAAGTTATTCTCTACCTGCCTTTCTTATGTCCAGTTGAATGACTTGAGTCATGTTTAATTATGCACATTTTCTATCAACTCTATAACCAGTTATCTTTGGGAAAAAGAAGTAGGTTTTGATTAAATGGCATTTTAAAATTTTGTTGAGAAATCACTCTTTGGCACATTTTAGTTTCTGTGAGTTGTGAAGGCTGTAAATTTTATGGAAATGGATCACCACATCATTTCTCCCATTGCGCCCCTGCATGAGTGCAAATGACTGACCTTGAGGTCAGCCGCCAAGCTCTTAACCACTGTGCTACCAGGGCTTCTTTAACAATTTATGGAACTGTTAAATAAATTATGATCTTAGCATTAAGTCAGAATAACGTGTCTCAGCAGATTTGTAGCTTGTTATTTTACAGACCTTCTGGGTAGAGCTTACGGATGTTGAATCTGCATGTATCAAAGGCTCAGGCTGACTCGTATTGATGGCCCTCGTAACTCTCCATCTTCTGTTATGGTTACCTGATTATAGACATTCTTACTTCTGCTTTGTTAGGGATTGGAATGATCTTTTACCCATCTTGTGTTTTCCAAAATTTTAGCATGGTCTCTTGTAATTAAATAGATATTTAATTCACTCAGTGAATTGATACCACATATTTTATAAAGTGTCATCTTACTCCCGTCAGAAAGGATAGACTTGATGATAGAAATGAGACTGGAAATCAAAGGATCAAACTCTGTATGTTCATTGATTTATTTATGGTAAATGTTGTTGTTGTTAAGTGCCCTCGAGTCGCAGGTGACTCAGCGACCCTATGAAGGATAGTCCTCAACACTCTCTCCAGGTTCATAGGGTTTCTGGAGGCAAGCTATTATGGAAGTGGATGCCACTCCTGCTTCCAAGCTTGTTTTAATCGGGGAGCTCCACCCCACTCTCTGTCCACATTGGGTAACCAACCATTAACACATTTGACACATTGGTGTCAGTGTGTTCAGCCTCACAGCAACCACAAGTTACCACTGTATGGCAAGTGGACACACCAGGACTATAAAACCTAGAGGAATGTTGGAACAAAAACAATGAAAGACAGGCCCAAGGGCCGCGGCACAAGGGCAACTTTATGCATAGACCTCACCTGGGGAACTGCACAGCAATCAGATTGACAACATCTGTGGAAAGAATCATTGGAGAAGCTAACTACAGCATTCAAAACCAGGCCAGGTACGTACTGACTGTGGAACAGACCATCCATTACTCACGTGTAGGTTCAAATTGGGGCTGAAGAAAATGGGGAACTACAGCAACAACATGTCCACAAAACAAAATAGAATCTTGAGTGTATCCTGCCTGAATTCAGAAGTTATATTAAGAATATATTTTTTTAAAGTGCAACAATGAATGACTGGAAACCCTAAGTCTCTGTAACTTTAATTAAAATCAATAAAAAATTTTTAAAAAAAACCAAAAAAAGAATATATTTTAAGCATTAAACACCAGTAATTTAAGACCATGTCCTTCCCAATTTTGAACCATGCAGTGTTTCCTTGCTGTGTCCTGACGACTGCCTCTTGGTCCAAGTATAGGTTTCTCATTAGCACGATCAAGTGTTCTGTCATTCCCATTCTTCTCAGAGTCAGCCACAGTTTGTTATGATCCACACAAACGCCTTTGCATAGTCAATGAAACACAGATAGACATTCCTCTGGTATTTCCTGCTTTCAGCTAAGATCCATCTAACATCAGCTACAACATCAGTACCACGACCACTGTGTGGTTTAAAATTGGGAAGGACGTACGCCAGGGATGTGTCCTGTCTCCATACCTTTTCAACCTGTATGCAGAACAGATTATCAGAGAGGCTGGGCTCTGTGAGGAGAACTGTGGGGTCAAGATTGGTGGAAGATTATCAACAATCTGCGATATGCAGATGATACAAACCTGCTTGCTGAAACTGAGGAGGACCTGAAGCGCTTGCTGCAGAGGGTCAAGGACTGCAGCCTACAACATGGATTGAGGCGCAATGTCAAGATGACAAAGATTCTCACCACTTGGCCAATTGGCAGCATCAGGATGGATGGTGAAGAGACTGAGATTGTTCACAGCTTCAGTTTGCTTGGCTCCACAGTCAACATTCTCGGCACCAGCAGCCAGGAAATTAGAAGACGTATTGCAGTCGGAGATAGATCGAACATGCAGTCAAGATGCTGGAATGCAAAAGTTGGGAATAGTGAAGAGGAATCAGTAGTCGGAAAACATGGGCTTGGTGACAGGAATGAGGCTGGAGGTAGAATGATTGAATTTTGTAAAATCAATGACTTATTCATTGCAAATACATTTTATAAGAGACACAAACGCAGGTTATACACATGGACTTCACCTGATGGT
>NW_006399840.1:4724105-4758446 GCF_000299155.1 Elephantulus edwardii | reverse complement strand
ATCCATGAATATATTATAAGGTCTTTCCAAAAATAGAAAGAAAAAAAATCCAAAATGTATATCAGAAGAGATCCTGAAAATGGCACTAGAGCATTGAGAGCCAAAACAAAGGGAAGAGATGTTGATGTTAAAGAGCTGAACAGATGATTTCAAAGGGTAGCTCGAGAAGACAAAACATGGTATTATTGTCAAAGGTGGAAAGAGTTGGAGGATGAGAAAAAACAGGGAAGAACTTGGTTGACATATGGCAAGCTGAAAGAATTGGAAAACAAATTCAAGCCTTGAGTCTCAATACTGAGAGAGGCTGGGGGCAAAATATTGAATGATCCAGGAAGAATCAAAAGAAGATGGAATACACAGAATGACCATAACAAAAAGAATTGACCAACACAAATATTTCGGGAAGTACCATATGCTCAAGAGCCATTAGTAGTGAAGGAAGAAGTAGCTGTACTGAAGGCATTGACAAAAAATAAGGACCCAGGAATTGATGGGATACCAATTGACATGTTGCATTCATTCATTTGAGGTCATGAAGGTAGAAGTTGTGTCAGAGATGGTGAGATTGGCCCACTATAGAGTAGGGTTCAGAGTTATTGTATATAGGCTATGAGTTGCAGGGGACTTGATGGCATATAACAACAACAGTATCAGTTCAAGGCCCAAGATTTGCCTGATTCAGGTCCTAGCCTTTTCAGTCACTAGCTGTGCATATGAGAGGTAGACAGTGAAAATGATGGCCGAGGAATTGATGCCTTTGCGATACAGTGTTGGAGAAGAGTGAATACTGAATATCCCTGGGACAGCCAAAAGAACAAAGAGATAATGTCTTGGAGAAGGTGAGGCCAAAGTGCTCCTTGGCGTCAAAGCATTCGTCTCACATTCTCTGGGCCTGTTACTAGGAGAGACTGTTCATTGGAGGAGGACCACATGCATAGAAAGGTGGAGGATCTAGGAAAGAGAAGAAGACCTTCAACCCAGAGACTGCAGCAGTGGATTCAAGTGTGTCAGCAACGATAAGAGAGGGTTCACATCTGTTTTTCAGAAGTTCACTATGAATCATACGTGACTTGATAACACCAGCACCGAACAACAACAGTAACAACTTCTCAGCATGGAAACAAAAGCCCCATGTAAGGTTGATTCTGATTTGCAGTGACCTTATAGAACAGAGTAGAAGTATTCCATAAGATTTTCAGGGCTTTAGGGAAACATACTGCCAGATTTTTCTCCTGCAGCGTGACTGGTGAGTTTAAACTGTGCCCCCCCCCCTTTCAGTTAGCATTCATGTGCTTTAACAACTGAGCCCCAGATCTTTGCCCCTGTTCAGCAGGAAGTAGCTAGAATTAAGCTGTGTCACCCTTTTTCTCACTAAAGAGGCTGGGATGTCAGGCCCAGAGGAAAGTCAAAGGAGGAGAATGAAGGATTCAAAGAATATCAGCATGTCAACGAAGAGAAACAGTGGAATGCCCCTTCTTTCCCTCCCTAAAGTCCTTACTATAAAAACCTGCCCAACCCACCTTAGGATGCTGTTTTCCCTTGGTCTGTCTGTCTGTCTCTCCAGACCAAGGAATCTCACCAGAGAGACTCCTTAATAAAGCTTCTTTAGCTTTCTCTTTCAATAAAACCCCAAACAAACAAACAAACAAAAACCAAAATAAACAATTGCTCCTGAGAGTATGTCATTTAAAAAAAAAAATCTAAACCCAAACCAATATTATCTAGTTGGCTCTAACTCATGGCTACCCTCCATTGGATTCCAAGTGTGTGAATCTTTTTGGGAGGAAATGGACATTTTTTTTTTCCTACTGAGCAGCTGATAGATTTGAACCACCAATCTTTCAGATTTTAGCCCAACTTATAATGAAATGTGACACCAAGAAAATATCTCCTTTTAAATAGGGAGCTTTGGTGGCCTAGTGGCAAAAGCTACACTGAAATTTTGAGGCTACCAGCTGCTCCAAGGAGAAAGATCGGCAGTCTCCTCCCATGTGATTAACTGACTCTGAAAACCAGCGAGAAAGTCAGGTATGGTTTGGTACACTACAATAGCAGTTTGAAGGTTAATGAGACAGTCCAGGATTTATGAATAGATCAACTATTTTCAGTCTGATTAGAAATACTGTATTTGTTGGATATAGTTTCTGAGTTTTTAGAGTGAGACCGAGTGTAGTAAATACTTTTTTTTTAAACATGAAAGGAAAACCCAACATGGAAGAGAAACAGTGGGTATTTACTCTCACAAGCTACTCATATTAAGTAGGCTCTTGGGAAAATCTCATAACCCTCCATTTTGCTGTTAGTCTCTTTCTCAAAGTAACTTTCTAAGATCCTGAAATTTTCATTGTAAGTCTAGAGGCAAATTATCAAGACAGTTTGCTCTAGGAAACATCATGGTCAATCCGTAAACACAGCTTTTCTGTAGCAGTTTTACCCATGGACAGATATTTTGCAGCATTAGGAAGAATGTGTAACATGAGGCTTGCTTTTAAGAGATTTTTCCAGGCCAACCTTAGTCCTACATAATTAACTAGTATGACATCCATTGATTTTTCAGCCTGGTGAGGAAAATACATTTTTAAAAGAAATCTTACCTGTGTCTCTAAGCAAGTTATTTTTCTTTTTTAAAAAAACGTTTTTTTCCCCTTGTTGTTTACCATCAAATCGGATCAGACTGGCATAGGAGATTACCCCCTCCTTCTCCAGCGAAGCATCTAGTGGATTCGAACCGCACACCTTCAGGATTGCAGTGCAGCTTTTGCCATTAGGGCCACCAGAGCTCCCTAAATTATATTTCTTAAGCTAGCATAAATTTATCTGAATTCTGACATTTTTATGGTATTTTCATTTATAATGCAAAATAGGAAACATCTCAGTTGTCTGATGAATATGGCAGGAAATGACTAATATTTGTAACTATACAGTACTTACTGTGATCCAGTAATCAATATTCTGTATATAATTGTAGAGCTCTGTGAAAAGAGAATATTATAATACCAGTTGCTTTGTTCAGATCTCAGTCATCCGTTTCCAGGGAATGCTTCTCTAGGGAGAAGGGGCTCCATTAAAGCTTATGTGTGAAAGATTTTCCCCTTGAAAGTGTCATAGTCGGAGTGCCGTTGTGAAACCTGGCCACCATAGGTGACCTTCCTGGTATTTGACTTATTGGTGGCATGGCTTCCAAAATCACAGCAGTACCCAACCTATCACAGTCTAAGAGCTGACAGATGTATGGCAGCAAAACCAGTATGGCTGCATCTTAATTACTTCTAGAAGAACATTATCTCCAGTTAAAACCAGATTCTGAGCCTTTGGGTGGACATGAATTTTTTTCCCCCAACACTATTAGATTCACTTCAGGCATTCTTGAAAAGTTTTCTTGAAGTATAAGTCTGAATGTGTTTATGCATTTTTGTTCTCAAAGACACGTTGGAGTAGTTTGGGTGAAGAATAGAAGGAAGGATTAGAGGGAGGTTTGGAGCTTAAAATCAGCATGGTGGGCTTCTACCCACCACAGGTGGCTGGCCCATGGGGGAAAGGTAGGCATGGAACAGCATAGTGCAGAGCTTAAGCACTTGGGCTTAAATGAAGATGAATTTGTCTCAACAACTTTCTACCTTTGTGTCTTCGATCAAAGTCTCAACCTTTCAAGCCTCAGGTACCTCATCTGTAAAATAGGAATGAATGGACTTCTCTCCTAAGGCTGATGGGAGTATTAGATTGTATCATGCACAGGATGCTTAGCATAGTGCTTGGTGAATTGCAGTTATGATGAATAGAACCTATTATTATTACTGCCCTTCTCACCATTGGAGTTCTGGTGGCCTAGTCTCAAAGGCAGAGTTTCTCTGTTGGTTCAAATCATCTACCAGCAGCTCTGAGGGAGAAAGGTAGGCAAACTCCTTCTGGTGTTTTGGAGCCTCTAAAAGAGGATCCACTGTAAGTCAGTTCTAATTCGACAGCAGTGAGAAGAGTCCTCGCCGTTGCCAGTGTTATTTAGGTAGGCCACATACTAAAGGGCAGTCCTCGTACTACTTTATTCCACATGTAGGAACAATATTAGTCACACTGTGGATTAGAGAAGCTCTGCTATTTTGATTGAGAGAATCATTCCCTAATAAAATTAAAATCTGATAAAAATCTGAATTGTTCTCTGATATGATTAAAATCTGACATTGTGAATGAGTTGGAAAGAGTAGAATGAATTTCTTATTGTGACAGATTGCAGTGAATCCATTCTGATGAAATGTATCCCAACATAGCAGAAAGACTAAGAGTCTAGTCTGATGTCTGTGCTTGTCTTGGAAAGAATTAATGACAAGGAAGAGCAGTGAGATTTCTTTGTATCACTTTCGTGAAAATCCCTTTAAGCATATCTGTCAAAAGCTGCTTCCCAGAGGAGGTCATTGAGTTCTTTGATCCTTAAGAATGCATCCTCACTTACAAAGACTCGAGCTGTACGTTACTCTTATTTTTATCTGTACTACTTGTCACCTTGTAATTCCTCAGCAAAAATGGATTGAATGAGTCAAAGTTAATGGTACTCCCTGATGTTTTGGTATTTGACATTTTTAACAAGGGGAGCTATTACTAAGAAGTAGGATAAGACTTAGGTAGACAGTGAATAATTTGATTCTTTGTATGTGATTTCTATGTGTTCAGCTATGATATTGCCCTGTTTTTTTACATTGTCTGGTCTTTTGTGTGGGATGAGTACAAGGAGTTAATTTAGAGGCAATTAAAGTACTTTATGATAGGTAAGCTTAGTGAGTACTGGACGGGTGTGTCTGCCCTCAGCAGTCATTCCCCACTGTTTAGGATAGCTTAGCATGGAGTATAGCCACAATCCATTGTTGCTATCCTAGATAGTGATGCTCTACAAAGTCATTGCAACCTCTAAGTAGCCAATACCATGTCGGTGTCCCTTGGTGAAGTACAGTTGACCAGTGACCACCATGAGTTTGATTCACTGACTCCACTTATTCATGGATTTCCTCCATTTTACTAATGTGAAAAGTTCGAGTGTTCCAAGCACCTGTTGAAAATGCTGCGTGATGCTAATCCTTTTTTTTTTAAATTTTATTATTTTTTGTGTGTACCATCAAATCAGATCTGACTGGTACGGGAGGAGATTGTTCCTCCTTCTCCAGCAAAGTATCTGGTGGATTTGAACCACACACCTCTGAGATTGCAGTATAGCTTCGTGCCACCAGGCCATCAGAGCTCGCTGATGCTAATCCTTTTTATGAGAGCAGTTTGTCTCTGAACGTGAGTTCCTGGAGAGTTGGTTGAATTGCTTACAAAGAGACTTGTGTTACCTGAAGTTGTTCTCAGTGGATGATATTCTAGGCAATTGAGCTCATCACAAAAACAACAGGAGAAGAAATCTGATCATAAATAGATCCTCACAGTGAAAACCGGCGCTGTTCAAGGGATAACAGTAAATTAGACATGGAGTTTTGACTGTAAGGGTGGTTGGCTCCCCTAAGCCTGGATTATTCAAAGACTATCAGTACAGTTAGGTTCCTGTAAGCCTCTGGTTATAGCATTTTCATCAACTGATCAATAGTTTTTATATGTGCTTCTGCTTAAAAATACTCAATATATACATATATTACTAGTAATTATACTCAGAGTTTATTAATAATAAATCTCTAGCTAAGAAGATATTAACATTTTCCTCACTCTGGGCAGTTTAACTGTAGATTTCTTTGGCTTTCAGCCTCACAACATTGTTATTCATTGTGCTGTTTTTAATCTCATAAGTCCTTTACTTAGCAACTGTCCCATTTTTTCCAGAGCTTCATCATACACTATAATATTGCCTGTAGCATTTTTAGGACAGATCTGTGAATGCTGCCTTCTTTTTCCTGGATAGTAACAAATAGTAACTACTTTGCAAAAAAGGATACTTGTTTATGGTTATGAGAATAGAAATAAGAAAGTAGAAAATAGTTTTCTTAAACCTTAGTTGGCATCTTGTGCTTTGACAATTCAAATAATTTCTTGTTACTTTCTGTATGGTCATGAAAACAACTGTAAAAGTGCCGCCAGTATCAATTCTATGATGGCAAGTACATTTTAATGAGTAGGTGAGTTTGCAAATATGGCATCAGTGAATAATGAAGATATTTGAAGAACATTTGTGATAATCCAGAACAAGAAGTGCATAAATAGCAAAGTGGACTGCTTTGTTGTTATGCGCTGTTGAGTCGCCTGCAACTCATAGTTACCCTATGTATAGCAGTTCAGAAGCTCGCCCTGTCCTGAGCTGGTATTGCCGATTCCAACACAGCTACCTCCATTGCCCCAGTTACTGTATCAGTCCATCTCCTCTGGGGTCTTCCTCTCCTGCGCTGTCTCTCCATCCTTCCAAGCATGATGTCCTTCTCTAAGGAGAAGGTCCCTCCCGGCCACATGCTCAAAGTTCCTGAGACGGATCCTAAAAATCCCACTCTCTCCAAGGTAAACCTATTTGTTTTCTTGGCAGTGCATGGTATGTTCAAGACTCTTCTCCAGCACCACAACTCGAAGGCATCAATTCTTCTTATGTCATCCTTAGCCATTGTCCAGCTCTTAGACGCATATCAAGTAGTTCAGAAGACCATGGACTGAATTAGGTGCACGTCAATATCTAGACTGACATTGTTACTTTTCAGCACTCTGGAGAGGTCCCTGAATTCTCAGTGTAGTTGGTCTTTTGATTTCCTGACTGTTGGTGCCAAGGGTGTTGATTGTGGAGCTAGAAAGCTGTAATTGTTAACAACCTCAGTCTCTTCTCCATCTATCATCTATCATCTGTCAATTAGCCCAGTGGTGAGAATCTTTTTCTTCTTGATGTTGACATTCAATCCATAAAGAAGACTACAGTCTTTGACTTTCTGTAGTAAGTGCTTCCAGCCCTCCTCAGTTTAAGCAAGCAAGATTGTGTCATCTGCATAACATAGGTTGTTGATGAGTCTTTTTCCAATCTTGATGCCACATTCCTCCTCAAAGGCCCAGTTTTAGAATGGTCTGTTCTGCATATAGATTGAGAAGGCATGGAGACACGATGTATCCCTGAAACACTCCTTTTGTGATTTTGAATCATGCTGTGTTCTGAGGACTGCTTCCTGGGCCAAGTATAGGTTTTGCATAAACACAATCAAGCGTTCTGGGATTTCCATTCTCCTCAAGGTTAGCTACAATTCGTTGTGATCTGCATAGTCAAATGCCTTATATAGTCAGTGAAACATAGATAGAAGTGGGTTGGGGGAGGTAAAAATAATGCAACAATAAATGATTTTTTTTAAGTGAACTGGGGTGGGGAAGAGAGAAAAATGTGCAAAATGAAGAAATGAAAACCCAACTTTTCTTTAAACTTTCTTTAAAATCACAATGAAAAAATCAGGCCACTTAACACGATCAACTAATGTGGTTGTTTTGAGGCAACAGGAGGAAGATTGCCAGTACAAAACTCAGGTCAGGTTTGGGTGGAAATGCTCTTACCTTGGAAAGCTGGCTCCTACTGTGATGCCAAACAGTCTGCTTTCTCCTCAGGTGCCAAACCAGGGCCATTCCTGAAGGGGTTTTGGATTGAATAGATACACTGTATTGTGGCGTAAATTTTAAGTCTCACTTTTTGTGCATGTTTGCTCTTGTTACTAAGCCTGGGGCATTGCACTTGTATGACTGATAAGCTCTTGGAGAAGGACCCTGTCATATTTCTCCACCCTCTTTGAAGCACAGTTATGCTTCATTCAACATCCCAACTACCTCTTCCTGGTTAGGTTTGAGAAGTCCCCTTAGCTCAACCAGCTCACCTTTTTAATCACTATTTAGCATGCAATCAATCTCTCAACAATGGGCTTTCAAACTTTTCCTGTATGTTAGTCACAAAGTATAATAGATTGATCATGCTCTCTTGTTGCCTTTTCATTTGGATTTAAGTCTTTGATTTTATTTCTTTAGTTCTGGTTCTACTTTTCTTAAATTCTGGGGTTTTTTTAGTTCTGTTTTTTGAGACTTTTCAGAAAGATGATCCCTATCTTGCTCTCTCTCCTTGATTTTCCTTTACATTTTATGTTTTTATCTCTTTTTCCTTATAGCATATGCACTCTCATGAATGAATGATTTAAGATATGCCTTGGAAAATAAGCATAATTATTTGGGTTTTAAAAAAATACTGCAGTTGGAATGAATATTGAGGTTGGATCAACAGCTTTCTGAAACACCTCTTATGCAACTTTCCTCATGATCAAACTTTGTTAGCTATTTTGAAGCCCTCATTCTGCCCCCCTCCCCCCTAACCCTGTTGCAGATAGCCCCCTTTGAGGCTTCTTGAAGAGGGTTTCAGTCCTGTTCTGGATTGGTTACTCCTTCAAATTGGAGTAACACTTCTTTATCAAAGCAAAACCAAACAAAAGATAAAAAACATGATATCTTTGCATTTAAAAGCTGCCAGATGGACAAGTGTAGGGTCTTTAACTAGATTTTTAAAATTCTTCTGGATTCTTGCTTTGTGGAATGGGGTTTCTGAACTCCCATCAGGTTTGGAACTTTATGTATTTTAGTCTTGTTTCTCTCATTGACTGAAAGGGATTTTTTTCTTTTACGTGGGAGGGGACGAGATATAAACACACACACACACACACACTTTTAAATTTACCCATTTCTCAGCTTCTAGATTCTAATTACGACAGGATGAAAATTATCTGTCAGTGGGAGAAACTTAAATATTTGAGGCCAGGTATGCCTTCTCTCTCCCACCCCTTAATGTTCTTTATTATCTGATAGAAATAAAAACTTGGCCACATTTTCTTCTGGGGCCGCCTTTCTCTAGTGAAAACTCTTTTTCCTTCAGATTTAAAATTTATGGGAGTGGGTGGGAGTCCAATTAATGTATCTGTTTTTGGTTAGCTAATAAGCCCCTCTCTGAGTTAGATTTTAAAGATGAACTTTACCCATTTTAATTCTACAACTTAAAAGAAAATGAAAATTTAGAGCTCATAGAGAAGCATAAAGATGATTAAAAGGTGGTGAAACAGCACCTAAAAAAGACGGCAGAATTATTTATGCTGGAGACTGAAACAGTGGGTATTGAAAAAACAGACAAAGAGTAAGAGAATAATGTAGTGATGTGGCTTCTTACTTGATCTTTTTTTTTTTAATTTTTCTTATATTATTTTTACGTGTACCATCAAATCAGATCTGACTGGTACAGGAGGAGATTGCCCCCTCCTTCTCCAGCAGAGCATCTGGTGGATTTGAACCGTGTACTTCTGGGATTGCAGTGCAGCGTCTTGCCATTAGGCCACCAGAGCTCCCTCTTAGTTGATCTTTTAAAGAAGAAAGAGTTTGAGAAGAGATAGATGGAATTAGAATTGTTGTTGTTGTGTGCCATTGTTTTTGGACCAACCCATTGCTGACTCTCTGGTGGGTTTTCAGAGGCAATAAATTGCATGGCAGGAGAGATGGCCCATCTTTCTCCTCCAGAGCAGCTGGTAGGTAGAATTGAACGACGTGCCTTCAAGATTGCAGCACAGCTTTCTTGCCACTAGGCTACCAGAGCTCTGGAATTTGAGTTGCTGTTGTTAAGTGTTGTTGAATCATAGATGACTTGTGGCAACCCTATGAACGAAAGACCTGAACTCTTTTAGAACTTTTCATCATTTCTCCAAGTTGATAGCGTTTCTGGAGGCAAGCTATTTTGGAAGTGGATGCCATTCCTGCTTCCAAGGAATTAGAGTAGGAACTTAAATATATTTTGCACAGACAAAATAGCAACACAGTAAGTTCACTTACTGAAGCGAGCTATCAAGGTAAAGTAAGAAAATTCTTCAGCGGTTACTAGGGATGTGAGGAAGTGGGGAAAGGATAGAGATTATGTGGGAAAAACTGTGTGTCAGTGCCGAGAGATGGAGAATTTCACAGCTGACTCTGGAGATGTTTATACAACATAATTAAAGTCATTTGTGCCATCAAATTGTACATGTGAAAAACAATAATAAAACCAACAAAAAAGATATGTCACTTTGAATAAGTTTCTTTTGCTCTGTTTGTTATTGTTGTGTACTGTCAAGTTGGAATCGACCCATAGCTGACCCTCCAGCGGGTTTTCAGAAGTAGTTATTTTTTCTCATCCTCCTCCCTTGGAGGAGCTTGTGGATTCGAACCGCATGCCTTTGGGATTGGAGCACAGCTTCTTGCCACTAGGCAAGATATTTAACCATCATCTAAAGTTTCTTCTGTAATACATTGAGGGATCAAGTGACATTACTCCCCCTCTTTGAATCGGTGTATTATCTCTTTACAGTCCCAAAGGCAGGTAGTGGATGAAATCCCATTACGTCCCTATTTGTTTTAGTTGCTGTAGTAATGTGCACTTATCAATGTGATATATACACCGTGGTACTCCTGAGAGAAGTCCTGGGTGGTGCAAGTGGTTAGTGCAAGGCTTCTCACCAGAGGTTCGCAGTGTGAGGCCAGCTGACTGCTGAAGAGTCAGCCACAGAAACCCCATGGAGCACAATTTACTCTGACACTTGTGGGGTCAACTACAAATTAGATTCAACTCAGTGGGAGCTGGTGAGGACACGTGACTGCATGCAACTCCAGTGTTTGATCCAAGAGTTTAACTTGGGACAGTTTAAAAAAAATTATACATGTTAGTGAGGTTACCATAATTAAAGAGTCTGTTTTGATGCAGAGTGATCCTAGGACAGAGGAAAGTTATCTCATTGAGTTTCTAAAAGGAAGTCTGGTGATGTGGTGCGTTACTTGTCAGAGTGTTAACCATAAGGTCAGCAGTTTAAACCCACCAGCCCTCAATGGGGAGAAAAATGGAAAGATCTCCTCCTGTATAGTCTCAGAAATGCAATGGAAGATCACTGGGAGTTAAAAATGATTGCAGTGTTTGATATTTGGTTTAATCGTTACAGAAATAGCGTGCCATAATTTTTTTTTTGAGTGGCTATTGGGTTAGAACTGGCATCCCTTTGATTTGCAGCTAACTGCTAATTACTGCATTACCATGGCTCCTTTAAGAGTCACACTTCCCCTTGCTTATTGCAGACTAGATACTTGGAGGCATCTGCCACTTTTAGGAACTGGTTTTGATGTGCTTCTTTTGGGGTAGAAGTTTTCCTTTAGTGAAAGTTTTCTTCTACCTTGGTGAGTCCTGGATAAGGTAACTTAGTAAGAGGAAAAACTGTGACCTTATTTCCTGTCTTTTGAGTCCACATTTGACTCTTTTTCTATTTTACACAATGCAGCTATTTATTGGAATACTGAAGAAAACATGACTTTTGAAATAATTTGTTTCTTCAATTATAGGTAAAGAAGGGGAAATTATAGCAATTAGGCATAGTTTCTGAATTTGGCAGTCTTTTGAGAAGCAATTTAAAATAAGTAAGAAGAGACTTTTAAAGCATAAAGTTTTTGCTTGGTGTTGTTTTCTAAAACTCTCATGTAAAGAATAAGAAGTATATGCAAATAGTTTTAACAATTGGGAAAAAAAGAGCCAGCTTATTAATAATATAGAATGGTTAAAATGATCGTGAGACATATAGTAGCATATTAAGTATCTACTGAAAATACTTTTTGGAAAATTCTTAGTGGTGCAGAAAAAAAAGATAAAAATACAAAAATAATGAAAGGTCAAACAGTATAGTATAATCTCCGTTCTATCAACCAAAAAGGTCAGATATGCAAAAGCTTTTACATTATTCATTCCTGGTTGGTGACCTAATGCTTTCTGTTTATTTGATTTTGTATAATTAAAATATTTCTTATCTGAAGCTAATTGGAAAGCAGAAGATTTTTAAATAGGAAAAGAAGGACATTTCTAATCCTTCTGATCCAAGAGAATGGACATTCATTATGCAAGTCCCAGGCTTTGAATGGCTCCACTCAGTTCTCATTTTGGAAGGAATGCTTGAGTGCTGCTGATTTTTATTTGTTGCCGTTGCGTTTAGTCAGTGTGATCAGATACGGTGCTGAAAGACGTGTGGCTCTGGCAGAGAGCTCTAGGTATTAATGGAAAGATGGTAATTGTGTACCCCAATACAGCTTCGGGGGCGAGACTGGACTTCGGAGCCACCCTCTGCTAGTTTTGGGACTTTGGACAGGTCAGGTAGCTTCGGTTTCTTTATCCTGTACTGAGTTTGTGATGGTTAAGTGAATTAGCACATTGAAAAAGTCATAGTTCCTGACACAGAGTAATCATTCAGGAGACATAGCTGATGTGATAAACGGTGGCTATTGTAACTACTGCTTCTACAGGAATAGTGTCAGAATTTTCTCCTATAAGTTATGTAGGAAAGGTGAAGAGAAAGTGGCTTACAGCTGTATTCTGGTACAATACTAATAATCCAAAGAGTGTATAAAAGAGAGGTGGATGCTTACTCCCGACTTTCCATTTCCTTCATCCCACAGAGGCTGGAACACACACACACACACACACACACACACACACACACACACACACAGAGGTTTTGTTTGGTTTTAACTCACATGTTACTCTGAAACCTTTCCTTTCTCACTCCTCAATGGAAAGCCTTTTGAGTAAGTAGACATAGATTTTTAAGTTGTCATGTTTCAATAATTGCCTCATATTCTGTATAATGTGTATATGCCAGAATTTATGGGGACCTGAATCAACTGTTAAATCAAAGTGATTTTCAGGCCCCTGCTCTCTACTAGTTCATACAAGCAAAATATTGTTGAAGATCATTCAAAAAAAGGCTAGAGCAACACATTGACAGGAACTACCAGAAGTTCAAGCTTGTTTTAGAAGAGGCTGTAGCACCAGGACTATCATTGCTTATGTCAGATGGATACTGGCTAAAAGCAGAGACTACCAGAAGAATGTCTCTTTGTGTTTTCTTGACTATGCAAAGGCAGTTGACTGTGTGGATCCTAACAAATTATGACTAACATTGAGAAGAATGGGAATTGCAGAACAGTTAATTATGCTTATATGGAATCTGTACCTGCACCAAAAGCTGTTGTTTGGATGGAGCAAGGGAACACTGCGTGGTTTAAAAATCAGGAAGGATGTTTGTCAGAATTGTATCCTTTCTTCATTCCTATTCAGTTTGTATACTGAGCAAATAATTTGTGAAGCTGGATTCTGTGAAGAGGAATATGACATCAGGATTGGAGGAAGACTCATCAACAACCTTTATTATGCAGATCATATAGTCTTGCTTGTATCAGTGAAAGTGAAGAGAATATAAAATTCTTACTACCCAAGATCAAGGACTACAGCTGTGTATGGATTACATCTCAACATCAGGAAGACAAAGGTCCTCACTGCGCTATCAACAGGCAACATCATCATAGATGGAAAAAGAGTGAGGCTGTTGATTCCATCTTGCTTGGATCAGCAGTGAACACCCTTGGTACCAGCAGCTAGGAAATCAGGAAATGTACTGCACTGGACTGAAGTGCATGCTCAGTTTGAGGACTAAGGTAAGCATAATACAGACCATGGTGCTTCCAGTCACCTGTTATGTATCAGAGATCTGGACAGTGAATAAAGATGACAGAAGTATTCATGCCTTTGAGTTATGTTGTTGGAGAAGAGGACTGAATATCCCTTGGACTGCTGAAAGAACAAACAAATTTATCTTGGGATAAGTTTGCAGCCAGAATGCTCCTTAGAAGCAAAGATAGTGGAATTTTGTCTTTCATACTTTGAGCCAAATGAGGATATTTCTTGGAAAGGGTCATCATGTGTGGGAAGACAGAGGATGAGCGAAGGAGAGGAAGACCTCCAGTGAGATGGCTTGACACTGACATCAGCAGTGGGCTCTAGTGTGTCAAAGATGGTGAGGATGGCGCAGGATAGGGCAGGTTAGAAGTTGAAAGAGTCACTATGAGTTGTACTCGACTGAATGGCACCTAATAACCACAACAGTCATATGCTATGGGCGCTCTGTGGCCTAGTGTTAAGAAGCTGCACTAAAATCCCAAAGGCACTCTGTTCAAATCTATCAGCTGCTTCTTTGGAGAAGGATATACAATATCCTGTCTGATTTACTGCCTCTGAAAAGCCACTGGAGAGCCAGCTCTGATCCAGTAGCACAACACCTCTGCTGCTGACAGTGTTAACTTGTTCCTGTTGAATTGATTCCCAATTCCTTAGTGACTACACATCACAATCTTGAGCTATTTCGCACCAATCCCTGTTGTTCCCAAACTCTTTAAGCTCATTGTTACCCATTGTTCTGTGTTAACTGTAATATCCTTATATCAAAAATAAAACCAAACCTGTTACTATGGAGTGGACTCCAACTCCTAGTTACACAAGTAGGCCAGAGAGGAACTACCCCATGTGGTTTCCAAGGTAATAATCTTTATAAAAGCAGACGGCCTCATTTTCCTGGAGAGCAGCTGGTGGGCTGGAACTGATAACCTTTCTTGTTAGCAGCCTATTGTTTTAACTGCTGCCCTGGGAGAGCTCCTTGCAGCATCCTGGTAATCCTTAAGAATCATTGTTTATATTTCCACTCAAAGTTTCTTCAGAAGTGACATTGCTGAGTCAGTGTCTGTGTGCAGAAGTATTTTGAGTTAGGAAAACACTATAAAACTTTTCTGCCCACTTACTACAATCAAGTTGAGGAACAGATTAGCATTAATTCTCCCCAGAGATTTCTTTGCTTATGTACAAACCTTTTAGTACATAGTGTTTACTCCCTGGGAAGACTGAAATCTTGGTCTCCCGAAACAAAAATGTAAGCAGCAAAACAGAGGGAGCCTCTTGAGTAAGTTTACTCAATGTAGTACTTGCTGTATATTTCTAATGTGAACTTGTTAGAAATCATGCACATTCAAGCTTTTCAGTTTTAAAGCATTAAAGGCTCAGCTTGCAAAGGAAAGCCCTTGACATTTGCCCTCTGGTTCCTGAATGTGCTCACACTCCACAGGGCACAGATGGTGGATTGAGCCACCTCCACCCACTGGGTCCTGCCTTTAGAAGCCCAGGCCTGCCCAGCACCTGCACAAGGGTTGAGCCAATCTTCAGGGTTTAAGGTCATCAGTGGCACCAGGAGTGATGGTCTACCTACCAACAGACTGTGAAAGTGACTGGGCTGGAGGTTGTCTTTCCTTGTAATGCAATTAAGCGTGACTTATTGCAGCCTAAGTTGTTCCAAGTACCCACTTCACCCATCTGGGGAGTATGTGTCTTTACAAGGCATGGAGAGAGGAAGGGTTATTACAGTGGGCTTGTAGTGGGCATACGCGTCACGTATGTGCCTGTGTAGACTACCTTTAATAACTATCACCACATCTCTGCTTAGAGGTTTTGTTCTCCCCTCCCCCCAGTAGTAATTAACATTTGGTTACATCAGTTCCAATTATACAACTCTTTTCACAGCTGATGCGAGTTCATACCTGTTTGCATTCTTTCTCTGCTCTGATTCAGCTTTTGGGCCTTGGAGATGTGATTGCATTATAACCACTTGGAACCCACGTGGTAGTGTTTCTGAATCACAGAGCGGTCACACATCTAAAATCCCCTGTCACTGTTCCAAGTCAGTGGGACCTGTCAGTACTTGTCTCACTTTCATGCCTTGACTCCTTATATCGAAGAGCCTTAGCTTTGAAAATTCTATGCTGTGGAATGATTGGCTTTTTTGGGAAGAAGTTTTCACTGTTGCCTTAGTGAGCAGGCAGGCTTCAGAGTAATCAGTAAAATAGCAACAGTAATAACGGCAGGAGCAACAAACATACATGGTACTTTGTGGGTGTTGGGCCAGGCATCTGGGTGGTGCTGACCCGAGTGCACACAGAGGCATCTCAGAGGAAAGGCCTGGTGCGCTCCTGGAGAATCAGATGTTGAAGAGTCTGTGATGTAGTCTCTTACCCCGACACAATGACACACGTGGCTCATTGTGCATTGGCATTGACTTGATGAGCTCTGGTTAATGTATGGATACCACACTGTTCACATGCTGTAATACTAACTCCTGTTATCCTCACACAGCTCTCTGAGGGGGCTGCTCTCTTCTCCACCTTCATCTCCATCTTGCACGTGTAGAAAGTGAGCACAGGAGTGACTTATGCACAGAAATAACTTTGGCTGTGGGCGAGGCCCACTGGTGGGACCAGGGGAACAAGCAGAGGATCTGACACACTAGGCTCATATGGTGGATGCTCAGACCCAGCAGGGGACAATCGGCAGCTTGATCTCTGCTCGTTGTTTGAATAGGAAGTCACACCGATGAGTCTCCCATCCGAAAGTCCCAGGCCTGTGAGGGAAGTGGAGGGAACTCCCTCTCTGGTGTGGGCAGGAAGGAAATGGGGAGCCAGAGGTGTGGAACACTTTGCTGGGAGCTCCTGTACAGCAGCCTGTGCTGAAGAGGCCAACCTTCATCAGGGCCAACCTTTCAGCATCTCTGAAGAGCCCCAAGCCCACGAAAGGTGTGCTCACCTCCGGCATGATTCCTCTGCCTTGATGAATGAGTCAGGTGCCGGCCTAGAAAACTTCTCCCACTGCTTCTGTGATGGCGTCTTTAGAATGAGTGTTTTGAAGAGGAGATCGTGTGTGTGCCAGCATTGTCTTGAGAACCCTGGTGGAGCCGCAAGGTGGGCAGTACAGCCCACCCCAGGACTTGGAGAGAGACGACTGTTGGTGATTTGCTTCTGAAAACATTATAGCCGAGGAAACTCTTTGGGAACATTCTAATCTGCCACATGGGACTGTTCTGAACTAGAATTAACTTGAAGGTGCACAGCAACAGGATTCTCTTACACTGCGAAACAGACTGCTAAGGTAGAAGGAACATGCTATGGGGAAGAGATGCTAGCAAGGTGCAGTGGTAAGGGTGGGACCCTATTCTACTGCCATGCACCTTGGATGGTGCATTCTGAGGCTGAAATGGGGTGACCCCTCACAGGGGATATACAGCTAATAATATATGAGCAAAACCCACTTGCTCTTCGGATGGTGAGGTAGTATGGTTGTTTTCCCTTTGGCTTGCGATTCCTTTCTGTAATTTTTATATTGTTGTTTTCAACATTCTTTATACATGTTATCTGCATGGCCCTGTGAGAAACAACATGGAGTCAGACAGAAATCTTGTTTCAGAGTGCAGCTGTTATGAGTAATTTTGTGATCTTAGTCTCTCTCTTTTTTTTTTAAACCTCTCTGGCCTCAGTCTATAAAATGGGACAGTAAAAGTATCTGCCCCATAAGACTATGGACCGTAATACTCAGCAGAGTCTTCATCTCTTTGTATCTGCTTAATAAATGGTTCTGCTTTTAAGTTGATCCTGACTCATAACAACCCTCCATCAGATAAAGAATCTTTTGGGAGGAGACAAGCCATAGAGCAGCTGATGGATTTGAACCGCTGGCCTTTTGGTTAACCGTTAGACACTTTGTCACCAGAAATGATGCTTGCCATTATTGCTGCTTTGTGTTGGCTAGAGTCCTGGGTGTCACAAATGGTTAATTGGTAGACTGATGGGTCCATGATTCAGACCCAACCAGAAATGTTTGGTAAGTAATGTCTGCAAATGTGCTTTGGGAAGTCCACAGTCTTAAAATGCACTGCTCTGCATAGTCAGGGTCCGCACTAGTCAGAATTGACTCTAACTAGACAACTAAAAAGAGCAAGTAGTGCTTACTTACAGGTACATCCCCTCCTGACTCCCACCTGAGATGGACTTGGGTACTTCCAGGACACAGAACTCCTTGGGTGTAGACACTGACAGCAAACAGAGTTGGAACTGGAGCATTGCAGATTCCTATGTCTCTCACAGGAGGGTGGAGCCTCTGAGGACAAAGCATTCCTGGCGTGAATAGACAGAGCTCCTCTGAGAAGTAAACCAGAGGCAGGTACTTTCCTGATAGTTGATTATGCAAGACAGGCAAGAGTGCAGTATTTTATGGCTGATCTTCACATTTTATCCAGTTGTTTATATTCTCTACAAAACATTTTCCCGTTTTATTTTCAACTGAAACGAAAAGCTCTTCGCTGTTTAGTCAGGAAACTCTGTTGGCCTAGTGGTAAGAAGCTGTACTGCCCTGCCAACATAAAGGCAGGCTTTTCGAATCTACTAGCTGCTTCATGGGATAATGACGGGTAGTCTCCACTCCTGCAATTTACTGCTTGTGAACCACCACCACCACCACCACAACAACAATAATAATATAAATTTGATCAAGTTATATACACTTTCCTTTTGCAAGGGTATGATGGCTGAGGTATAGGGAAAATTCTGACCCCTTTAACACTTTTCTGCAAAGGGGATACAGTTATTTTTCTTTTTCAGATTATTTTACAAAGTATTGGTTAAGAAATATACCTTTATTTTTTCAAATACCTTTTTTATGGGAAAGTTAAAAATTCATCTGAAACTGGAGAGCCTCATACGAATGTCTGTCATTTGGGAGAATCCTATCTCCCTATAAATCCCAATGCTGTTTCTTTAGAACTAAAGTTATGGGCTGGTTCATACCAGCACAAAACCTCCATTTGGCTAACCGTTTATTGCTGTTATTTAGTTACAGTGTAGCTATGAAAAATGTACAGAAGAAGCTAAGATCACAGGCTACTGTTCACCGAATAAAACTAACTTCCTTGCTAGAGCAAGGAGACCCGGAGAAGACACTTTTCAACCCTTTTCTCCCTCCCACCCTATCACTTGTTTAACTTCTCTTAGAAAAATGATGCCTCACTTCCCCAGCTGTGCCTTGTGCAGGTTTATGCACAGAATAGATGGGTTGCATCAGTTTTTCCTTTCTCACACCCAACTAGGATTACCTAGATCTGTGAGGTGTGCTTGGGAGTTGTAGTAACATAGAATTCTGGAAATATTCCGTATTGGTAACTATAAGATGTAGCTGAAGAGCAGTGAGCTTTTCTGGGCAGCTTCAGACCTTCCTGGGGAGAGGGAAAGGGAAAGTACTTATTCAATGTTTTGAAAAAGAAAAATAATACATGTGGACCATGCTTTGGATTTAGGTTTTAATATTTATCTTTCATCTCCCTAGAGATTGTACAGGCAATTCAATAAAAGGATTAAAGTACATTTAGTTGATATCCATGAAAGGTATCTCCATTTCTTACTCATCATCTTTAAAGATTTCTTCTCATAACAGTCAAATGACTTTCCCCAGATTTTTGAGAAGCTATTTAGTTCTGTGTTTTCAGCTCTTAAAACTTTGGGGGGGAAATATGAGAGTATAATACTGGAAATCCACACCCATATTTGTGATGGAAGTTCAGATACGAGAGCTGTGTGAAGCTTCCTAATTTCCTGGGAGTGGATGTTAGACGTAACTGTGACAGCTTTCCCTAAGTCGTCTACTGCAGCCTCTTCTAGGGAAGGCCTTACAGGTAAAATACTTACAAAGCAGATAGCCCAGCAGATTGCTTTCAATAGGCATGAGCACCTGCAACACTTGTTATCACATCATTAGTTCCATTGTCATTTTTGCATAATACATGTAGGGAATATGACATTTCTCTGGAGATCACCTCCAAAACAAGCTAAATCCGGCAAAACTTGGGTGGTGAGAATGTCCCTTTAGAGATCTTGGTTCTTTCCCTCCCCACTCCCAGCCCATATGCACCTGTGAGTAAGTAATTTATCTCTCTTTTTTAAAAAAACCCCCAAACTCTGAGCATTATTTAATTAGGTCTTCTGCAAGTAATCTAGAATACTGATTTGTGAGGATAATAAACCCCATTGGTGAGGGAGAATAAAGAACGCAGGTAGCCCTTGAGCTGAGGAATGGCTCTGATTTTGGGTAAAATCTGCCAGTCCACAGCTTTCTGATCAACCCTTGTGCTGCTCTGTAATCTCGCATTTCTATTTCTCTGGGTCGAAGATCTCACCCTCCTGGTGGCGCAGCTTCCACAGCTGCTGCTTCTTAAAGTAAGCATCAGTGAGATGCTTTGGGATGGATTTTCACGCCACTGATATCAACTTTAGTGGAGGTGGCAATGACAGATTTCTGGTGTGTTCTCTGCAGAGGAACTCGATTGAGGGTCTCAGGCCTGGTCACAAGGAGCAAACCACTCTCTAGCTGCTTCAGGAAAACCGCTCTCTTGCCCCGGTGGTGCCCTGTGAGGATGATGAGAACGGTCCCGGGGGTGATGTTCGCACGCAGCCTCCTCACGTGCTGACTGGAGGGCTTCTTGCTGGGGCTCAGCAGCTTCCGAGGCACGTCTTCAGTAGGATAATACCGGGCGTTTTTCGCAGTTTCACTACTCGGGTACTACCATTCTCGTCACCACCTACTGGTTTTGTGACAGTAGCAAGAACCTTCTCCTTATTTTCAAACCTGGACTTAGTGGCCGAGTACTTCCTCTTGTACATAGCCTTCTGGAATACATGGCCGATGGGGAACACCTGCCGATTCCCCGGACTAGGACAGGACTGCAGCTGCAGTGGGGTGTCCCCTTCTTGGGCATTTTGCCCTTGCCCTTGGGCTTGAGTTTTTTAGCTTTGCCACTAGCATCTGCCTTCTTGGCTTCAGGCTTGGCCTTAGGCTTCTTCTCCTTAGGGTCCAGCTTTTCACCCTTCAACTTGCAAGATGGGGGAAAAAGGATAATTTATCTTTTATCCCTGTCCCAACTACTTTCCAACCCATGAAAGTTACACTCCAGGTTCCCTGAGAACTTTCGGAAGCGTGATGAAGGCTGCAGTTGAGGCTTTGATATTGATCCACAGTGCAATGCAGTTGTTATGCCTGTCTCACAGATGTGACTGGTGGCCCATAGTCACTGGGCCCACAATGTATGAAGCTGCTTTGAACCTAGGTAGTCTGAGTCCAGGGGTCCTGATGGTACAGTGGTAAAACGTTTGACTGCTGACCAAGAGGTAGGTAGTTTGAACCCACGAGCTGCCCTGGAGCTGCCAGATGAGGTAGCCAGCTTACATAAAGTTTACAGCCTTGCAAACTCCTTAGAGCATATCCTGCAGGGCCACTGTGAGTCAGAACCAGCTTGATAGCAGTGGCTTCCACATACACGAAGGAGCCCTGGTGTTTCAGAGATTGATTAAATGCTCCACTACTTACTGAGGGGTTAGTATTTGAACATTCCCACATGGCTCTGAGCCTGCCCCTGCCCCCACCTGCTGAATGCTCAGCACTGGCCTTGTCTTGTTCATGCCTCATGGCTTTGTGGGTAGATGTGAAGTTTATAGATGAGTAAATTGAGGCACAGAGGTGATAAGCCATGGGACATTCAGCCCAGGCCTCTCTGGTTAGAGTCAGTTCTTGTATTGAAGGTCTGGGCCCATTTTTTTTTCTTCTCTAATAAACATAGATCTTAGAGTGAACCGCTCAGTTCAAGTTTATTCTCTTTCTCCTCCTTCAAAGCAAGCACCTTTCGTTCGTTACAGCCTCAATATCCAGTTTCTAATAATTTTCCTGACTGAAAAGATTGAAATCACCCTTCTTGATGCAAGGACCTTGTAGGAGGGTTCAGAGTATTGGTGGCACTTTCTCTGTCTTATGTTCTTTTTTGCTTTACATCCTAAAATGACTTTAGACTCTAATGAGTTAGGGCCTGCCTCTCTAGGAATCCCTTAGGATAAAGATAACTGGTAGACTATATTTTTAAATTCTGTTTATCTTGGGGGGAAAGTATCAGGAGTTGGCAAAATTAGATTTACTATTCTGTTAAAACATAGATTAATTGCTTTAACTTCCATGAATGGGTCTTGGAAACAGTTGTAGTTCGATAAGACTTAGGAGATATGTTCTTGAAGTAGACAGAAAAAAGAATACATTTTAAGTGCCTTTTTGTTTTGAAAGATATTTTCTGTTTTAAAAAAATATCCCCCCAAACTTGAGTAAATAGAATGATGACTCCCTAATGTGTCTTTTTTGTAAAGTGAATTACATAAAAACAGTTTAAAGTGTCACAAATCTGTGACCTTTGTATGAAAATTTGGCATTTAGTTTGAGATTTTTGTCATGTTCATATGATAAAGTCAATGTGATGAGGCCCCAGGGAACCGGTTGGGGAAATTGAAAAAGTCTGCTAAGAGCCAGAGCTATTTAACAGAGAGGGAAGGAGGTGCTTGGAAGATAACTTTGTAGCAAATACACTACATGGTCAAGTATGGTAGTCCATACTTGTTTCTGTCAATCAAGGACAAAGCAGAGGAAATATTTTATCTAATAGGATTTTATCTAATAGGATTTTAATACCTGTGACTAACAGGTTGCAAAATGTCAAAGGATTGATTCCACTTAGGAACCCCTGGACAGTCCTAGTGACATACTTCCAAAAGATCAGCTATTGAACACCCTCTGGAGCACAGTTCTACTCTGATACACGACTTGAAGCAGCCGGAGTTAAAAGGTGGACTAAACACACTACCGTCCAGTCGTCACTAACTCACATAGCTCTTCCGAAGTTTCTGAGGCTGTAAATTGTAACTAAGGGCCATCTCCTCTTGTGTGACTTACATTCTCAGAAACTCACTGGAGGGTCAGCGGGGAGTCCTTTCCGACTCAATAGCAGTGAATGAATGAAATTAGGGGAAGACTGCTCATCATTCTCCTGAGGACCCACTGGTGGATTTGAACCTCCGCAGCCTTGGCCGTGGCAGCTACAAAGTTGAAACTGAAAGAGACTTAAGAAGACTTAGAAGCACAATTCAATGAGTGTTTGCGTTTCTTAAGCCATCCCGTAGAACCACATTTTTCGTTATAAAAAACTGAAGCTAATAATATGTTGTTGTGTACCATCAAGTCGGAACCACCTCACAGCTGATCCTGCAGTGGGTTTTTAGAGGCAGTTAATCTCCCAGGAGGAAATTGACCATCTGTCTCCGGCAGAGCAGCTGGCGGATTCAAACTGTGTGCCTTTGGGATTGCATTGCTGGACCAACAGAGCTACACACGCATGCGCACACACGTGTGCGCGCGTATGTTAATGTCATCTGATAATTCATTCTCTGTTTAAGATTTCCCCAGTTATTCCTACTATGTCTGTTTTCTTTAATTTTAAAAATTGTGTTTCAAGGCGAGCTCTGGTGGCCTGGTGACAAGAAGCTGCACTGCTATCCCAGAGGTGCGTGGTTCAAATCCACCAGATGCTCTGCTGGAGAAGGAGGAACAATCTCCTCCGGTACCAGTCTGATCTGATTTGACGGTACACACAAAAAATAATAAAATTTTAAAAAAATGTAAAAAAATTGTGTTTCAAGTGAAAGTTTACAAAGCAAATTAGCTTTTTTTATTTAACCACTTGGACAAATATTCCAATGTATCTGTTAAAGCTATTTTTAATATGATATTTAATGAGTGCTCTCAATTTTTTATTTTACAACTCCTTAATCTCTTTACTCTGGCATAGCCCACGTTGTTCCCCTGCCAGTCCCAAATGTGTTTTGTGCTATGACATTGACATGTAGAAGAAATGTTCAGCTTTCTTGAACTGTTCTGTTGATAACTTACCTGACAATTTTCTTGTTAAAGGCTTGTTAATCAAAGTTTGTTGTGGTTTTTTAAAAAACAAAATTATCAAGTATTTTCTAGTGGATATGTTGTGAGGTTGTTTTTGTAATAGCCGTAAATAGAGATATTGGTCCTAATGGCCCATTTTCAGTGAATAGTGTACTTAAAAAAAGGAAAAAAACCCACTGTGTTCACAAAATTGCTTTTAGGCAGTTGCAAAAATTTCAAGACAGTTTAGAAATAATGAAACACCAGACTTCTGTTTAAAATCGCTACCACATAGTCTTGAAAACACAGCTAACAATTTTGGTGAGCTTGTCTCCCTTCCTGTGTGCTTTTGCATTTTATTGTTTGTAAAAATTAGAGTCATCAGTGCATATTGAAGACTTTGCCATTTACTTTTTAGTTTTATTAACTATATATTGTAAATGGTGTTGGAGAATGTGGACTAGGGCTTGTTTTTTTAAGAGAGGCAGAGAGAAATTTGCACCAAGCCAGCCACATTCCTTCAGAGGCCTTAAAGGTGAGACACACCCACAATGTAAAGTGACTGGCCCAGACTTAGAAATGTGACTTGTGCCCACAGAGCAAATGTTTTTGTCTGATTGAGGCTCTGTAGCTAATGCAGGGTTTGGATCTTGACATCTTCCGCCGTGCGCTTCAGCAAGCTGAGGGAATGCGTGAGCAGTGAACATTTCAGGGGCTCTGCGTTTGAATTCTTCTGCTTTTTGTGAGGTAGGGCCCTCCCCATTCTTTCCTGCAGATATCAAGAAACCAGGTTGGCCAGCTGTGGAGGTAAACATGATACTCTGCCAACTTAGAGTGATTTAGAAATATTAATATGTTTTCCCAAGCCAAAGTCTCCAGCCTGTGCTTTAAGCCGTCATAAAACATCTACCTGTCATGCTAAGGAATGCACTGAGGGTGCCTATCAAAGACTGGCTGTGGGAGTCTCTGGGGATTGTGTCTGAGAGGTCTGGAGTACTGGAGAGGAGTAACTTAGGACTGTTGAAATCATTTTATGTTTTATTTCAAGAATTCTTACAAGTTTGATTCCTGTCTGCCCATGTGAGGCCCAGAGAATTCTGGGCTGGCAAGTAGATGAAGGGTGTGAAGGTGGGCTGTGGGTCAGCTGACTTATGGAATGCAGTTCACAGAATTAGAGATGGCCCTGTGCGGGTGAGGGCAAACAGGAAAACCTCTGGATGTTTCTGCCATTGTTGAAGGGCACAGATAAGGAGTCTCCCCTCTGGAGAGTAGTAAAGCTGCTGCTGGTGTTAATATTGTTTTGGGTGTTCACACCCCACCCCTCTTTATGTCAGTCTTGTCATCACTTTCTTTTGGTGGGGCATCAGGCCATCAGTAAATCTCATTGTTAGTGAGTTATATTATGTACAGTTTGGTGACAGGACTTTTACAACAAATATGTGTAAAGGAAGAAAAAGGATTTTAAGGTGACAATCTTGTGAAACTATTTAGATATTTGTTGGGAAGGGAAAAAAGAAACAAGTAATGGGTTTAAATGGACTAAATAATCATATACAAAATTTTAAAGTAGAGAATATTTTTAAATGACTGATGTATATTCCTTAATTTTATATTCATCCTAATGACAAAGAGGGGGGCTCTGTTGACCTAAGTAGTAAGGAACTGTGCTGCCAACCAAAGGCACATGGTTCAAATCCACCAATGACTCTATGATAGCATGATGGGCAGTCTTCTCCCATGTGACTTAGTGCCTCTGAAAACCCTTTGGAATGCTAGCTGTGGGTTGATTCTGACTTGACATTGCTTAACAACAGTAATACCAATGCTGACAAAAGTAAATAATTTTTAAAAAGTAGATAAAAAAATAGAAAAAGGAAAAGGCAGTGTCTGAAGAGTGAAAAGGAACACAAAAATATTTTAAGGTCAGGTTTAATGAGCCTTCCTTTAGCCATCTATAAAACAGGGACAAGACTTCTACATCTTTTGCTTTTTTGAGCAGAGCACTTTTTTGAGCACTTTTTTGAGTGGTAAAAAACGTGACACTGGGCAGCCATTGCTTTGAATTCTACCTTTGTCATGGAGTCTGTGCTCCCTTGGATAATTTCTTTGTTTTAGTGAACCTCCATTTCCTCAGTTGTAAAGGGCATTTTGGAGGAGCTCTGGTGGTGATGTCATTAACTGGAGCATTTAGGCACTAACCAGAGAGTCAACAGTTTGAACCTACAGGAGACTGTCAGGAGAAAGCTGTGGCTGCCTGCTTCCATAAAGATTTAACAGCCTTGGAAACTCCGAGAGGCAGCTCTCTCTCACATAGAGTTGGAATTGACTCACCAGTGTGAGATGGTAGAGTGCATGGGCTCAGCACAGACCCTTAGGAGCTGGAGCTTGCTGCTGCTTGAATTGAATGTTCATCAGCCAGGATGTGTGGGCTGTTGGTGCTGTGCTGTCTACAGCATCCGTTCTAGCTAATGACCATGCTGCTTTTTTCCCTTTCTAGCTGCCCTCCAGACCGCCCCACTGGGCATGGACACCCATTCCCACATCTGGAGGCACATGGTCAATAGTGGACTCACCCAGTCCCGAACCTGCTAAGGACATCTCAGGGACGTGAGCGCTGAGACGGGAAGGCTGCGCCCGAGGGCCGCCACAGAACCATGCCTTTCGGTCTGAAACTCCGCCGAACACGGCGCTACAACGTTCTCAGCAAGAACTGCTTTGTCACCCGGATCCGCCTGTTGGACAGCAATGTCATTGAGTGCACGCTGTCCGTGGAGAGCACGGGCCAGGAGTGCCTGGAGGCTGTGGCGCAGAGGCTGGAGCTGCGGGAGGTAAGGCTTTGTGGGTTTCTGAGAGCACGCGCCTGTGTAGTTGGGGAGAGTTGTGTGAGGGAGAACTCACTGGATGAACCAACCATCTGTCTCTTGGCACCTGCTACGTTTTGCAGTCCAAGTGATGCATTTATAAGAATCTTGTTATTCTTAGCATGGCATTACTCTTCCCTGTGGCTCAGGAGATATCCCTTGAAGTTGTGAGAAGGCCATGACGGAGAGCTTGGTTTCAGTGGTGACTTCTCTTAAGTTTTAGCTGGTGGGAAGGGTCTATGAGTAGTTAAAATGAGAGACTCTCTCCTCCAAAGTAATTTGTTTTCTTTAAAATAACCAGTGAGTCACTGGCATTTTGGCATCTGGCTGCCTGTCAAGGAGAAAACTCCCACACAGGGGATAGATGCAGCTGCTTTCTATTTGTTTGTTTCTATATTTTCCTCTTTTAAAAGAAAGACATAACAGAAAATGAGCACGGTCAGTGTGGGCTTTGGTGGGAACGTGTGAAGTGTTGGTTTTATTCCTTTTATGACTTCTTGTGGCTCTGACTTTCTTTGTACTGTGCACAAAGCTTTAGACAGTCATAAGGTTGACCAGTTAGGACAATCACATTACCACCCTTTTGGCGACTCTGTCAGGGTGGTATGCTGCCTATAGTGAGTAACCTTGCTTTTCCCAATCTTACAGTAATTCAGGAAAAGGAACTTGGATGAGAAATAATTCACACTTGAATGGTTGCATCTTGAGAGCCATTAGGCATTGGATAGTGGGGTAATGTGGGATAGTTGGATGGTTGTAGATACCGACCCATCCATAAGGCACCAATACTCAAGCCATAAGAATAACAAGAAATGCTATGACCTTGTCTTAGGTCCTGGGTCGATAGCTCTGCTCTATAAATCAGGACGCCCGAACACAAGGCAAGTGATGCTGTTGCAGATGATTCCCTGGCCTTGTCCTCTGTCCTCCTCCCTCTGGGAGGAAGGAGCTGATCTGGGTAGGGTTTCATCCTCCCTATAACTTTTCTCCCATCCCTGCTGTCGCTAGGGGCTGACTTCATCTGGAACATGTCTCTCCCCGACTGTTCTATGTGTTTACACTTGGGCTTCAATAACCAGATCTTCCCTTGACGTTTATCTCGCCATGAGGGAGACTCTCTTGCTCCACAGGTATTCATAGCTTGAAAGGTGATGCAGTAGAATCAACATGTAAAATGTTCTGATCTTGATTTCTGGGAGCTTCTTCTCTTTTGTTTCAAAGGTACACACTATTTCTTTAATATGCAGTTGATTCCAAGTTATGGCGACCCATTGCACATCAGAGTAGAGCTGTGCCCCAGAAGGTTTTCAAAGGCTGGCTTTTGGGAAGTGTATTTCTAGTCCTTGCTTTGAAGGTGCCTCTTGAGTAAGCTTGAACCTTCAGCCTTTGAGTTAGTAGCTTAGCGCCTTAACTACTAACATCATCTAGAGTCAGGAACCTATCCCACTTCTGGAAATTTGCTATATAGAGGTGCCTTATATGTTGCCGTGATGTTGGAAACTTGCTGTACTTGTTAGGTGCTGTTGAGTTGAGTATTCCTCGTAATGACCCCATAAACAAAAGATCTGAGCCATGTTCTATCCTGTGCCATCCCCATACACAAGAACTTGCTGACACACAAGAACCCACTGGAGCAGTCACCGTATCAGTCTACCTAGCTGAGAGTCTTCCTCTCGTTCGCCGACCCTCCACTCTTCCCAAACTCATGTCATTCCTCCTAGCAACATGTCCAAAGTATGTGAGGCAAAGCCTTACCATTCTTGCCTCCAAAGAGCACTCCGGATACCTCCAAGACATATCTGTTCAGTCTCTTGGCCATCTATGGGATGTTCAGTGCTCTTCTCCAACACCACAGCTCAAAGATGTCAATTTTTTTTCTGTCATCCCTATTCATTGTCCAGGTCTCAGATGCATAGCTAGTAATCGGAAAGGCTATGACCTGAACCAGATGCACCTTAGTCCTAAAACTGACATTGCTACGTCTCAATACTTTGGAAAGGCAGATTTTCCCAGTGCAATGGATCCAATCAAGATGAAGCTGTTGACGGTTTCATTGTCCTTTCCATCCATCATGATGCTGTCCTATACCACTAATATTTGCAATTCTGGTAGGTTCACCCATGGTGGTTAAGTTTTAGTGGAGCTTTCAGAGGAAGACTGGCTAGAAAGCAGGACTAAGCATCTGCTTCTGCAACAGTGGGTCCTACTAAACCTTTGATTAGTAGTGGAGTATTGCTTTTATAGTCCTGGAAGATGGTCTCCTTGGGTTGGAAAACACTCAAAATACAAATGGAGAAGAGCTGCTTCCTCAGAGTAGAGTCTGTCTTAAAGATGTGAATGTTGTAAAGCTTTCAGTAAATGGAAGACCTTCATTTGTTGTTGTTGACAAATACCTTAGGAAAAACAGCTGCAAATACGCATTAATAATTGAGACATGGAATAGATGAAGTATGAATCTTGGAAAATTGGAAATTGACAAAATAGAAATGGAATGCACAAAGATCTAACTTTTACAGTCTGAAATTGACTGAACACATAATCAGGAAGCATTAATAATAATTTGTGAATGAAATGAATAATAACTGTTGAGTGGAATGGGAACTTTGCAAACAAGAATTAGTAGTTGAAAAATAAGGCCTTGATGGAAATGAGGTGAGGGTTTGCATGTTAGAACTTTATACAATAAACAAATTATTCATTGCAAACATAATTTTTAAAAAACCATAACACCCTATAAATAGCAACTGTAAACATAAAACTTTCCTCATAGAATACTCAAGAATAAAATAGACTACGTCTGTGAGAAGAGACTATGATGGCAAAGCTGGGTATCGTCAGTCAGAACAGGGTCAGAAGTTGACAGGAACAGACCATCAGCTGATGATATGCAAGTTCACATTCTAGCTGAATAAAATAAGTCCACAAGAGCCAAAATAGGACCTGGAATATATCCAGTCTGAATTTAGAAGTCATCACAAGAATAGGTTTGAAGCATTCAACTCTAATGACAGAAGGCCACATGAGTTGTGGCCATCTTACATGAAGAATGCAAAAGGTCATTTAAAACACATGAATGAAAGACTAAATTGATTATTGGAAGAAATTCTGTAACTTGCTTTTGAACATATAGAAGCTAAAGCAAAAGGGAGAAATAATGAAATAAAGGAGCTGAATTGAAGATTTCAGAAGGGCAGATCAAGAAGACAAAATATTATAACAAATTGTACAAAGAACTGGAATTATAAACCAAAAGGGGAAAGAACAAACAAATAACACACCAAGCAAGATCTGGGGAAAAATATTCAAGTTTCAAGTTAAAATATTGAATGATTCTTTGGACAAAATAATGAATGTTATAGAAACATCAGAGGAAGAGGGAAAGAATATACTTGTGTCAATGTACCATGCTGCCTTACAGTTTATTTGACCATACCCATTTATATTTATATTTGGAAAAGAGTAAAATAATAAACACTGACTAAGAATTAACTAAAAGTAGAGTAATGGAAAGATTTAGAATTTTTAAAATTTTGCAGTATCTTTATTTCTGTGTAAAATAAAATGTAATGTGACATCTAGTAGCTGAAGTCAGTTGTATAATGTTAGTTTGCACTCTTGTCCATGTGTTCTGGGGATAGAGGTTTTAGGTGGAACTACCCTGGACCTGTAAAAATATTCCTTTTTTTTTATATTCTGAGCAAGCTGTGCTGTCCCACACAAGAGCTTTCTTTTGGCTGTGACATTTGCTTCTTGGTCTGTTCTCCTCTGCCGTTTCTTATCCTGTCCTTTGATGGAGAGCTTGGATAGGAAAATGAAGATGATGCAGTTGTTAATTATAGACATGTCAGTTATAGAAACCCCAGACTGACCCAGAGTCTCAGCTGACTGTACACAAGTCATTTTTTTACAGTTACCTGACCAAGTTACAGTGGTTTATTTTCCAAAGGCTTTGGAATGTAGTTGCGTGCAGTGCTGGCTTTTAGTCATTTACAGCCTGCTTTTAGTCATTGTCCTGAAGTCTTTTTCATGCCTCAGTGAAACTTTACATACTTGTGGGTAACGCCTGTCTGTTTTATGTGGAGGCCTACCAACTCTGACTCTTCATTTACACCTGCAGCACTGGCTAAGGCAAGCAACCTGTTACAACCCAACACAAAGCTTTTAAAACTTTTTCTTCCAGGTGATTAGCTCTTCAAAATGCTGGAGATAAAAATCACAGACTTAATCTCTAATAACTACAAGACTGAGTCTGTAACTCTTGCAAATAGTTAACATCAAAGTATTGTCATTGGCCGTATAACTGGAAAAATGAAACCCTCAAAAAGCCTTCCTCTCTTCATGGGATGGGCCCCACCAAACCTCTTCAGGAAATACATGGATGAAGAAATAAAAACCACCCCAAATGATTTTTAACACACTTATATTACTAAGACTATTCTCATGATACCAAGAGAGAGATTTGATTTAAAAATATGCACACACTAAATAAATTAGCAGATATTTGTTCCTGCATGTATTTTTGCTTCCTTTGTTTCAAGACAAGATCTCAAACCAAGTAAACCACAGGACAGTGTCATTTTTGCTTGACTCTCTTTGCATTCTTTTCTAGTGGTGCATGTTTATTAATTATGTCAGAGAAGTGGCTCTTCTCCTCAGGAACTGGTTCTTTTGTCTTCTTTTATCATTCTGTCAATAAACTTGCAGAATCCATGCCACTGGGACACTAAGCTGTAGTTTTCTCTAGAAGACTAGCAAAAAAAAAAGGGGCTTTCTACCTTGCATTATGAAGATTCTCTGGATTTGGCATTAACTTGATGCCTTAGACAACAAAACAACTATCTTGGGCATTTATTCAGATAATAAAATGGAATAATTTTGGGCATGGTGGGGGTGGTTTCTATTTGAAATATATTCCTCAACCATAATGGGAAGAGATCCATATTTGTTCCCATTCCAAAAAAGGTGATCCAACAGAAGGTGGATATTTTTTTAAATTGAGATTTTAATGAAAGTTTGTAAAGAACTTTGATTTCCATTCATTCATTGTTGCACGTTTTCCTCCCTGCCCCCCACCCCCGAGTTCACGTTTCTCTTTGAAAAAAAATTCTTTCATTATTATACAATCCTCCTCCCCCAGTCCACTTTAATATGCAGCTCTTAGTCTGGGCTGTTGTCACGAAATAATACCTAATCACATATTCCTTTCAAGCCACTATTCTCATCTGTTTCCATGCAGTGTACATTATTAATCCCCTCTTCTTAGTTCTCCCCAACCCCCGTGTCAGTCTTGTTTTATAACAGTGGCATAATGTAATATTTGTCCTTTTGTAACATAGATATTTCATTCAGCATAATGTCCTCCAGGGTTTCCCATTTTGTAAAATCTTTCATGAATTCCTTGTTTTTCAGTACTGTATAGTATTCCATTGTGTGAATATACCACAGATTCTCTATACATTTGTTTGTTGATGGGCACTTAGGTTGTTTCCATCTCTTAGCTCTTATGAACAATGCAGCAGTAAACTTAGGTGTGCATATATCTGTTTCAGTGGCAGTTCTGATTTCCTTAGGGTATATTCCCAGTAGTGGTAAAATATTTGTTTCCAACTTTTTGAGAATACGCCATACAGCCTGTGGTTCAAGCACCACAACAAGATAAAGGTAAACAACCCAATCACAAAATGACCTAGGATACGAACAGACTCTTCACCAAAGAAGACATTCAGATGGTGAACAAACACATAAAGAATTGTTAAAAAAAATTTTAAAACAATATCTCTAAGAGAGATGCAAATCAAAAGAACTATGAGATATCATCTCACCCAAGTAACAGTAGCAAAATTCAACAGAGCAGCAAACAACAATTGTTGGTGAGGTTGTAGAGAAACTAGATCCTTATTGTTGGGAGTATAAAATGGTGCAACCACTTTGGACATTTTTTTAAATTATTTTTTATTGATTTTCATATAATAATCCTGTTACAATATGTTTCATTCTTATACATTATGTTTTATACAGTCTTCCATTTACATTGTGTTTCATACAGTCACTCGTAAACATTCTATTTTGTATTTTTTAAAAATACCAGTTTATTTACAAAATTTGAATACATTGTTTTTCACACCAGATCCTTCCCATTTCCCTCACCTCCTCCATCAAGGTGTGTGACACTGTGTTTAATACCCGGCAGCACATCCTCAGCCCTCTGCTTCCACCTCCCTCCTTTGGATCCTATACTCATTTTACAGTAATGGTTTTATACAGTATTTGTCTGTATGGGACTGAGTTAGTTCACTCAGCATAATGCTTTCCAATCCTTCCCAAGTTAGGTAATAATTTACAAAATCATTGCTCCTCTGTGTGGCATAGTATTCCATTATGTGAATGTACCATAATTTCTCAATCCATTCGATTGTGTTTGCACATCTAGGCTGTTTCCATGTTGTTGTAATGCTGAATAACACTACTATGAACATTGGTATACAAGCGTCTGCTTCTACTTTAGTTCTTATTTTCTCAGGGTATATTCCAAGCAGTGGAATAGCTGGGTCATATGGAATTTCTGTGTTTAGCATTTTTGAGGAAGTGCTAAACTGCCTTATCAGAGTGGTTGTACCATTTTACAATCCCACCAACAATATATAGGAGTTCATATTTCACCACATCCTCTCCAGCATTTATTACTTGCTGTCCTACTAAACTTTGCCACTGCTGCTGGAGTGAGATGGTACCTCATTGTGGTTTTGATTTGCATCTCTCTTATTGTCAGTGATTTTGAACATTTCTTCATGTGTCTGCTTGCCATTTGAATATCTTCCTCTATGAAAATTCTTTCCATGTCTTTTGCCCATTTTATAATGGGGTTATCGGTCTTTTTCTTGTGGAGGCCCAGGAGTATTCTGTAAACTTTTGTTATTAGACTCTTGTCTGAGCTATTACCAAATGTTTTTCCCCAGTTGGTAGGTTTTCTTTTCACCCTGTTGGAAAAAATTTTTGATGTTCATAGGGATTTAATCTTTAGAAAGTCCCATTCATCATTTTTATCCTCTTCAGATGGTGTAATTCTGGCTGTTTTTGGCAGTCTTTTTGTACTGTAGATTGGGCAAAAGGTGGAAATTATTGAGCAATATCATTAATATCCCATGAAAGTAGAATCTTTGGTGCAACCACTATAGAAGGCAGTATGGCACTTTCTCAAAAAGTTGCAAATAGAAATAGAATTTGACCCAGCAATTCCAGTACTGGGAATATACCTCAAAGAAACCATCACCACCGTCCAAGCAGATAGATGCACACCCATGTTTATTGTGGCTTTGTTCATGATAGCAAAGAGTTGGAAACAACCCAAGTGCCCATCAGCAAACGAATGGACAGAGAAGCTGTGGTATATTCACACAATGGAATACTATGCTGCATTGAAAAACAAGGAACTCCTGAAATATACAAAATGGGTGATCCTGAATGACATTATACTGAGTGAAATATCTTAGTCACAAAAGGACAAATAGTGCATTGTGCCACTGTTGTAAAACAGGACTGACATCGGGGTTGGAGGGAGACTGAGAAAGATGGAATAAATAATGTATACTGCATTGAAACAGATGAGGGAGAAAACTGTTTAAAAGGGATATATGATTAGGTATTATTGTCATGACAGAAGTCCAGAATGAAAGCTGCATAGTGGAGTGGACTTGAGGGGAGGGAGTATATAACAATGAAATAATTTTTCTTTTACTTTTCAAAGAGAAGATTGAACTTGCTTGGGGGGGCAGGAAGGTTGGGCAGGGAGAACAGTGCAACAAAGAATGAATGGAAATCCAAAATCTCTATAAACTTCCACTAAAATTAAAAATAAAAAGTAGAATCTTGCTGACACTACTTAAAAAATCCTAAAACGACTGGAACAGTAAATAAACAGGGAACTTCCAGAAATTAAAGATGGATTCAGAATAGACCATTGCAGGAAATACGTAATTGCTGATGTGTCAGGTGGATGGATCTTGGCTGCAAGCAGAGAGTACTAGAAAGATGTTTGTGCTTTATTGATTGTGCAAAGTATGCATCAAAACAAATTATGAA
>NW_006399840.1:4688014-4720815 GCF_000299155.1 Elephantulus edwardii | reverse complement strand
TTTTCTCCGAATCTTTGTTCATGCCAAAGGCATTTAATCTCTTTTCAAAATTACTTTTCCCTGGGATGGATGGCAGGCGCCGGGCCCTGAGACTGCTGGCTGCTGCAGAGTCTCCACACTGACTCAGAATAGACTTTTCTGCAAAGATTTCCCAGAAGCAAGATGGCGCCCACAGGAGATGCAGCGTGGTGAGCTGGAGGCCTGGTGGGCCGCATTGAAGCAGGCAACACTACTTAAAATGCCCAAGCAGCCCAGCAGTTGACTGCTGGTCATCAGTGTGGACTGGAGCTTAACATCAGGAGAGCCATGGTCTTTTCATTTACTTCCTATGCATCTGAAGTTGGATAGTAAATATGGATGACAGAAGAGGAATCAAATCCTTTGAATTGTGGTGTTGAAGAAGAGTATTGAATATCCATCCCATGGACTGCCAAAAGAACAAACAAGTTTGTCTTGGAGGAAATAAAACCGGAGTGCTCCTTAGAGGCAAGAATTGTGAAAATTCATCTCACATATTTTGGGCCTGGTCAGGAGGGGCCAGTTCTTGGAAACAGCCATAATTCTGGGAAAAGTGGAGGGTCAGGGAAAGGAAAACCATCAACAAGATGGATTGACACAGTGACGGTAAAAAAGGGCTAGAGCATATGAGAATGAACGATGATAGTGCGGATCTGGCAAGGTTCAGGTCTGTCGTTCATTGGGTAGTTATGAGCTGTCAAAGACCCAATGGCACCTAAAACTAGCATGTGGCAGTATTAGCAAGGAATCTCTAACTTTCTCTTTGAGTTAGGGTTGAAATTGGTCAAACTGTCATAAATAGACCTGATATAGTCTCAGCTGGCCCTGATGATGTTGGATAACATGCCGGAAGTTGTCTCGTGAGGATGTTAATTTAATTGAGGGTTTAGGTTTGGTTTCTTCCTACTACAAGACTCCTTAGAGACTCAAAAGATTGAACTTTTCCTGTGTTGTCAAGTAGAGCTGAGCTCTGAGGTAAGGGCAGAGGGGAGGTACCACTAGTAGAAGAAGGAAGATTACGTTGTATACAACTTCAGAAGCTATAAATATGAAGGTGATGTTCTCAGTATTCACTCTTGTAGAGATTTACACCCTCCAGAAAAGGCATGGAGGGGCATTGTAAGTTGGAACTGACTTGATGGCAATAGGATGGGTAGGGAATATATTGCATTTGTTAAAATTAAGAAGGCCTGACCATGAGTAGGTAGAACTGTATCCTCTTAGTTATCTGTCTCCCCCAGTTCTACTGTCTTCTAGAAACCTCAGTTGTTTATAGGCATGTAATTTTTCCAGGGGCTATTTGCATGATGAGTCACCCCAAATTCCCTCTTGTCCTCTGGAAAGTGTTGTAGCACAGTGACAAAGATGGTGTACCCTGAATGAGAACGTTTTTCCACGACACATAATTTAGTTTGTTCTTTAGTGCTATGTAATAGTAACCAAGGGAGCTCTTGTGGCCTAGTGCTATGGAGTTGCACTGTTGTCATGTGCTGTTAAGTCGCCTACGACTCATAACAACCCTATTTACAACAACTCTGAACCCTGCTCTTTCCTGAGTCAGTTTCACTGACTCCAAAACACCTACCCCCATTGCCCTAGTTACTGTATTAATCCACTTCATCAGGGGTCTTCCTCTCTTGCACTGTCCCTCCGTCCTTCAGAGCATGATGTCCTTCTCCAAGGACCAGTCTCTCATGGCCATGTGCCCAAAGTAAGTGAGATGGAGCTTTAGAATCCTTGTCTCCGAGGAGAAACTTGATACTGCTCTCTCCAAGATTTATTTGTTTTCAGGTATGTTTCATGGTATGTTCAAGACTCTTCTTTAACACTGCAGCTCAAAGGCATCGATTCTTCTTCTGTCATTTTTAGTCATTGTCCAGCTCTCTGATGTAATTGTGAAGTAATTAATTCATTAATCAATTAATCAAGTGATTGCGAAGACCATGGCCTGGATTAGGCACCTGTTAGTCTCTTGACTGAATCTTTGCTTTTCTGTATCCTGCAGAGGTCCTGACAGCAGACGTTCCCAGTGCAATTGATCTTTTGATTTCCTGACTGCTAGCAGCCCATAATGTGTGCAGTTCAAATGCACCAGCTTTTCCAAAGAGTGGCCAATCTCCAGTGAGCTCTGAAAACCTGCTGAGGGTTCGCTATGAGTTGTTTCTGACTCGATGGTACACAACAACAATATTAACTATGACTGAAGACCATTAGTGCCTCTCTATGATCTCTCTTAGCCCTTATTGTCTGCCTTTCTGTGTGTGTGTGTGTGTGTGTGTGTGTGTGTGTGCGCACGCGCACGCACACATGTACATGTTTGTGCATTCATTTGTAATCTCTGTGTGTGTGTGCATGTGACCCATGGAAATGTTTTATCTGATGTTTGTGGGGGTTTTAGTGGTTGTTGTTGGAAAACTCAAATCTGGTTTTATTATCTCCATGTGTAAGAAAGACAAAAAGAAAATTTAAAATACTGGCTTTAAATGCAGGGAGCTCTGGTGGCATAGTGAGTAGGGAGTTGCATTGCCAACCCAGAGGCAGGTGGTTTGAATCTGCCAGTTTCTCTGTGAGAGAGTGATGAGTAATCTCCTCCAGTTCATTTACCATCTCTGTAAGCCTGCTGGAAACCAGCTGTACGTTGATACCAACTCGACGGCAATGAGTTGTTGAGTCAAGCTTTAGATAATTGTAAACACAGAACCTACTTTTTGTGTTTTCTATCTCATAATGGCTCCATTGAGTTTCTGAGATAGTCATTCCGAGAGGAGGCTGTCCATCTTTTTCTCAAAGATCAACTGGTGGATTCAAACAACTGACTTCTCCAAACCCATCAAGTAATGCACTACACTACCAACCCCCCCCTTTCAATTTCATTCATAATTTCTGCGACAGGTCCTTTTAAAGAAGTAATAATTACCCCCAAAATAAGTTGTAGACTATTTAAGTAGATATTTTGGATCCTTTGTAATTTCAGTGACATCACTGAGTATTTGAAATTTAATGACATTTGGACAGAATGTATCCCTCAAGTAGCACAGCCCCTTTTAGTATAAGTTATAATTTATGGTTATTCTGTTTAGCAGTACGGGTTGCCCTCTCTTTCTCCGTTCATGCTACTAAAGAGAATAGTCAAATCTAGTAATTATTACATAATACTTTACAGTTTTACATATGGCATCTCATTATCTGATACCCTTACCAATAGAGCGTTTCCTAAAGGAATTCAATATAATGCAGAATTGCTTTGGTCTTTTTTTTTTTTAAGAAGTTAAAAAATATAAGTTTATTCCTTAGAAACTGCCAATTTATATGTTGTTGTTAGGTTCAGTGACCTTATGAACAACAGATCTGAACCTCATCCTATCCTGTGCCATCCTCACAATCTCTGACACACTCAGGTCTTTTGCTGCAGTCTTTTCAGGCAAATTTTTATTCAAGTACTCATTACCGTATTTTATGCTTAGCCTCAGCTTACACCTTACATCCTTGAGTAGAAGATTTCAATGACATTTGAATGTTTCCTAAACAACTGTAATGAGATTCTTGGGGAGGGAGGGAGGGTGGGACAGGGATCTTAGGGAAAGCACTGATTTATAATGCTTATTTTCTTAGACATTTTAGATTTTAATGCCATGTATAGGCCTGCTATTGCCCACTTTTGCTTCCTTATAATCTGATTTTTAAAAAATTTTTATTTTATTATTTTTTATGTGTGTACCATCAAGTCGGATCTGACTGGTACAGGAGGAGATTGCCCCTCCTTCTCCGGCAGAGCATCTGATGGTTTCGAACTGCGCACCTCTAGGATTGCAGTGCAGCTTCTTGCCACTAGGCCACCAGAGCTCCCTTTAATCTGATTTTTAATTCCCTGGTTCTTAGGGATGCCAGTAGTTCAAATGAAAAAGATTCTAGGGTTTGCCTGATAACAAACAACGGTGATAGTTGATGTTGTTGTTGTTTACCCTAGAACTGGAACCAACTCATAGCTGACCCTCCAAAAGGTTTTCAGAGGCAGTAAATGAAATACATATCAAAGATTATAGCCTTCAATGTGGGTTACACTTCAACATCAAGAAAACAAAAAATTCTTACTACTAGACAATGGATAACATTATGATAGATTGGGAAAAGCTTGAAATTGTCATTTTACTTGGATCTACAATGAACACCTACAATTATAGCAGTGAAGAAATAAAAAGACATGTTGCATTTGGAAACTCTACTTTCAAGAGCCTCCACAAAGTACTTAAGAGCAAGTATGTAAATTTAAAGACCAAGCTACACCTGATTTAAGCCATAATACTCCATTTGCTTCTTAAATATCTGAAAACTTGGAGAGTGATGCCAGGAGAAGATTGATGCCTTTGAACTGTGGTGTTGGAGAAGATTAATAAATATCCTATGTATTGTTATGTGCTATGAGTCAGAACCGACCCATAGTTGGTGTTCTAGTGGGTTTTCAGAGTCAGTAAATGATACAGGAAATAACCCATTCTTCTCCTGAAGAGTAGCTGGTTGATATGAGCTATGTGCCTTTGGGATTTCAATGTGGCTTTTTACCACTGTTGTTGTTATGTGCCATCAAGTCACTCATAGTGACCCTATGTACATCAGCTTGAACCTCGAACCCTACCCTATCTTGAGCCAATATCACTGACTCTGACATACATTACCCCGTCACTGTATCAATCCAGGATCTTCCTGTTCTGTGCCATCCCTCTACCCTTCCAAGCATGATGTCCTTCTCCAAGGGCATGTGTCCTTCTGGGCAGCATACCTAAAGTACATGAGGTGGAGCTTCAAAATCCTTTCCTCCAAGGAGCAACTTGGTTTCAACCTCTCTAGGACAGACCTATTTGTTCTGTTGTCACTCTATGGTATGTTCAGTCCTCTTCTTCAGCACCACAACTCAAAGGCACTGACTCTTCTTCTTTTATGCTTATTAATTATCCAGCTTTCCAATGCACAACAATTAATTGCGTAGACCATGGCCTGGGATCAGGTGCACCTTAGTCTCCAGACTGGCAACCTTGTTCTTTAGCACTCTGGAGTGGTCCCTGACAGCAGATTTTCGTAATACAATTCATCTTTTGATTTCCTCTCTGCTAGTAACACGAGTGTTGATTGTAGAACCAAGCAAGTTGAAATTATAAACAATCTCAGTCTCTTTTCTGTCTGTCATGATTCTACCAGTTGGCCTACTGGTGAGAATCTATGTTTTTTTGAGGTTGAATTTCAGTTTATATTCGAGACTGCTGTCCTTAACCCTCTGCAACAAATGCTTCAGTTTCTCAGTCTCAGCAAGCAAGGTTCTGTCTTCTGCATAATGCAGGTTATCGATGAGTCTTCCTTCAACTCTGATGTCACATTCTTCTTTCCGAATGATCAGTTCTACATACAGATTGAAAAGGGGTGGAGACAGGTTGCATCCCTGATGCACTCCTTTACTGATTTTGAACCATGCAGTGTTTCCTTGCTCTGTTCTAACTGCTGTCTTCTATTCTGAGTATAGTTTTCACGTGAGCACCATCAGGTACTCTGGGATTGTCATTCTTCTCAATGTTAGCCACAATTTGTTGTGATCCACACAGTCAAATGCATGCCACCAGATATCGTATGGACTGCCAACCCCCTCCCCTCACCCACGTCTATCTTGGAGGAAGTGTAACCAGTGTGCTTCTTCAAAGCAAAGATGAATATCTCACATATTTTGTGCATGTTATTAAGAGGTGCCAGTCCTTGGGAAAAGACATCATGCTGGGAAAGGTGGAAGATCAGAGAAAGAGAGGAAGACCCCCCCCAACTAAATGGATTGACAGTGCCTCTAACAGTGCGTTTCAGAATGTCAGAGACGGTGAACATGGTACAGGGGAGGGCAGCGTTCATATCTGTTGCTCATAGGGTCACTATGAGTCATCAGTGACTTGATAGCACTTAACACAAGCAGAACAGTCCTGTGCCAAAGAGCCCTAATGTTGTAGTCTTATAAAGTCACACTGTAACTGAAACCCTTTGGCAATTTAAATCCATCAGTCATTCTGTGGAGGAAAGATGGGCACACTCCTCCCATGGGATTTATAGCCTTGGCAATCCAATGAAGGATGAGCTGTGAGTTGGTTCTGACTAGCAATAAATAAGAATCCCCTGTCATCCTCAAAATTGTTTCTGTTTTTTGAGATCATTGTTGAAGTCCCTGTACCACTCTCTCTTACTGAAGGTCCTTCCTCTTTTTAATGATTTTTGTGTTTACCAAACACGATGGCCTTCTTCAGGGACTTTTGATAACATTCTAAAGAAAGTGAGATGAAGTCTCATTCTCCTTCCAGGGAGCCTTCTGGTTGCACAACTTTCAAGATATATTTACTAACTCTTCTGGCAGTTCACAGTCATCAGTTCATAACACACACCGTGATTCAAAGGCATTGATTTTTCTTTGGTTGGCCTTTTTCACTGTCCAACTTATGACTGCGTATGAGGCCAGAGAAAGAATTATGATTTTGTTCATTTACGTCCATGTTAGTCTTCAAACTAACATCTTTTTTTTCCCCTTAAATACCTAAAATGAGACTTTTGTAGCACAGTTTGCCCAAAGCCATTTAAAAACCATGTGGATATTGTTGGTGGTAGCAGTGGTGGTGGTAAGAGCAGCAACGGGAAACCCTGTTTACATAGCCATTCACCATGTCCCATGCACATAATTATACCCCTAATAGCCCTGTGGGAATAATGAATGACATCATTCCCATTTTACAGATGAGAATGCGAGTCAGGGAGCCTTCATAATTTGCACAAAATTACTGAGCCAAGGAATGCAGATGTTGAGAGATACCCAGTCTTGTTTTCTCCCTCCTGAGCCACATTTTCTTCCCTCCCCAGAATCAGTCACCTGGGAACTACTTGAATGGACTCGCTCAAGCTAGGGCGCAAACAGCAGACTTAGCCTTCACTCAAGCAAAAGTTCTAAGAAACGTTTTTAGAACCATGGTCTTGAGTGTGGTTGTTGGCATTTTACTGCTTGAGAAATGCATACACTTCTGAGGTGAACTTGCCCTTTGGAACATCATGGAGGAAAACAGATGGATCATTTTCTCGGTGGAAAGTCTAATCCATTAGAAGATAACCTTTGAGCCATTAGGTAGGCAAGGACATGGCTGATTTTCTAGTAATGCCAGAGTCAAAAGTTGATTCTAGATTTCCTGATATGTGGCACTGTCAGTCTGCCTTTGGAAAGTAAACATTATAATAAAAATGTGCTTTTGAAGGCAGATTTCCAGGTGTCTTGTAAGCCATTCTAGGCTATAATTGAAATATAAAAGAATATTTCAAATACAGGGATCTATTTTTTAGCGATTGTTGTGCTAATCCTCATATCCTAGCATGAATTAATATGAAGGGTGGGATTGGAAGAATAAAAGTACCCGTTTTAATCATTTAGCACATTGTTCAAAACTAAACTGATTGAAGCTTCAGCTGTAAGGGTGAAAATCTCACTTTCATCTCTCTAAACTCATGGTAATCATCCAGGAACAGCCAGCAGGGGCTTCTGATGCAGCTGTGCAGAGAAGCAACTTCTACTCCCAAAGCTTGAGACAAGGGAGAGATTTGCAGCAGCACGTGTATGATAAAGTGTGATGCTTTAAAGAAAAGAAAAAAAAGTACTTCTCTGCACGCATTCAAAAAAGAGTGAATATTGTTTCTGTTAAAATCTGATACAGTCTGGAAATATTCTACAGGATGGAAGCCTTCAGCTGGCAGAAGGTTTGGTCTGAGTTGAGTAATACGTTATTTTGCAGCAGGTGCAGTAACTGTGCGTGCTTTGCCAGCATGTTCCATGTGAGATTATGAGGCATCCAGGAGGCACATGGGAAAGTCAGCCGTCAGCTCTCAGGAGAAAGGCAGCACGCCCCCCACCCCCACTTTGCACGTCTCCCTTAGAACATGGACCTAACAGAAACTGCCTCCAAGCACATGTACCAAAAACCAGTAATGAGAATGAAAACAACACTAGGTATGACTTAGGTTACTATATTGTGTGTATAGTTAATTTTTATTTGTCTTAAAATTAGAAAGTAAAAGCTATGTTCTTGTGAATGGGCTGAGAAACCAAAGTTGACATGAGGTTTTGAAGTCCGTTTTCCTGTGTGGACTTGGGATGCTTGTTGTAAATGATGAACTGACTCTATTTTTTTTTTAATAAATCTAGACACACTACTTTGGCCTTTGGTTTCTCAGCAAGAGCCAGCAAGCACGATGGGTGGAGTTAGAGAAGCCTCTTAAGAAACATCTGGACAAATTCGCTAATGAGCCTCTGCTTTTCTTTGGAGTCATGTTCTATGTGCCAAATGTGTCCTGGCTGCAGCAGGAGGCCACGAGGTAGGTGCATTCTCCACTCCCATTCCCCCGCCCCATGTTCCATTTAAGGGTGTGAACTAATTGGGAGTCTTCAGATAAAGTAGATGAGCTGGTTGACTTAGGTTATGTATGTCTGTAAATGTGTAGGTGTGTGCATGTGTAATGAGTATAATATGGAATAAGATGGAGTAGTTGGTAATTATTTAACAATTGCTTTGCAGTGTTGGAATTTTTTTTTTAAAGAAAAAATAAACCTGATTCATTAACTCCATTGATAACTGAATTTTGAAGAATTCTGAGCCAAAAAATAAACCTGATTCATTAACTCCATTGATAACTGAATTTTGAAGAATTCTGAGCCAGGTTGAAGCAAAGACAGATTACTAATAGTCTTTGCAATTGCTTGCTATGCATCAGAAAGCTAGACAATGACAAGGGATGATAGAAGGAGAATCGATGACTTTGAGTTGCAGTGCAGGAGAAGAGTATTGAATATGCCATGGGCTGCCAGGAGAACACACAGGTTCGTCCTGGAGAGGGTAAAACCAGGCTGCTCCTTGGAGGCAAAGGTTTTGAAGCTTCATCGGACATATTTTGAGAATGTTGCAAGGAGGGACCGGTCCTCGGAGAGGGACATCATGCTTGGGAGGGTGGAGGGACAGCACAGGAAAGGAAGACCCTCGATGAGATGGATTGCATCAGTGACTGGAGTAATGGGGGTAGATGTGTCAGAGACAAGGTTGGCACAGGATAGAGCAGGTTTCAAGGCTATTGTACATAGAGTCACTATGAGTTGCAAGTGACTTGATGGCACATAACAACAACAACAGGTAGAATGTTGTTGTCAGTTGCCATAGTGTTGGCTCTGACTCATGGTGACTTTGTATCAGTGGAAGGAAACACTGCTCGGTCCTGCATCATTTTCACAATCTCTGCTGAGCTTAAGCGCATTGAAGCAGTCACTATGTCAATCCCTCTCATTGAGGATCTTCTTCTTCTTCTTTTTTTTTTTTTTTTTGCTCATGTGCTATATTTTCAAGCCTAATATTTTCCTTTAGGGATTAGACCCTCTTGAAAACATGCCAAGAGTTTGTGATATGGAGTGGGTAAAATAGGTATACTAATATATAATGAAAAAAAAAATCACCTACTATTGTTCTTTCCACTCCTTTCCCACAGAATGTCCATAAGCAATATGTACTTGGAATATGAGGATAGGGATGGTAATGAAATGTGGAAGAAGAGTTAAGGGGATAATGTGGAGAAGTAAGAGTTTGACTGGCCTAGGTTAAATAAGAGGACACTGTTCTAGGTATTTTCAAGTTATCTTTATAACTCTATGTCGCTGTTTTAAATTGAGCTCTGGTAGCTTAGTGATAAAAAATTGTGATGCCAACACAAAAGTATGTGATACGAATCCACCAGCTGCTCTGCAGGAGAAAGATGGTCAGTCTCCTCTTGTGCCCTTAATGCCTCAGAAACCTCTCTGGAGGGTCAGCTGTGGGTCACTTCTGACTCAGTAATACACAACAAAAACAACAAATATCAAGATACTACAATATGTTTTGGATTTCTTGTTTGCTGTCTTATAGATGAGACTGCCATACTGAGTAGTTAGTTGGACCAGACCCAGTGCCCCTGACCTCCTATATCCTAACTGTAAATATGGATTCTGGGTCTACATCCATAGTGTGAATTGGAATCTATAAAGCTGGAGCTCTGTAAAGATATATTATTTCAGTTAAGCAAAGATTATCACTTAGGTGGTACTGATGTTCCATCAGGTTTGAAAGTCTATGAATTAGTTAACCTCTAAAACCTTGCAACATTTTAGATTTTTTACAAAGAAGTGAAAATTGCTTTGTTATTCGTATTTGTAAGTTGAACGTGAATATTTAAATTTTACAAATTGACACATCATACACAAAATAGTAGCTGATTGTAGTTATTGGGGATGTGAGCTAAGAAAGACTTCCCACTCCCCATTACTTTTGTTTGTTTTTACTTTTAAGATTTTCTTTTTGGCCAGTTAGCCTGATTTATTTAAGATGACACTTCATAAGAAGTGTTTTAATATTGGGACTAAACTATGCAGATTTTAGACATAACCTTTTCTTTATGCAAAACAGTGTTTTGAATAAGGAGCCAAGTTAGGGTGAAAATTGTGATTCCGTTTTCAGCATTGTAGGGGGGTCTTTTTTCCAGGGAAACATACTATGAGTTGTATGTGAGCTAGAGGACAAAAGATACATGATTTGCAAAGAATAATATTTTTAAGTGCTTTCTGGGTTTGGCGTTAGAGATAAATAGATGAGCAGAAGGCATGGTGAAGAATACTACTACCTGTCAGTAGGAACCTTCAGAGAATTGGAACCTTTTTTGGGAGGCTTTGGCAGCATCTGGGGTTCGAAGTGAACGTTGCAACTGTCTTCTCGGCAGTGGTGGTGAGGCAGGCTTCCAGAGGAATGCTTCACAGAAGGCCCGCATGACATTCATTAGGAGCTGGCTAATGAAGAACTCGCCAGTCCTCGGGTTGTTAGCTGAATTCCCCTGCATCTCAGGTGGAGATGGGCTCTGGCATCTCTGTGAGCACCTGGGAGCCGCAGACTGTCTGACACAGAACAGTTAGTCTTTGTGATGCCCTGCAGAGTAAGATATTTGCATAGATTAGAAATAGAAATCTGTCTTTCATTTGTGGGCAACTCATTGGAGGAGGCAACCACTCAACCATCTGTGCTTTAAAAATAAGCCTTTGTTTGGAGCCAGCCAAACTTGTTTCCACCCAGCACATGCTTACAGTGGTTTGGCTACTTCAGTTTGAGCATAAAGTACAAATAAAGGATAGAAACCAGAAGTAATACTTTGATGGCATAGTCTTTTGTTTTGTGCATCCATATATATCAGGACTTAGGAATAAAAGGAAAAGATATTTATTTTCTTTTTGGCCACCAGACAAATCTACCCTTGAAAACTTGTAAAATGTTCTGAACAACACAACAGAAATTTGAAAATGAAGCTGATTACACACTTTTTAATAAGGTAATTGATTTAAATAAAGTTGTCAAGTCAATACTTTTTATTTTAAAATGAGATAGTTGTCCTGTAGTACTTTTTGGACATTGTCTTCGACTTATACTGTGTTTCCTCACATCAGCGAGATATGAGGACTGAGGGACAAATCCTGTGAGCAGGGAGGAAGCCCTGCCAGGATGCTATGGCTCAGCTGGAAAAGGAATGTAAAAGTCAGACCCTACTTTTAGGTGTTAACTGAATGAGACGGTGAAGATTTCAAAAGGAGAATACACAGAGAATTACGAACACAAGAGGGAACAGTTCCTTGGTATACTTATAAAAGCGTGAAAAACTGAGGAAAGGACACAGAAGTAGATGAATGGAGGAGGGTGAGCAGGAAAACACAGGAATTAAAGAGGTTGAGAACCAAAGTTTTGTCAACTCACCTTTGAAATCGTCCACTTTCCTCTTTTGGATAGAATGACTCCACCATCATGTTTTCTGTTTTGCTGTCCTTTGCAGGCTTTGTCCCACCGTCTCTGCTCCGCAGAGGATCTCTGAGCAGTTCATCTTGCCCATGATAATCTCTTGACTCAAAGGAAAGAGTCTTTTAATAGAAATGGGCACAGTATAAACACATGTCTTCCAGATTTCCTTCTTCCCCCAACCCCCTACACAGGAAGGAGAAAAGATTGTTAATAATTTGTGGAGAAGTTCTTAGTTACACAGAAGGATATTTAATAATATCAAGGGAAAACCAGAAAACTTCTCACCAAGACCATTGCTTTTTGTTTTAATATGAGGTTTTGCTCAAATGTTCTGAGCAAGAATGTCTCACATTAAGGTTTCGGGTTTTTTAAACCCCTGATTTCATGGAGGAAATTTTTAAAAGAAGAAGTAAATTTTAAGGTGTAAATTTTGGGTTCAAAGTTTAGTGTTACTGATTGAGCACGGGCATAGTTTTTGAAATTTTTCATTTTGGAATATTTTCCTTCCCTCAAGCATATTTTTCTTTGCACTATGGCTACGTGGTGTATTTGCACAGTATATGTGTGTAACATGCTATAGGGATTGATCCCAAAGGTCTCATCACTGACCACAGGGAGCTCTAGGTAAGTCCATTGAGGAGGCAGGCTGGGCAACTGCAATAGACTAAAAAGAGTGAGTACAGTACTTAGCAAGTAAGGAAGAAGAAAAGTTTATTGAAGCAAAAGGCATCCTGTTAGGATTCCAGGTGTGGTTCATTAACCAAGAAAGAACAAGCAACACATGTAGAAAGATAAAGAAAGGCAGGAAGAAATATATTAAGCAAGGCATAGAGTTTCCTAAAGATACCAGAGCGGGGCCGTCTGATGAGATGAGGGAAATTACTGTCTCTCTTTCTCAGCCTTACTTAATAGGCTCGCCACTTCCTGGTGTTGCTTGAATTCTCTTAACACTGGCCACTTCCTTTTCTCCCATGAGTGCTCTTGCCTTTGGTGGGAAGATTGATTATTCACTAATGCGGATTCATTCTGCCAGCTCGTGCCATTGGTCCATTTCTTGCATCTTCAATGAACCCTAATCATCTGTTCTGCTCTCTTTGACTTTTCAGGGTTTGCTCTCAGGAGAATCAGACTCCCCACCCCCAGTTGAGGGGGAACTCAGTTTTTACTCCCTTTGGGGTTCAGTTCATTCCTAAGATGTTGAGTTCAGTTAGCTACCAGACATAGTATTTGTCTGCTTTTACGGACCAACTTGTTTTCACAGCTTATTTATGTCAACCAAGAATCTCATCTTTTCATATTGTTGACCTTAAATTGTAGTTGTTAACATGTAAGCTGTTATTAGAATTAAGTGATAGCTGACCCTCCAGTAGGTTTTTTGGAGGCTCTAAATTGCATGGGAGGAGATTGTCCTTTTTTGTCCTGCAGAGCAACTGCTGGATTCAAACCTCTTGCCTTTGGGTTGCCAGCACAGCTCCTTATGCACTAGGCCAGGAGAGTGCTAATTGACTTAATGGGATCAGACCACATTCCTTTCTGTTCCAGTGTCTGCTGGTAGCTTGATCAGGTGGGCATGTCTGTCCTGCCTGTCATGAGTGCTGTTCAAAAGCAAAGTCATACAATTGGTTTTGCTCACACAGTTGTTTCACTTGCTAAGGAAAGTCTTAGTACCCCATAGTGCATCTGGAGGAAGCTCCAGATCATGGGACATGTCTCAAGGCCCCGTTCAGTGGACAGTGCCTTTATGCTTTCAGCCATGTCCCTCCTCCTCCTGTCTTTTCCTGCTTCTGTGCCTCCCCGCCATTGTCGGATCCTTATTCTTCATTTATCTCTCAGTTACCTCAGTCTGAGGTGTTATCCTAAGCTACTTCAGAGTTATACTGCCTGGAAGAGGGGTTTAACCAACTCCTAGTCTCTTTGGGCTTATGTGCAGCAGTCTTCAAGGTTAAGTGTGGTTCTTGTTCATGAGGAAATTATAGGACAGAATGTCTTTCAACCAACCTGGAAGCATTTCCCAAGCTGAAGGAACTGAAGAACAGATTTAAGCCTTGAATTGTGATACTTAAAGATGCTATGGGCAGAATTATTGCAGGATCCAGAAAGTATTTAAAGAAGATAGAAGGAGTACACAAAGTCACTGTGCCAAAAAAGATTGGCTGACACAGAGGTATTTCATGAAACAACATAGAATCAAGAGGAAACGGTGATGATGGAGGAAGTTCAAGCTTCTCTGAAGCGAGTGGTGAAAAACAAGGCCCTAGGATTGATGGAATACAAGTAGACATATTTAAACAAACAGATGCTGCCCTGGACATGCTCACCAGGTGTGCCAAGAAATCTGGAGGACAACTACCTGACTAAAAGAGATCAACATTTATTCACATTCCAAAACAAGGTGATATTACAGAGTGTGAAAATTACCAAACAGTATCACTAATATCACACATAAACAAAATCCTGCTGAAGGTTATCCAGAAATCTACTGGACCAGTACATCAACAGAGAACTACCAGAAGTACAAGCTGGTGGCGCTAAGATAGCCAATGTCAGATGGATCTTGTCTGAAAGCAGTATCAGAGGGGTGTTTATCTGTATTTCTTTGATTATGCAAAGGCATTTGACTGTGGGTCACAGCAAATTGTAGCTAACTTTGAGAAGAAAGGGAATTCCAGAACACTTGATTAAACTCTTGTGAAACCTGTAGTTGGAGTGGAAGCAGTCATCAGAACAGAGCAAGGAAACACTGCATGGTTCAAAATCAATAAAGAGGTGTGTCAGGGGTGTGTACTCTCTCTAACTTTTCAATAGATATGTGGAAGAGATCATTTGGGAGGCTAAACTTTATGAGGAGGAATGTGGCATCAGGACTGGAGGAAGACTTATCAACAGCCTCTGTTATGCAGATACAACTTTGCTCACCAAAACTGTGGGCGGATCTGACGGATTTGCTGCAGAAGGTCAAGGACTGCAGTCTTCAATATGGATTGTATCTCAGCATTAAGAAAACAAAGATTTTCATTGCTGGACCAATTGGTAACACTGTGATAGACGGAGGAGAGATTGAAATTGTTAACAGTTTCAGCTTTTTCAAATCCACAATCAACACTCTTGGTAAGATCAGTCAGGAAATCTAAAGACAAGTTGCACTGGGGAAGTCTGTTGTCAGGGACCTCTCCAAAGTGCTGAAGAGCAACAATGTCAGTCTGGAGACTAAGGTGCACCTGATCCAGAACATGGTCTTTTCAATTACTTACTATCATCAGAGAGTTAGACAATGATTAAGAATGACAAGATACTTAATGCCTTTGAGTTGTGGTGCTGAAGAAGAGTATTAAATGTACCATGGACTGCCAAGAGAACAAACAGATTTGCCCTAGAGAGGGTGAAACCTAGTTGCTCCATGACAGCCAGGATATTGAAGCTCTGTCTCACATGTTGCTAGGAGGGTGCAATCCTGGTAGCAGGACATCGTGCTTGGAATAGTGGAGGGTCAGCACAGGAGAAGAAGAGCCTGGAGGAGATGGGGTGATATAGTAACTGGGGTCACAAGGTTGGGTGTGTAGGAGATCAGAAGATTGGCTTAAGGTAGTGCAGGATTCAGAGCTATTGTTCATGGGATCCCTGTGTGTTGCATTCGATTCAGTGGAATATAAAACAACATATAAAACTATTTGGTACTGGAAAGAAATTCATTAAATGTGTGTGTTTGTGTGTGTGTGTGTGAGAGAGAGAGATAGATAATGACTTGAGAATTTTTTTAAAAGTTGACTCACTCAACACATAGACTCTGACTCACTCACAGTGACCCCATGTGTGTTAGTTAGAGCTTTGTGTGCTCGATAGGGTTTTCAATGGGAAGATGACACAACCCTGCTTGCTGAAACTGAGGAGGACCTGAAGTGCTTGTAAGTCGAGTACTACAGTCTTCAATATGAATTGAAGCTCAAATCAATAAAACAAAGATTCTTACCACTAGCAGATTGCCAGTATCATGACTGTTGGTGAAGAGATTGAGATTGTTAACAGCTTTAGTTTGCTTGTCTCCACACTCAACACTCTTGGTACCAGCAGCCAGAAAATCTAAAAAATAATTGCATTGGGAAAGTCGCCTGTCAGAGACAGAGACTAAGGAGTGCCTGATCCAGGCCATGTTGTTGTTGTTGTTGTTGTTAAGTGCCGTCGAGTCGCAGGCGACTCATAGTGACCTTATGAAGGAGAGTTCTTGACGCTTGGATGCCTTTCATCCTCTCTTCAAGTTCATAGGGTTTCCAAGAGGCAAGCTATTATGGAAGTGGACGCCACTCCTTCCACGCTTGTTCAGTCGGGGAGCTCCACCCCACTCTCAGTCCGCATTGGGTAGCCAACCATTAATGCATTTGACATATCCGTGTCACAGTGTTCAGCCTCACAGCAACCACAAGTGACTGCGGAGGACGGCAACTTGTACACCAGAGCTATGTGACCTAGAGGAATGTCTGAACAAAAACAATGAAAGACTGGCCTGAGGCCATAGTGTTTGCAATTATTTGCTATGTGTCTGGAAGATAGATAATGACTAGGGTTGGTAGAAGGAGAATTGATGCCTTTGAGCTGCCAGTACTTTTCCAAACACCTTTGAGTAGAATTGAACCTATAGCATTTTGGTAAGTAGCATTTTGGTTGTACCTCTCAGGGACTTCAATGAGGGAAGTAAGTGGCTACATTAAAAAAAAAACACCCAAAAACAGAACCCCTTTTCTTCCTGTTAAACCTTTGCATTTATAACATGTTGTTGCCAAGACCACATTAGATGAAACTCTGTCCATCACCATGGGGTTGATGCTGGGTAGAAACCTGTAAGGCAGGGGGCCTTCCGTCTTGTCCTCTATGAGAGCAAACCCTTCAGGCTTTTCTCCCCTGACTCAGTTTAGCAGCTAGATGCTCTACGCAGCATCACCGGAGCTTCTTCAGATGAAGCTACATCCCCATAAAAGCGAAATGCTCTTCTGTTTTGTTTCTTCAGACTAGGTTTCAGGAAATAGTTCCAGTGACTTTCCTTCCTTGTGAATTCTCATGCTTTCCCCACTTGTGAGTTGCCTTCTGGTCAGTTCTGACTCATAGGTCCTATTGTGCGCAGTCGTAAACAAGCCAGTGTTCTCCCTGAATTTAAAGTGTCTCCTTTAAAAGCGCGAATTATGGCACTGTTTCCATGTCCTTTTAACTCGCCCGTTATTTTGTGCCTATGGTTCTTTTGTTATTTTGAAATATCATTTTAATGGATGTTTCAAGTTTGCCCATGGTCTGAGAGACAGGGCATCCTGGCATGCGAGATTTAAATTCAGTATCCATCCCCATGGAAAATAGAATTTGTGGGGAATGGTAAATCCTCCTACAGACCAGCTCCAGCTGTTGAATGGGAACTTATTCTCTCTCTGTTGGCTTTTGAGGGCAGAATTGCTGCTGCCAGATGTTTTAGGATGCATTGACACTGGAATATATTCTCAACCGTTAGTCGGGGCATTTAGTGTATGGTAACTCTGAGGCTATGTGAGGGAGGATGGCTTCGCTCACAAACAGTAGCCTTACAGGGAAGAACAAGGCCTTTGTAAATAGATTGTCAATAAAGTTAGTGACCATTTAAATTTCCCCTCATTTCAATTTATTAATTAAGAAATCATTTATATCTAGCACCTATTCCATGCTAGATATTTTGGGATCTAAATAAAACAAAGATAGATCTCAACATTTCCTTCTAACTCCCCATTCCCTAAACACAGCAAAATGCGTCATCTATCTCTAAGCAGCTTTAATTCAGCCTCATACATTTGATTTCTTTGATTTGTCCTACACATAAGCTGCTGTTGTCTTAGGAGCCCTTGAGTCAACTGTAGTAACAGACCTGAACCTTTCCCTATCCTGTGCCATCCTCACAGTCTCTGCCATGCTCAAGACCATTTTTGCAGTCAGTGTGTCTGTACATCTCATTGGGAGTCTTCTATTTTGTGGACTCTCAACTTTTTCCAGAATAGTATCTTTTTGCCCAAGGACTGATGCTTCCTGACACATGCCCAAAATATGTGAGACCAAGTTTCCCCATCCTTGCCTCTTAAGGAACATCCTGGTTACACTTTCTCCAACTGCTGACCCTCAAATAGGGTCAGAAAAAGACTCTCTGGGTGATTTAGTGAAACCAGGGGGGCCTTACAGGTGTCTCTAAGGCCCTGAGTCAAAAACCCTTCATTTGCCTCACCCCTAAAAAGACCCCACTCCTAGTTTAGTGCTGTCCTGTTGTTATCTCAGAATCCTTAGTAATTTTCTAGTAAGAACTAGTTGCCAATCTCTGAATAGCATTGAAGGTGAAGGAACTGTTAGTGTGTGTGTGAGAGAGAATGTGTGTGTGTATACATGTGTGTCAGTGCATGCAAGTGTGTGGACAAGGAAGTGGGGACAGCCGAGTTAAAGTATCAACTCCTAGGACTCCATTTGCTGTTCTTTTTAACTCTCTTACACCTATCTGGTGGTTGTTAGTGTTATATTTGCTTTTCTTTTCATTCGTTTGAAAACCTTAAATTTTAGGGTTGGTGGTGGTGAGGAAATGCAGGAAAGAGAAAGGGAGGAGACTAGTAGCAGAAGAGGAAGTGGAGGACATAGAGACGAAGAAGAGGATTAACCTGGAGTTAGGGACAAAGCCCCGTGGAGGTGACAGAGTTAGTCCTTCATGATTGCCAATGTGTCAGTGGAGAAATTGAGGGCCTAACTGATACTTTTAAAGCAATTAGAGTCTTTTAAGTGTGGCTGATGTGGAATTTAGTTCACTGGCTTGACGTCCCAGCTTAAATAAACTTTGGAAGGTAGAGCTCAATAACAGTAGTATTTTTCAGAGTCTTAGAAGTCCTCGACAGAGAAATGTCCAAATCTTTCCTACCTCAGTCTGAATGGAAACAACGTTAAAGTTCTCAGTATAGTAGAAGCTCTGTAAAATCTTAAAAATGTGTGAAGTCTTGACTTGTTTACCTGTGAGATCACAAACTTAGCAGATGATAGAGTAAGTAGTTTTGAACAACTGCAGCAAATGACAATACTTATGAAGATTTGGGAAGGAGGAGGAGGAGGATGAGGATGAAGAAGATGAAGCGGGTCTACCTGAAGCATATGAAGTAGAGGAGAAGGATGATGATGATGAGGAGGAGGAGGAAGCAGGCTTAGCAGTGAGAGAGGGGGAGGAGAAAGTAGGTCTCATACTTTTTCCCCTCTGTTATTAATTTCAGTGAACATCTACAGAGATTTTGGATTTCCATTCATTCATTATTGCACTTTTCTCCCCGCCACCCCACCTCCACCCTCAGTTCACTCCTCTCCTTGAAAAGCAAAAGAAAAACTCCTTCATTGGTATACAATCCCCCAGCACACCCCCAACCCCGAGTATACTCCACTCTGCAACCCTCATTCTGAACTCTCATGATAACCATAATGCCCAAAAATATATTACTTTTAAACTATTCTCTCCTTCATCGGCTTCAATGCAGTAAACATAATTTATCCAGTTTTTCTCAGTCTTACCCCCACCCTGATGTCAACCTCATTCTACAACAGTGGCACCACAAAAGTCTCTCATATTTAATGCAAAGAAGTCCACGATGAAGAGGATGTTGGTGACTGTGTTGAAGAAGAGAAAGAAGAAGGTCTTCAAGGGGACATGAGGAAACGAGATGCTGAAGAGCATTCGAAGCCTAGGTTTCCTTAGGTTGTAGGGTTTGCAAAACAGTGATCATGTTGTCTTAGTTTCTTTATATACAGAAGCTATACTTACTGAAAATAGTGTGTTAACATTGTATAGGAAATGGGTAGTTTTACTATTTTTGCCATTTTACCATTCCAACTAAGTTTTATTATTCTGTTAATGATCATATTATGTAGAAACAGTTTTTCATTATCCTTCTCAAGTGTGAAAGAGCCTCGAAATATATTAGGAATCTTAATTTTTCTGATTCATGCTCACTGCGTTAGTAATTTTCAACCCATAATATTACAGTGATATGTACAAGGAGCTGGAGTCGGAAAATCAAAAGGGCCGAACTTGCTCAGCATTTCTTAAGCTCAAGGAACTTAAGAACAAATTTGAACCTCGAGTTGCTATAATCAAGGATGCTTTAGGCAGAATATTAAATGATCCAGGAAGTATTAGAAGAAGATGGAAAGAATATACTGACTCACTGTATCAAAAGGAACTGGCAGACACGGAAGAATTTAATGAAATAACATTTGAGCAGGAGCCTATGGTGATGAAGGAAGAAGTTCAAGCTGCTTTGAAGGAAATAGCAAAAAATAAGGCCCCAACTGACATATTTCAGCTAACAGATGCTGCCGTGGATGTGCTCACCAAGTTGTGCCAAGAAATCTGGAGAACAACCACCTGGCCAACTGACTGGAAGAGATCTATATTTGTTCCCATTCCAAATAAGTGTGACCCAACAGAGTGTGGAAACTACAGAACAGAACAGTGTCATTGATTTCACATGCAAGCAAGATTTTACTGAAGATTATCCAAAAACGACTGGAATAGCACATCAGCAGAGAACTGCCAGAAGTCCAGGCTGGGTTTAGAAGGGGTCATGGTACTAGGGATATTGTAGCTGATGTTAGATGGATCTTAGCTGAAAGTAGGGAATACCAGAAGAATCTGTGTTTCATTGACTACGCAAAGGCATTTGACTGTGTGGATCATAAAAAACTGTGGCTGACTCTGAGAAGAATGGGCATCCCAGAACACTTGATCGTTCTAATGCGAAACCTATACTTGGACCAAGAGGCAGTTGTCAGAACAGAGTAAGGAAACACTGCATGGTTCAAAATTGGGAAAGGCGTACACCAGGGATGTGTCCTATCTCCATACTTTTTCAACCTGTATGCAGAACAGATTATCTGACAGGCTGGGCTCTATGAGAAGTGTAGCGTCAGTGTTGGTGGAAGATCTATTAACAGTCTGCATTATGCAGATGACACAACCCTGCTTGCTGAAACTGAGGAGGACCTGAAATGCTTGCTGCAGAGGGTCAAGGACTGTAGCCTTCAGTATGGATTGAAGCTCAATGTCAAGAAGACAAAGATTCTCACCACTAGACCAATTGGCAGCATCAGGATGGATGGTGAAGAGATTGAGATTGTTAACAAGTTTAGTCTGCTTGGCTCCACCATCAACAGTCTTGGCACCAGTAGCCAGGAACTAAAAGAAACATATTATGATGGGAAAGTCAGCTCTTAGGAACCTCTCCAGGGTACTGAAGAGCAATGGTGTCACTCTGGAGACTAAGGTGCGTCCGATACAGGCTATGGTCTTTGCAATCACTTGTTATGTATCAGAGAGTTGGACAATGACTAAGGAGGATAGAAGGAGAATTAATGCCTTTGACTTGTGGTGCTGGAGAAGAGTATTGAATGTACCCTGGACTGCCAAGAAAACAAACAAATTCACCCTAGAGAGGGTTAAATCAGGCTGCTCCTTGGAGGCAAGGATTCTGAGGCTTCCTCTGACATACTTTGGACATGTTGTAAGCAGGGAGAGGTCCTTGGAGAAGGACATCATGTTTGGGAGGGTGGAGGGACGGTGCAGAAGGTGAAGGCTCTCTGTGAGGTGGATTGATTCAGTGACTGGGGTAATCAGGATGGGTGTGTCAGAGGCAGTGCTATTGGCACAGGATAGAGTAGGGTTTAGGGCTGTTGTACATAGGGTTGCTATAAGTCGTTAAGTGACTCGACGGCACATAACAACAACAACAACAACAATTAAAATGTGATGGCCCTTGCACAGATGACATATTAGTACATTTCATTCATTAGGGTTTAACATATTGCCGCAAATGATGGCTAATGTTTTTCTTAGCACAGTCGTCAGTTTCAAAAGTGTGCAGCAACGTATTAAAGACATATATAAACTAACTGAAATTGTAGTAAGCTGTATTAAGAAATGACAGAAGGAGATGAGGGAAATTGGAAGACTCTGTTCTGGAAAACAATATTCAAATTTTGTAAATAAACTAGTATAATAAAAAAAATTAACAAAGGTAAAAATAAAATAAAGCTGTGCTCCATGAAAAAAAAAAAAAGACAATCGTTTCTCGACTGATGAGTTAGTTAATTTTTTAGAGGTAACCAGGAGATCTTTAGTTTGAAGGCAGTGACTTTTTTTGCCATGGCTATTTGGGGCATTTTTGTCCTAAGAGTTACTTAAAAAAATACAAGCAAAATAGTAAAGGCTGTATCCAGCAATAGTGCTCTTTTGTGAAGACTTCTGAAATGGTTTTTAAGCTAGGTGTCTTATGAGGTTTTATTTTTGAATGAAAAATTGCTTATATTAAGTTTAGAGACATGGAGGTGGGTCTTTTTTTCCTTTGGCTGTGGATCATGACCTTACGGGGTTGTTTGCCTTTAGATAGGTGCCCTTTTTCCTCTCAGCAGCTCCTTTATGGTCACCTTCTTTCCTTGTTTCACTCCCCTCCATCTCAAAAAACCAGAAAACAAACAAACAAAAACCCGGCCACAACCCAACAAAACAACCCTACAAACAAACCCCCTAAAACTGACAAACTACTGGGGGAGAAAAATACCCCGAACACCTATTTGGGAAACTTAAGGCTGTCCAGAGAAACCTTGTTCCTCAACCACTTTTTCAGACTTCTCTATAAACAAGCAATGGGACAGAAATGGATTTTCTCAAATGAAAACAAAATTATCCATATAATTTTATGCAGCAGGTTCTGTTTACAGGATAGCTTTCTTTTGACTGACAATATGTGCAGATTATTATTGTTTGTTGTTGTTAAGTGGCTTTGAGTCGTAGTAGATGACTTAATAGAGACTCTGAATGAAAGACCTGAACACTTGTATAACTTTCATTGCTTCTCCATGTTCATAGGATTTCTGGAGGCAAGCTAACTGAGAAGTAGATGCCACTCCTGCTTCTAAGCTTGTTTTAATCGGGGAGCTCCACCAACACTGTCCACCATGGGTGACCATTATCACATTTGACAACATCAGTGTCACAGTATCAGCATCACAGCAACCAATGGGTTACCTCTGTACAGCAAATGGACAGAGCAGTGATATTATTGTTAGATGAAGAAATAAAAGAGGCAAAGCATTGGGAAGCAGCTTTAGTATTTCTAAAAAGTCAAAACAATCTCCTGTTGATAATTAATGAAACATTCAAATAATTATCTTAAAGTTTGCTTCCCACATTATTAGCAAACATAACTTTTTTTCCTGTGTAGAACCATTATTCTTGCTATAATTATAAATGATTATATAGATATTACAGCATTTTGGTGGGATATGCTAGGCTTTTGGTGGTATATTTGGAGTATGATGTTAAAATTAAGATTTAATTTCAAGTGGATGGCCATTGAAAGAAAGGATTGAGATAAGTATGAGTGTGTATGCATTTCTTTAGCTACTTAAAATATGTAAGGAGTCGATTGGTGTGTGTGTGTGTGTGTGTGTGTGTGTGTGTGTATGTATCTCCCCTTCTTGTTATGGGGGCTCTTTGCTTTTTTAATATTGGCTGTGTAGATTTTTTACTTTTGTTTTGAATATTTGTAAAAATCTTTAAAGTCAGCAAGTTTATTGAAGCTTCCAGTCTGGGATACATTTAAATGCTCAAGTAAAATACTCCTTTTTAGTTTAAAATGTGTAATTACTGAGTTTTTAAATAGACATTATGAAGTTATATTCTGCAGCTCAGTTTAGTGGAGGGAGGGATTAAGATCTCTAAAAGATGAATACTTTTCCATCTCTGTAACAATTGTAATGTTCCAATTTAGTCCCTAAGAATTCTCATTATATACATGGTGTACTAGATTACAAAAGAGTTATTTTTTTAAAAAAAATCTATATATTGACTTTCTTAGCAGTCATCTTATTGTGCAATCAAAAAGAGTTCTTTGGTTTGAAAACAATACTTAGAGCATTCACTAGATGCTCTCCTGGAGAAGGAGGGACAGTCTCCTCCTGTACCAGTCAGATCCGATTTGATGGTAGACACACAACACACACACACACACAAATAAAATAAAAATCACAAATAGCTTTTAAAACTTAGTTAGCTTTGTAGGTGGTATTTTCATGCAAATAAGTAAGGGTAGGTTTTGTATTTTGTAGATTTTTGGTCCTTTTTTAATGCTCTTTGTATGGCATTATGTATATAGTGTTAAGTTCCTGAAGAGTCTCTCTTTTTAAAACTTTGAAGTTAATGCTTTGGTGCAAAGGTGTTTTGAATAAAGCCATTACAGTTAAAAAGAATGAACTGATTGCTACCGAGCTGACTCTGTGTACGTGACACCTTCACATGTGTCAGTGGACTTGTGCTTTGTAGGATTCTCAGGGGCTTGTTTGAGGAAAGTAGATTACAGGACTTTCTTCTGAGACACTTCTAGGTGGACTTTTAAGTCCTTTAAGCCTTTGCACCACCTAGGTATACTTTTTCAAAAAGGACCCCAAAATTATACTTTGCACTTGGCTCTGCAAACTACATAGCTGGTAAGTCTGCCCCCTTTTCTTCTCCCATCCCTGTGCAGGCACTCGGCTTTTTCTGTTACCGCTAATATGCTTTTAGGCGTGGGTGGAACTGAGCCTGCTCATTGTGAGTGTGACCAAAGCAAAAAAAAGAAAAAAAGAAGAAGAAGAACATCCTCATTACTCAAAAATGGCAAACTCATTTCTGTTGAGTGTGAATGGACTCAGAGGTGACTCCTCTAGTGGGTATTTGCAGGCTGTGAACCACAGGGAAGGAGATTGTCCTTCTTCCATGGAGCCGCTTGCACCTTTGAACTGCTAAGGAGATGCCTCCTTTGTGTTAGCAGTTCCACTCCCTAAGAACCATGCCATAAGAGCATTCTGAAGAAAACACACAAGGAATAAAATTAACATTGATTCAGTTCGTACAGAGTCAAAAAGAGAAACCCTTTGGTGCTAAAGAAGTACCATTTCTACTCCCACACCTGACTCGGTGGCAAATCTTTGCGAAGATTGGGAGCAACGCTAAAATCTATTTAATTACTTCATTTCCTCAAGTGAAACGGAGTAATAACCTTTTCTCAACCCTCAACTCTGATCTTTCTCATGGTAAAGAAGACTTTGCAAAGCTTATACTTTCCTCAGTTCAAGAGTGTGAGATAGTGCTTACTTCACTGCACGAGTCTTGCACATATGTGGCGTGGCACTTTTTTCTTTTCCTAGGTAAATAGTAAGGGAGCTCTGGTGACCTTGCGACAAGAAGCTGTACTGCAGTCACAAAGCATGAAGTTTGAAACCACCAGCTGTTCCACGGGAGGAGGGTGGACAGTCTCCTTCCATGCTATGTCAGTTCTGACTCTGTGGTACACAACAACAAAGGAAGGGGTAGGGCACTCTGAGGTTCTCTGGTAACATAGTATTTAAGCACTCGGCTGCTAACCTAAAGCTCACTGGTTCCAGCCTGCTAGCCACCTCAAGGGAAAAAGATGTGGCAATCTTCTTATGCACGAGGACAGCTTTAGGAACACTGTGGGACAGTTTTACTCTGTCCTGTAGGGTTACTGTGACTTAGAATCGACTTGACAGCAACTGGTTGTGAAAAAGATATCATTTGCTCAGTCTACATGTAAATAGTCAACGGTTTAGGCATACCACTGCCACTAGGAAAAGATGAGGTTGTGATTTGCCACTGAATGGATTCTGACTTATTGCAGCAATGTGTGGTACAGAGTACAACTACATCATAGGGTTTTCTTGACTGTAATTGTAACGGTCGCAAAGATCTTGTAAGACAGCAGTTCTGTTCCATATACAGCTGTGGTCTGCACAGGTGGCATAGATTTAACCACAACTAACAGCAGTAACAACAACAATCTTATTGAAAGCAGATTACCTGGTCTCCTCTTCCTTAGCACCACCCGGTGGGTACAAAGTGCTAATCTTTATGTTTGTAATTGTGTGCAAGTCATTTGCCCTGTCTGTGGATAATCAGAAAAAAGAGAAGTGTAGAGATAATGCTTAAATATAATCTCTGTGGTCTCCAATATTATCCTTTAACAAGATTTATAATAAATTTTTACTTTTTTAAAGCAATATCATAAGCATAATTTATTATGCATTGCCAGTGGCTTTTAATGATGGAGAAATGGGAAGTTCAAAATGAAATACCTAAGAGCCATCTTCGTTTCTTAAGTTCAAAATGAAATACATAAGATAAGAGGCATTTTTATTTTTTAAAAGTCTTATGTCAGCATTCTTTAATACATCTGAAATGTTTGATTTACATTAGTTATAAAATAAGATATACTTATGGCTGCTGTAGCCATCAGTAATGTTTACAGAAAATATATGTAATAAGTCCTCAAAGAAACTTTTCCTATTAAAAATGTTGAAACTATCACTTATTTTATCACATATGATTAATATCTGTTTAATAGTATTTGATCTATTAAATTTTCCAAAGCAAAACAAAAGCAGTGTTTCACATGAGTAGATTTTAAATTAGTTTGCTACTAAAATCACTTAAACAGAGGTTATGAATTTTATTTTTTCTTTCATTCTTTGATTTTCAAAGATACAGTTATTCATTCATTCATTTGTTCATTCTTATTGATTCCAAATTGTTGTTTATTAGTATTGTATTGCAGAAGATCAGGGTGTGTGTGTATGTGTGTGGAAATCAGCATTCAGCCTGTGAAAGAATATATATTTATAAAGGACATGGATCAAATATTTTCTGTTTCAAGAGCTGACTAGAACGTGATGATCCTAGTGTGTCGTGTTTACTTTTAACTGAGGGTAGGGAAAGGTGAAGAACAAACATAAGCAGGTGGTGTCTTGTCATGTTAAAGCATGCAGACCTTGCTTTATGAATTTTTTAAAAGACCTTGTCCTTTTTTTTTTAACCTTCTTCATAAAGAATTCATAGGGGTTGTATCATTACAATGGATTGGACTGGGGGTGGCATGTTAATTTCAGTCCTGGATTTGGAAAACAGTCTTGGAGTTGAGGGAAACTATAAGGAATAGGTGTTTTATAATCTTTTGCTCTATACTTTGTGTAGAATCTCAGTGCTGAGACATCAGATGCAGCTGTGGCGGGGGGGTTGGTGAGAACGCAGTGAAAAGCAAACATGTTGTTACCCAGTGGATTCTAACCCATAGAGACACTGTAGGTTGGAGTCGACCTGCTTCCTAGGGTTTCTAAGGCTGGATGGCAACAGGGAGAATAGCTGGTAAGTTCAAACCACCATCCTTTCACTTGGCAGCTGGGCACATTACTGTTGAACCACTAAGGCTTCCTGGTGGATGAAGAGAGAGGTGAAATGCTGGCACCACACTTTAAAGAGGCCTGCAGAGGTGGTTCCCAAGGCTTCAGCACCAGCGCCATCTGGAAAACACAGGACTCTTTCTGTCTGCTTTATGGTGCAGATGATGTGTGCCTGGACACCATCCGCTGCTGTCAGGTTGATTCTACTCATAGTGACCTTCCTTTGGGTTTCTGAGGCTGAGGCCTTACACCTTTATGGGAGGATCATTCTCCTTCAGAAGATTTGGTGGTTTCAAACTGCATATCTTTAACTTAGTAGCCCAATAAGTAATGCACCACCTCACTTGTTGTGGTTAGGTACTGTTGAGTTGTGCATGACTCATAGTGACACTGTGAACAGCATATCTAAACTCTCTTCTATCCTTCACCATCTTCATCACCCGTGACACACTAAGTCTATTGCTGTAGTCACTGTGTCAGGCCATCTCATTGAGAGTCTTCCTCTCTCCTTTGCTGACCTTCAAACATTATGTCCCAACTTGACTAGGGTTTCAGTAAAGAGCTCTAAACCTCTCAGGAGGCTGTGGTTGTATGAAAGTCTATGGAAGAACAGTGTTTGCATTTCATTGCTTAGTGCTTTTAATAACAGTGATAATACTGCAGCTAATATTTCTGTTCAATGTACTAGCATGCTTAGTGTCTTACCTACAATAACATTTTCAGTCCGTAAGGGGGTCCCATGAAACTAGTACTACCATTGTTCTCCAAACAAGGTATGGAGTTTATCTTTCATTATGACTTTTTAATTTTTATTTTTCTACTTTATTATTGTGAGTGTGTGTGTGCCATCAAAGTGGATCTGACTGGTACAGGAGGAGATTGTCCCTCCTTCTCCAGCAGAGAATCTGGTGGATTGGAACTGCACACCTCTGGGATTTCAGCACAGCGTCTTGCCACTAGACCACCAGGCCTCCCTCATTAATGACTTTTATAGCCATTACTAGACTTTGCTATGTGGATGAGCAGAGTTTGTTAGCTTATCCACAAGAGATTAGCCATCTATCATGCCACAAGGGTATTGACCAATCACAATAGTCTACAAGAGGATTGGATAGTCTTGCCAATAAATTGAATAGCACTAGCCAGAAGAATAATAATCCTCTCCAGCCAAAGAATAGGAGAGAGACCGTCCCCACTCTGATGAAGAGATGGCAGGAAAATGTAGAACATGCTTTGGATGGCAGCAGTAGCCATGGCTGAAGTGGAGAATTGACATGAGAGGGGACTTTAGGGTGGGGGAAGCCAATATTGGCAGGACTGAAAACTTTGTTGGACAGTTGGGGGTGGGGAGGTGGGGAAGACAATATTGGTAGGACTGAGAAGTTGGGAACACTTAAAGACATGAGGCTTGAGGCTGAGGTGCCTGCTTGCAGGGACTCTCTGGGGGCTGTCTTGAATGTATTCTGTTATTAATCCAGATTATAACCTTTTGACTTCCCCACTATGGTTCTTTGTGGTCTGTGAGCTTTCACATCAGATTTGGAGCCAGCAAAGCAGTAAGATTGGTGTTGATATGAGTAGAAAGATGTACAGGAACATGGGGGACATGTCTGACCTCATTGGAATGGTTTTGTGTTACTAATACTGTGGACAGGGACAGTGACCCCTTATGAAGTTGGTGAAGGTCAGATATGGTGCTCTCCATGTGGCCCTTGCTCTTTTTTAAACAAGGAATAAAAATATGTATTTATTCCTAAAAAGTACATGTGTTTTTGGTTGTTTTTTTTTTTTTTTTAATGCAAACAAATAAAAAAAACAACACCTCAGTTGATTCCGTTCTGGAAGTGGCCCTCTCTGTTGGATTTCTGAGGCCTTAAATCATTAGCAGAGGCAACTTCTTCCTGCAGGGCAGCTGGTGGATTCCAACCAGTGACCACTGACAGTGCAGCATGCACACCACCTTCCAAGTGCAGGTACTGGCCATCAGTTAAATGGAAGTGTTTATATGACTTTGCCAGAGTAATTTTCTAACTCTCTTCCCACCTTTGCTGGAGGGCTTTGCTAGAGTAATAGAGAGTTTAATTGCTATTGATGTCGCAGCAAAGAAATCCAGGTGGTTGAAGTATCCATGAGATCAGAGATGGTAAATTCTGGGGTAGTGGTACCGTGAGGCCTAAGTATGCATTCTCCTTAAATTTTCTTTACCCTGGAAAGACCTTGATGCTCAACTGCTAATCAAAAGTTGGAGATTCAGTTCATCCAGAGGCAGCTAAGAAGAAAGGCCTGGTGAGCTACTTCCTCAAATCAGCATTGAAAATCCTCTGGAAGTTGGTTCTACTCTGATACTCAGGAGGTTACTGTGAATTAGAACCAACTCCACAGCACAATGATATTTTTCTCACTTTGTTTCTTTAGCCTGGAACATCTTTCAAAGACCTGAACTGAGATGCCTTCAAAAAGACATCTGTGGTCCAGCTGGCTTCATTCTCTGTGATGCTACAGTCCCCACACTTCCTCTTTTAAGTCAGTTGTTTGGCCATGGTGCACACATAGTTGACCCTCCATTGGGTTTTTGTGGCTGTAAATGGAATGGGAAGAGGTTGCCTGTCTTTCTTCCGCTAAACTGCTGGTGGATCTCAACCACCAGAGGGGCATGGCTGGCCTTTGCGTTAACCACACAAGTCTCTATGGACTTTTCCATCAGAGCTCCCTCCAGGCACTATAGGCCTGTTATCATTGCTGTGTTCTGTATGAAAAAAAACTGAACACTCAAGGGAGAAAAGAACTTTGCTGGTAGCCATACTGCTACATAGTGACCAAAGCTGGCTCTCAGTGCAGTAAACCAGCAGCTGTCAGGCAGTTGTAACTCAGTGTGGCCCCATGTGTGCAGAGGAGAACTGTGTTCCACTGGGTTTTCAAGGATGTGGGACATAATAATGAGCAATATTATAAAATGAGCTTTTTCTCTGATCTCTTCCTGCCTTTAGGACTTTACCCAGGGCAAATGCTGGTTTTGACATTATATGGTTAACTATTCTAAGAAATGAGTGTTTCCCTAACTATTGTTTGACTGGAAATTGAGTCAAGGGGGTGTTTTGCTCCAGATTTGAAGGGTACATAAAAGGCCATAGTTTCTGGGATTCTACCAGTCTGTCGGATTAGACAATCTGGCCTTTTTTGTATTTCTTCATCTTGTTTCACATTTTCTTCTAGTCTGTCCAGGATTTTCTGTTGTGTTTCTGTGAGATCTTTTGAAGGCAAGCCTTGCTTCTGAGGCACCTCTGGTAGGTGTGAACCAGCTGACTTCCAGTTAGCAGCCGAGGACTTAACCATTTGCACTACTCGGGGACACCCTTAAAGCAGCACTGCAGTGGGCGTAGGTCTCTCCCATACAGACCTGAGAGAAGCCACAGGGAAAAATTCTAACCCCAAACCCACTGCTATTGAGGCATTTCTGATGTAAATCAGTATGGACTAAGGCTCAATGTCAAGAAGACAAAGATTCCCACCACTGGACCACTTAGCAGCATCAAGATGGATGACGAAGAGATTGAGATTGTTCACAGCTTCAGTTTGCTCAGCTCCACAGTCAACACTCTTGGTACCAGCAGTCAGGAAATCAAAAAGCATATTGCGATGGGAAAGTCTGCTGTTAGGGACCTCTCTAAGGTACTCAGGAGCAACAGTGTCTCTCTGGAGACTAAGGTGCGCCTGATACAGGTCATGGTATTTGCAATCGCTTGTTATGCATCAGAGAGTTGGACAATGACTAGGGAGGACAGAAGGAGAGTTGATGCTTTTGAGCTGTGGTGCTGGAGAAGGGTACTGAATGTACCATGGACTGCCAGGAAAACAAACAGATTCATCTTGGAGAGGATTAAACCAAGCTACTCCTTGGAGGCAAGGATTCTGGGGCTTCGTCTGACATACTTTGGACATGTTGCCAGGAGGGACGGGTCCTTGGAGAGGGACATCATGCTTGGGAGGGTGGAAGGACAGCGCAGGAGGGGAAGACCCTCTATTAGATGGATTGATTCGGTGACTGGGGTAATCGGGATGGGTGTGTCAGAGGCAGTGCGGTTGGCGCAGGATAGAGCAGGGTTTAGGGCTGTTGTGCATAGGGTCACTATGAGTCAGAAACGACTCGACGGCACATAACAACAACAACATGATTTTTAAGGCTGTAAATCCTTAAGGAAACAGATTGCCACTTCCCTCAGCCCCCATGAAGCAGCTGGTGGATTCATACCACCAACCCAGGGAGAGTAGGGTTCATTTAAACTTTAAAAGAGTCATTTCCCCCTCCCTCTAAACAGTAAGACACATTGTATAAGTGGAAGGATGAGTTATCTCATAGAAGAGGAAGTAATTTAGACAGAGGAAACAAAAGTGTAGGGGGAAAAACAGGCATTTCTTTGAATGGCATTTTCTAAATAGTGGGCATTAAGAAGAGAGTGGAACTGAGAGGGGTTTTATTTACCATTTTTTTTTATCAGTCTCTCGCAGCTTGGGCCCAGAAATGAGAGTGCCAAGCTTTCAGATGACACTCAACCTTTTGGAAGAGTGGAAAATTGAGACATTGGAAATAAACAGTGGGAAGGTGTCTGATTCCGAGGTGTGACTATGAAATGCTGCTGCTGCTTTCTGGGGTAGCGTGTCCAAGCAGAGGAGGATTAATCATTGCAGACCATGTTGCGGCATGCTTCGTTTTACAGCCTGGGACTCTAGTTCAAGGTCAGCCGTCAGTCCTGTGCTTGCAGCTGGGGGTAGTGAGCAGACGCTTCCCCTGCACTGTCCTGTCAGCATAGAAACGAGTCACCGTTATCCAGAGGAAATTCCAGCAGATTTTATGGAAGACAAACTCAAGTTGGAGTTAGACACACAATACTTTTATAGAACTCCACAACGATGAAGTAATTTTAGAAATAAATGTTTTTGAACAGCACTAGCGTTTGGATGAAGGTAACAAAGCATTTTAATTTTTTCCATGACTCTTTGTAGGGAGGACACGTCAGGCTAAGCAAACCTTTAAAAGCCAACAGTTTACATCCTAGAAATAAACGACCACCTCTGAAAACAAGGACTTTTTAAGGACATTGATGAGAAACTTGAATGCAAATGATATTTATGCCATATATTTTTTTAATAGAACAAATTTATGAATTTATTAAACATGCACCATTTTTTATTTAGCTTTCTGACTTTGTGCTTGTGCCTTCAGTACTTTCACAACAATTTTCTGCTCGAAATTGAGTCAAGGGGGTGTTTTGCTCCAGATTTGAAGGGTACATAAAAGGCCATAGTTTCTGGGATTCTACCAGTCTGTCGGATTAGACAATCTGGCCTTTTTTGTATTTCTTCATCTTGTTTCACATTTTCTTCTAGTCTGTCCAGGATTTTCTGTTGTGTTTCTGTGAGATCTTTTGAAGGCAAGCCTTGCTTCTGAGGCACCTCTGGTAGGTGTGAACCAGCTGACTTCCAGTTAGCAGCCGAGGACTTAACCATTTGCACTACTCGGGGACACCCTTAAAGCAGCACTGCAGTGGGCGTAGGTCTCTCCCATACAGACCTGAGAGAAGCCACAGGGAAAAATTCTAACCCCAAACCCACTGCTATTGAGGCATTTCTGATGTAAATCAGTATGGACTAAGGCTCAATGTCAAGAAGACAAAGATTCCC
>NW_006399840.1:4613563-4687264 GCF_000299155.1 Elephantulus edwardii | reverse complement strand
GTTGATGCCTTTGAGCTGTGGTGCTGGAGAAGAGTATTGAGGGTACCATGGACTGCTAGGAAAACAAACATATTCATCCTGGAGAGGGTTAAACTGGATGTAGGGGGCTCATCTTCTAGAACAATATTAGACAGTTCTCTTGTGATCTGTAGGTTTTTACTGGCAGATTGTCAAATCACGTCTTGTTAGCCTGTCTTAGTCTGGGAGCTCCTTTGAAATCTGCCCACTGTGAGTGACCCTGCTAATAATGTCAGAAATACTTCTGGTGGCATAGCCTCTAGCATTGCAGTTACATGCAAGCCATCTCAGGAGGATATGCTGACAGACAGATGGAATGATTGACTAACCAGGCTACTGTACACCTAGAGTGTTGAAGCAGAAATTGGATTGGATACAAGTTGATACTAGCTCATCAGAGATAATGAGGATGGCGTGGGATAGGGCAAAGTTCAGCTCTGTTGTTCATAGAGTTGACTGAGTTGTAGTTCACTTGATGGTACATAACAACAACAAGAGCCACAAAAGTAAAAATCATCCTTAGATGATAAAAGATCTGATGTCATTGATAGTAACTTTATGTTGTCCATTATTCTCTGAGGCAATCCCCAAAAGTAGAGTTAAAGTAGAAGAAACAAAAATAGTACTGTTTTCTTAGATGTGTGTTACCTAAGGAGATGCCCTGCTCCCTACTCTTCTTCCTGTGAAAGTGAACAGAGGCTCAGAGGGCTCAGGCTGGACCGGCTCACCATGCTGAGTGTGGGCAAGCTAAGGTTATCAGGAGTACAAGGAAACAGGATAAGGTGGGCCCTGCGTTGCAGCTTTGCAGATGGTCAGAACAGCTGTCCAGGTCAGTGAAACTAAGTTGGCTGCTCCGCGACGGGCCAAGTTGACCTGATGGTAATCTTGCAATACTTGTAACTTGAAGAGGGGTGTCATCTGAAGAAGATAAACAGATTCCAGTGAAAGATCATTTAAGGAAGTGATGGACTCTTGGTGCATGGTGATTATTTAAAATTCCCCAAAACAACATCCAAGAATTTGATGGTTTCCAGGAATGTGAGGGGAGAGGAAAGAGAAAGAGAGAAGAAAAAAAAAAAAAGTCAGTCAGTAGATAATACCCACTCTATCACATTGTTTCCAGCTCCTGGTGACCTGCCATCAGTTTTCTAAGGTGGTAAATCTTAAAGAGAAGAGAACTGCCCATCTTTTTTTTTTTCCGAGCAGCTGGTGGATTTGAATCACCCATCTTTTTGATTAGCAGCACAACACAACTAAGCAGAAATGTTGGGTGAAGATAGAGGTAGTATAGAATAAGCACAACTACCAGTAAAGCAAGGGAAGACATGGAGAGGTGCACAGGGCACAGACAGCAGAAGTAACCCTACCACATGTCCAGATCCTTCATTGTCAATAATAATAAACATTCATCTACAAGTGGACACACAGAGCAGCAGGATGAATCAATATGAGCAGGTACTGGAGGCTATGCTCATGACCATACACACATTTGGTAGAATATGTTTCTATGTTCATGTTAGTCCGTGCTTAAGTATATCCATGCATTTTTTTTAATAGTATGAGCCAACAAGGAGCAAAGTTATGTAAACTTACTGATCATAACGAAACACCCTGAGGGAATGAGTTGTTGGTCTTAGGGCCTCAAGACTATGGTTTTGAGGGATATCAAGGTCAGTTGGAATAACACAGCCTATACAGTTGGGATTCTCCATCCATCTTTCATGAGCTTTGACACCACTCACTTAAAACTTTAAAGCAGCCATCCTGGGTGTATTTATTGGTTTCCCCTCTCCCTGGAATGAAATAGGGGGAAGAAAAACAAAGAATTGAGAGCCTACTGTTGAGTTGTTTTTGTTTTTTCCTAGTTGTGATCCCTCAGTTAATGGTGTGAGAATCAAATTGCTGATGTTATCCTTGAAAAAATGCATTTTCTTGTATCCTGCTTCTAATTTCCTAAATAAAGAAAAGCCACTTTTATTAGAGCCCCAGTTGGTTCTTACACTTACTAAAGTCCAGTCAGCACTGGGATAACATAACCTAATCAGTTAGGTCCTTTGTGTTAGTAAATTTGGTGTGAAATAGGACTTTGAACGGGTTCATTCTGTTTCAGCCTCCCACTGATAAGTCACATTTCCACTCCAGAAGCAGAATCGGAATCTACATTTTAACAAGAGTTGCCAGATGATTCTTCATAGATACCAGGAATGAGTCAGTTGGAAGCCTGAGTGAAGAGACAGTCAGTGCATTTTGGTGAACTACAAGAGGGCACTCTGGTGGCCTAGTGATAAGGAGAAGCTGAGCAGCCAACCCAAAGGCATGTGGTTTGAATCCATGAGCTGCTTCGTGGGAGAAAGACTGACAGTTTCCTCCTGTGTGAGTTACTGGTTCTGAAAACCCACTGGAGGATCGGCTGCAAGTTGGTTCTGACTTTGAAAGCACATTACCCAACAACAAAAGAGTACCAAATTTGAAAAACTTCCCTTATACTAATGAATTTAGAGAACCGAACGTGCCATCTTAATAGAATGAGCTGAAAAACATTGCTGTTGTAAGGGAATCCTCATGGAAGTTCAAAGGTGAGTAAAGTTCTGTGAGGATTTTGTCATCCTCTGTTTCTGAATATAATACTTAAGCCGCCATGTCTAGTTAAACTTCTGTGTTGTGTTGTCAGCTGCTTTCAGGGTGGCTCCATGTCATGGTGACTCCACATTCAACAGTGGACTGCATGCTTCAGTCCTTGTTGTGGCCTGTGTATTGTGAGTATCTTCCACAAGCCTAAGGTGCCTGGTGGCATAATACATAAAGTGTTGGGCTGTGAACTGTTAAGGTTAGCCGTTCAAATCCACCAACCATTCCTTGGGAAGAAGAATGGCACTCTCCTCCTGTGAAGATTTAAAGCCTTGAAAAACCTGATGAAGAGTCACTATAAATCAGAATCAACATAACAACGGTGGTGTTATGGTCAACAACTTAGAACTTAGAGGGCTTATTTTCTAACTTTATTACAACAATGTTCTCTTGTGATCGATAAGGTTTTTTTGACCAATTTTCAGATTCAGATCACCAGACCTTTGGTCTTACTCTATCTCATTCTGAAATGAGCACAATTAAGACTTCTTGGCTTCCCATTCTTCGCAGTGTTAGCCAGGATTTATTCTGATCCACATAGTCAAATACTCTCACATATCCAATAAAACACAACTAGACATCCTTCGGTATCCTCTGCTTTCAGCAGGATCCATCTGACATCATCAGTGATGTCATGACCACTTCTATACAAACCTAGCTTGAACTTCTGGTAGTTTCCTGTCAGTGTATTGTTCCAGCTGGTTTTGGGATGAGCTTCTGTAATATTTTGCTTACATGTGATAGTAATGATATTGCTTGATAATTTCCACATTCTGTTGGCTCATTTTTCTCAGGACTGGAAACAAACATGAATCTCTTCCTGTCAGTTTGCCAGGCAGCTGTCCTTCATATTTCCTGGCATAGGCTGGAGAGCACATCCAGGGTTACATCTATTAGTTGAAACACGTCAATTGCTGTTTTCTGAATGGAGCAAAGGAACGTTGCATGGTTAAAAATTAGGAAGGGTGCATGTTAAGGATGTGTTCTTTCTCCGTATCTAATCATTCTCGCTGCTTAGCAGATAATTCATGAAGTTGGACTCTATGAAGATGAATGTGTCATCAGCATTTGAGGAAGCCTAATTAATAACCTATATTATGCAGACAACACAACCTTGCTTGCTGAAAGAGGAAATATTTTCTGGAAAAAAACCAAACAAACAAGGATTGTAGCCTTTGGTATGGGTTACATGTCAACATCAAGAAAGAAAAAAAAGTCTGCACCACTACACCAAAAGGCAGCACTATGAGAGACGGAGAAAGAATTGAAGTTGTCAGTTATTTAATCTTACCTGGATCCATGGATAACTCTCTTGGTACCAGTAGTTAGGAGATCAGAAGATATATTGCATTATTAGGCAAGTCTCTATACCTTTTCAATCTGTATGCAGAATAAATAATTAAAGAGGCTGGACTTTATACGGTGGAATGTGGCATCAGAATTGAAGTAAGCCTCATCAGCAACATGCATTATGCAGATACTTGCTGAAACTGAGGAGGACATGAGGCGTTTGCTGCAGAAGATCAAGGACTATAGTCTTCAATGCACTGAGGTGCATCTGATTCAGGCCGTTGTCTTTTCAGTCACTTGCTATGCATCTGAGAGCTGGACCATGACTAAGGATGACAGAAGAATTGATAGCTTTAAGTTGTGGTATTGGAAAAGTGTATAAATATCCAATGGACTGCCAGAAGAATGAACAGATAATGTCTTGGAAAAGGTACTGCCAGAATGCTTCTTGGAGGCAAAGACGGCCAAGCTTCTATCTCTCATACATTGAGAATATTGCTAGGGGAGGCTATTCCTTGGAAAGGGTCATCATGTCTGTAAAGGAGGGTCAGTAAAAAAGAGGAAATCTTCCACCTAGATGGATTGACCCAGTTGGATTAATCACAACAGTGTCAGAGATGATAAGGATGGCACAGGATAAAATGGTTTTCAGGTGTGGTGTTCATAGGGTTACTATGTTCATAGGCTATTTGACTCGATGGAACCTATCAGCAGGAACAGTAACATCAAAACAACTCTTATTCTGAAATCTCCACTAAGGGTGATCCTGTTCCTTTTTGAATACCAGTGGTAAAGCTTCTAGCATCATAGCAACATGCAAGCTCTGTACTATGACTAATAGAAAGGGAGTAGATAGTGTGTAAAGATTATATACAAATATCTTTCCTAAATAGATTTAGGAGGTATGTTAAATGCTTACTATTTAGGGAGCTCTGGTGGCCTAGTGGTAAGGCATTGTGCTGCAAATCCAGAAGCCCATGGTTTGTAGTCTACCAGCTGCTTCTGTGAAATTTACAGCATCTGAAAATCTGCTGCAGAGTCGGCTATGAGTCGGTTCCAGTTTGACAGAACAACAACAAACATTTATTACACACATAGAGAGCTCTGGTAGCATCCTCCGTAGTGAGTTTCACTACTAACCCAAAGACTGTGCAGGTCTCCAGGATGGAATTTCCTAGCAGCTCCATGGGGGAAAGCTGGCACTCTCCTCCTATTAGAATTTATAGGCTCAGAAACCCAGTGTAGGACTGCTATGTGGTGGAACCAACTCCATGGCAGTGAGTCACAGAGACAGAGTTTATTTTACACACACACACAAATCGAAATTTAGCATTATGGATAATTTATCATTAATTCCTATTTAGCAAACTAGTCCTATTTATAGGAATAATAATAACAACTGGCCCAAAATATATGACTGAAGGACCTAAAAGAACTATTGTCCAAGTATCATTTGCAGGCTTAATTATAACAGACAAATGAGACTTTTGCAGGACTGAGAATTCTGTGTATAGATACCAGTACGTTATCTAGTCCCAATTTGACTTCTGCTACATTTAAGTAAATAGGAGGTGAAAGAACAGAGAAATGGAGAAATAAAAAGGAAATAATTGAAGCCAAGGTTTGAAAACATTAGTTTCTTTTCAGGAATAGTTTGGTTTAGAACGTATTTCCTATGTTGATTCATGGCATCCTTGATTCTAGCTACGAGTTGAAAGCCCGGTATAGTAAAGACAGAATTTTAAAGATAGAAAGAAAGGGTTAATTCTACACAGCCTCATTTTCCAAACAGATTTCTAGGTCTGTGGTTTTGGGTAAGTGGTTGTTTGTTTTGGGTTGTTTTTGTTTTTAATTTAGTGTGTTTGGTTTGTTTTTTGCTACATGTTGAAAGATGCTGTGTGTGTTTTTGTACACACATGTACACACACATGCTGCCTCTTGCCTGTTTTTACGAGTACAGAAAAATATCCTCAGGGCTAATATCTGACAGTCTTTCACATGCACAAAAAAATTCCACCACTAAGAAAAAAAACCAAATTGGCTTGAAAATCTTTTATCCACAGGAAGTTGGAAAATACTAGATAAAGGAAAACTGGGGGGGGGCGGTATATCTTTTTCACCAGATAGGTGCCAGAAATTATTTAACTATTACACTCTAAAGCTGGCATTTTCCTGTTTCTTTAACATGATTCATTATTTGCTAACTTAGAATTTTGTATAACTAGAATCGTTATTTTTCTGTCTAGAACTTTGAATATCTACAAGAATGTTGAATTAGATATTCTTACCTGTTGCTCTGTCACACTTATATTTTACCTAAACACTCACACACTCACCACCCTATCCCCTCAGTCCTCTTCATGCACATGACTTAAAAACCCTGTTCCCTTGATCCCAAGATGTAAGGGATTTGAATTAGAGACATTAAAATAAGTGAGGGAAAAATCAGTGTGGGTTTTTATCACAAAGAATGAGAGACCTGCTTTTAATTGTCTTGAGATGAGAATTCTTGATGCAATGATTAAGTGTCTTGCTGCCATCTGGAAGGTTGATGGTTTGAACCCACCCAGCCCCTCTGCAGGGCGAAGCCCTGGAGATCTGCCTCTGTAAATTTGTTGCCAAGATCAACCCTATGCAGCTGTTTTACTCTATCATACACGGTTGTTATGAGTCAGAACTGAGTCAATGACACCTACTAACAGTAAAGTCTGTATAATAATGTGAAGGGAGCTTGTTGGGCATTGCACAGATTTTCCTCTTTCTGTTTTAGTTAAACATCACAGAATTTTGTCACAAGGGGCATTACTAATCATGAGACCCGAACACTCCTTGTAGCAATCAAGCTTCAGCAGATAATTGAGCAGGGTTCTGCTTTTGGAATGGGCTTTCATGTCATGTCCTTCCCCGTCACATTTCAGCTACTGCCTCTCAACTTGAAGCCAAGCCCCACTCGGTGTTTGCTGTTGATGCTATAAAAGATCCCTTTGCCTTTTCCATTCTCAACACTTCATTCATGCCTATTCCAGTTTCTTACTATTTTCCAACATTTATTGTCAAATATTATTTGTCTCTGCTTCAGCAGATGTATCTCTTTTCAAAGGTACTTTATTTTTCTCTCAAAAGAAACAAAAAATGTTAATTTCAACTTTTATGCTGCCTGATTATTATTTAGTAGCTCTTTAGCTTTTGAATGAAGGATATTGGTATGTGTTTTGTCTGATTTATGGCATTTTATTTGTGGTGGTGTTGTGAATATAGGGAGCTCAGGTGGCAGAATCTGTAGGGAGTTGTGTTGCTAACCCACTGGTGATATCTCTCTGATGGTTATAATCCACCAGTGACTCTGCAAGAGGAAGAAGAACAGTCTCCTCCTATGCAGTTATTGGGTTTTATCAACTTGGAACCAATTCAGCTGGCCCTCAAGTGAGTTTTCCGAGGTGGTATATCATGGGAGGAGGCTGCCCATCATTCTCTCTAGAGCAGCTGGTGGATTCGGATCACATGCCTTTGGGACCACAGCACAACTTCTTACCATTAGGCTGTAGAGTCAGGAACTGTGAGACTTAACAGCAGTGACTTTGTATTTTGTTGAGCAGAAAACAGCAAAACAGTTCCAACACATACAGTGCAGTGAGTGTTTTGGATTATATTTTCCTCAGTTGAACAAACATTCACATCTTCCTTTTCCTAATTGTTGCTCCTCCATTAACATAAACTCTCTGTTCTGTAAGTGTGCTATCTGATCTTTTCTGATGTTGCTGTCCATTTGATAGGTAGATCTTAAAAGAGCACCATACTTGAAGCAGGCAATATTTTTTAATTAAGCGTAACTGTTCTTGTTTTAAGAAGATTTTAGGATTTTAAATTTAAAGATTTTTCTCAAGACAGTAGTTTGGGAAATCCATCCAGCTTCTATGGTTCTGGAAAGTTTGGTATTCGTCTGAACTTGAAATTTTCTCCAGATCCCTTTGATCAAGATTTTTGGATACAGTATTTGACCAAAATATTGATAACATTAGCTGAGCACTATCCAGTTTTTCTGGTCTCATGACAGAGAGGTATTTGTTTAAGGAGGCAATTAGCTATACATTCCATTTCTTCCTCCTGTTCCCAGCTCGCCTTCCTTCCCTGCTCCTGGTGAACAGAGAATACTTGTTGTACCTTAGTTAACCACAAAGACTGTAAGACTCCAGGCACCATGCCATGAACTGAGAAGTAGAAAGGAGGGAAGCACTAAACATGACATCTGGTTCTGTATCATATACAGACAAGTGCATATGCACAGTGTGTGTAGGGGACTCTTCAGAAGTGAAATTGCACCTTGAGAGATCAAGAAATAGGACCTCACCAGCACTCCAGAAACCCTCCTCATGCTTTCTCTTAGGCACTAATTCCCCCCAAGGAAATAGCTATCCTGACTTCCAACAACAGCGATTAGTTTTCCTTTTTTTTAAAAAAAAAAACCAAACACAAAACCCGAACAATTTAGGTGAGATGATGCTGTAAGTCCTCTTTTGTATCGCTGAGAGTTATTCATATTGTGAGATCTAATCAGTTAGATTAAGCAGCTCTGGTGGTGTTGTCCATAGGGGTTACGCTGCTCACCCTACAGCTGTGTGCCTCTCTGCTGATTCATGTCCACCAATCTGATAGTGTAAATCCACCAGCAACTCTGACGGAGAGCAGTGGGCACGCCTGTGAGATTTACAGCTTCTGAAAACCCGTCATAGGGTCAGCTCAGGGTAAGTTCCCATTGGAAGACAGTGAATGAATGAGTTAAGGATTGTCTGTTTTTCATTGTCATGTAATATTCCATTTACTGCCACACTGCAGCTCACCTGTGCTACTCTTGATGATCGTCAGGCTCATTTCCACTTTGGGGCTGGGGGAGGAGTACTGTTACAGACACTGTAGTACAAACATTTATGGACACTCTAGTATGTGGGTTACAAGGATGCACTAATTTCTGTTGAGTGTGAATGTGCTGACTTTGGTAGATACTGATAGTTTTACAAAACTTTCCTTTCTGTTAGGAAAATAAAAAAAATACATTTTAAAGCTGTAAAACACGAGATTGTTTGATCTTATCTTTACCTCCTGTACTGAATTAATGACTCTTTGAGCAAATCTTTCTTGGTTGCCCACACTGTTTGGAGTCCTCCAGGCACACCTGTGGATGCAAAAGCAAATTTCCTTTCACTTGTATTCTTTTGCTCATGATAGTAGTTTTCTTGAATATTGACAATAATGACAGCCATTAGCATTAACTGAGTGTGGCAAGACACAGTCTAAGCTCTTATATATGTTGATTAGGCATCATTTGTATGACAACAGTCCAGAATAAGAGATGTTTGGTAAAGTGGACTTGAATGGTGGTGGTGGTGGGGGGGAGCAACAAAGAATTAATTTTTAAAAGAGAAAAGCGAATGGGGGTGGGGAGTTGGGGGAGGTGGTTAGGTAAGGGGGTGGTTAGGGAGGAAAATGTATAACAATGAAATAATGGAAATTCAAGTTTTCTGTAAATTTTCATTAAAATCACAATAAAAAAAAAAACAGGGAGGGGAAAAAGAGGAGCCCTCATGGACCAGAGGTAAGCACTCAGTTGTTAATCAAAAGGCTAGAAATTCAAAGCCATTGGCCACTTTGAGTGGGAAAGGATGAGGCAGTCCATCTCCTTAAAGATTACCTCCTTGGAAGCACTGTGGGGTCACTCCACTCAGTCCTTCTTGGTCTCTGTGAGTTAGAATAGACTCACTGGCAGTAGAGGACAGTTGTGTCAAAGAGATTTAGTGGCACAGTGGTTGATTGGCACTTGCCTGCTAATAAAAAATGGCAAACATACCATGTGAGAAAGGGGTTGGTGCTCTGCCTTGAAGATGGTAGCTCAGTGGGACAGTTGTACCCTGTCAGATATAGTCATTATTAGTCAGAATCTATGCCAGGCAATGGTATATTGTTATTCCTTCAAGTCAGTTCTAACTCGTAGCAACCCTCTGTAAAACAGAACAGAACCCTTCCTGATCCTGTATCATCCCATAGTCTCTGCTGGGCTGAACCCATTGTTAGAGTCATTGTGTCAGCGCATCTCCTGGAGAGGCTTCCTCTTTTTCTTTGACCCTCCGCTTTCCCAAGCATAATGTTCTTCTCCAAGGACAGCATGCCTAAAGTATGTGAGACTAAGTCGTAATCATTCTTGCTTCTAAGGAGCACCTTGTCCTTACAGCAGCACCTTGAATTGGTAGTAGTATTCTGATTTTATACAAAGCTGAGAGTTAAGAAACTTTCCCAAATTCATTGTGTGAGTCAGTAAAAGAGCTGTGATTTGAACCAATGTAGTGTGGTTCCAGATTCTACTCATGTGCTATATCCTCTTTCCATTTAATTCCTCCTGCTCCCTGCTTTGTCCTTTCTTACCTCAAACATGAAATGTAGTGACATAGTTTAGGAGCATAGGCTTTGAAGTTGGACAGACATGGATTTGAATCTGGCTGTGTCAGGTGCGCTATCTGTAGGAATAATTTATCTTTCCTAAGACTCAGTTTCAAGTCACGGTATTTTCTGCTGTTTCAAATACATCTGAATATTGAACAGCGAATAAGGAAGAACAAAGAAGAATCAGTGTCTTTGAATTGTGGTGTTGGTGAAGAGTATCGAATATATCATAGACTACCAAAAGAACAAACAAATCCATCTTGGAAGAAGTGCAACCAGGATGCTCCTCAAAGGTGAGGATTGTGAAAAATATTTAAAGACATTTGAGGTATTGCAAGGCTCTCTGTGCCTTACTGCCTCTACTTTTACTTGTCTGACTCACCCATCCATCTCTCCTCACACCCTGTGCTTCTCAGTCCTTCCTCAGCTCTTTGGCAGTACTTGAAGGATCTTCCTCTTTACTTTCCCTTTCTGCCTTGAACAATTTCTCTGGCTTTTTTACTCTAGCCAGACATTCATCTAATACTATTCCATAAGTATAAAATTTGAGGTAGCACAAGATGGTACTCGTGTCTTTTTATTATTATTATTGTTTTGGTACTCCTGTCTTGAACTGATTTTCCAATCTAAGATTGTTGTTGTGTATTCTAGAGTCCAACCCATAGCTGAACCCTTAAGCAGGTTTTCAGAGACAGTTAATCACACATGTGGAGATTGCCCATCCTTCTAGCACCTGTTGGTCTCAAACTGTGTGTCTTGGGGATTGCAGTACAGCTTCTTGCCACTAGGTCACCAGAGCTCTCTAAGACTAGGTGGTAGCATAAAAATACCTGAAATACAAGATTTATATAAGTCCCAACTGGAGGCATCTTTCCTGATTGGAATGACAAGGGAGCACTTTCCAGGGAATGTCAGTTAAAGATGACTTATGAATTCTGATAAGTGAATCAAGACTGTTGGAGGGAAGACAAGCTAGCCAATGGCTCTAAGTCTGGTCTCTTGCCAGCTTACCTAAACTGTTTGTTGATGTTGTCAAGTGTCATGGAGTCGAGTGTAACTTATAGTGACCTTATGAACAAAAGATCTGAATCTTATTCTATAACTATCATTATTTCTCCAGTGTTCATAGAGAACACAGGTTTAAGTGTCATAGCGACCCTATTAACAAAAGATCTGAACCCTGATCTGTAACTACTGTTGTTCCACTGCATATACTTTCCTAATTCCCAACCTGAATGTCATAAATGTAATAAGATAGGTCATCAGCTACAAACATTTTAGAAGTGTGACCTTAATAAATACTTACTGAGCACATGTACATGTGCATACATTTATGAATGGATGAATAAAAAACCTGACTGCTACACTGTTCTTAATAGGTTATCCTAGCTAACAAAAGTATCTGTTATCTAAAAATGTATAATTACACTAGTTCTTCTCAGCTAAAAGTATATATTTGACAATAGAATTTTAGGAATACTAAAATTCTGGTGGATAATTTTCCAATTACAGATTTTTATGATGAAAGACAAGGTAAAAGGAGCCCCTTTATAATGAAAATATTTATATGTCTAGATAAAGAAGCTAATATATTTTCTGAGTAACTTAACCAAATTAAAATTCTAAAAGAATTGCATCACTTAGTTCTAGAGACAGAAAATTCTTTCATACCAGGAACATGTGATCTAATAGTACCAGAAATACCTTGACCTTAATAAATTCTTTCTTCCAAAAAAATTAAAAGCTTACAAAAAGAGATTTCATTATCTATCTAAAATAGAAATTTATTATTATTTTTTTAATGTGTATACCGTCAAATCAGATCTGACTGGTACAGGAGGAAATTGTCCCTCCTTCTTCAGCAAAGCATCTGGTGGATTTGAACCTCCCATCTCTGGGATTGCAGTGCAGCTTCTTGTCACTAGGCCACCAGAGTTTGCCTGGTTTTTTTTTTTTTAAAGAGAATACAAGTTAGTCCCTGAGTGTAGTTATTTGGATTACTCACTGTATGTTGTTGTTGTTGTTGTTAAGTGCCAATAGGGTGAGTCTGCTTCTGAAAAATTAGGTGTTGAAAATACTTCTGTGCCCACAGCTTTTCTCTTGAGTCAGTAAATCAGTGTAATGCATTTGGTGTGTGATGGCAAGAAATTGGGTTGAAGAAATGACAAACTCATTGTCTTCTCTATTCATCTCTGTCTAGTCTAAGTTTTTGTGGTCACCAGTAGTAATCACATATCTTGTAATTGTTGTTGTTACGTGCTGTTGAGTCTCCTGCGACTCACAGCAACCCTATATACATTAGCTCTGAACCCTCCCTTATCCTGAGCCAATATCATTGTCTCTGACAGACTTAATCCCATTTATCCAGTCACTGAGTCAATCCATCTCATTCTGGGTCTTCCTCTCCTGCCCTGTCCCTCCACCCTTCAAAGCATGATGTTCTCTCCCAGGACTGGTCCCTCCTTGCTATGTGCTCAAAGTGTGCAAGACAGAGCCTCAAAATACTTGCCTCCAGGGAACAGCCCTGTTCCACCATCTCTAAGACAGACCTGTTTGTTCTCCTGTCAGTCTACAATATGTTCAACACTCTTCTCTAGCTCCATAACTCAAAGGCATCAGTCCTCCTTCATCATCCTTATTGTCCAGTTTTTGGATGCTTAATAAGTAACTGCAAAGACCATGGCCTGAATCAGGTGCACCTTAGTCTCAATATCGACTGTTGCTCTTCAGTACTCTAGAGAAATCCCTGACAGCAGACTTTGCCAATGCTGTTATTAGTCTTCGTTTCCTGGCTCCTGATTGCAAGAGTGTTGATTGTTGGTTCCAATACTATAATGTTGTTGATTGCCATCAAATTGGAACTGACCCATAGCTGACCTTTCAGTTGGTATTCAGAGGCTGTTAATGTTATGGGAGGAGATTGCCCATTCTTCTGCAGAGCAGCTGGTGGATTTGAACTGCATGCCTTCGCTATTGCAGTGCCATTTCTTACCACTAGGTCACCAGAGCTCCCTGATAGGCTGAGAATTTCTATCATAATTTCTGACTTCCAGGCGTTCTGTAGGCTTTACATGTGGACATTATCAGATAGGCTGCATAGGAACCAGACTGACTACATTTGTGGAAGGAATGGTTGGAGAAGTTCAAGACCAGCAGTCAAAGTAAGGCTAGGTGCTGACAGATCATTATATGCAAGTTGAAATTGAGGCTGAATCAAGTGAAATAGTTTACAAGAGCCAAAATACTATTTTGTGTCTCTTCCACCTGAATTTAAAAATCATTTTAAGAATAGGTTTGAAGCATAGAATACCAGTGATCAAAGACCAGATGAGTTGTGGAATGACATCAAGGAAGGGTCAGTACAAAAATAGAGGAGAAATTAAAAAACCAAAATGGATATCAGAAAAGAATGAAAATGGCACTAGAGCATCGAGAAGCTGAAATAACTGGAAGAGATGTTGAAGTAAAAGAGCTGAACAGAAGAATTCAAAGGACAACTCAAGTATACTCAAGCCTCAAATTGCAACTCAGGTTGCAATACTTAGAGATGCTATGGCAAAATCTTGAATGATTCATGAAACATCAAAAGAAGATGGTAAGGATACCCAGGATCATTGTACCCGGAAGAATTGGCCAACACTGGAACATTAGGAAGTACCTTATGATCAAGGAGGACAGAAGGAGAATTGATGCCTTTGAGCTGTGGTGCTGGAGAAGAGTGTTGAGAGTACCATGGACTGCTAGGAAAACAAACAGATTCATTCTGCAAAGGGTCAAACTGGGCTGCTCCTTGGAGGCAAGGATTCTGAGGCTCCGTCTAACATACTTTGGACATGTTGTAAGAAGAAACCAGTCCTTGGAGAAGGACATCATGTTGGGGAGAATGGAGGGACAGCGCAGGAGAGGAAGGCCCTCTATGAGGTGGATTGACTCGGTGACTGGGGTTATCAGGATGGGAGTGTCAGAGACAGTGCAATTGGCGCAGGACAGAGCAGAGTTTAGGGCTGTTGTACATAGGGTTGCTATGAGTCACAAGCGATTAGACGGCACATAACAACCACCTTATGATCAAGAGCCAGTGGTGATGAAGGGAGACATTCAAATAGCAGGGAAGGCATTGGCAATAAATCAGGCCCCAGGAAATGATTAGACACCAGCTGATAGGTTTCCAATGACAAATACCCCAGACATGCTCATCTCATCAATCTGTGCCAGGAAATTTGGAGGACAGCTGCTTGGCTGACACACCGGAAGAGATCTATATTTATCCCCATTCCTAAGAAAGGTGATCCAACAGAATGTGGACATTATCAAACAATATTATTAATATCACATGCCATGAAAATACTACTAAAGATCATTAACAAATGGCCAGAATAGTACATAGACAACTGCCAGAAGTTCAAGGTGGATTTACAAGAGGCCATGGCACCAATGATATCATTGCTAATGTGTGATGGATCCTAATTGAAAGCAGAGAATACCAGAAGGATGTCTATTTATGCTTTACTGACTATGCAAAGGTATTTAACTCTGTGGATCATAACAAATTATGGCTAACATTGAGAAGAATGAGAATCCCAGAACACTTAATTGTGCTCATTCAGAACCTACACCTAGACCAAGAGGCTGTTGTATGAACAGAACAAGAGAACACACATTTAAAATTAAGAAAGATATGTGCTGGCGTTATATCCTTTTACATATCTCTTCAGTCTGTATGCTGAGCAAATTATTTGAGAAACTCGACTCTAAGAAGAAGAATATGGCATCCGAATTGCTTGCTGAAAGTGAAGAGGGCTTGAAATGCTTGCTGCAGAAGATCAAAGACTATAGTCTCCAAGACACATTGCATCGCAATGTCAAGAAAACAAAAATTCTTACCAGTTTACCTATAGGCAGCATCATGATAGACGGAGAAAAGACTGATGCTGTCAATGACTTTATCTTATTTGGATCCACAATCAATATACTTCGTAGCCGCAGTAAAGAGATGTATTGCACAGGAAAAGTCTGTGGCCCAAGACCTTCCATATTATTAAAGAGCAATAATGTCAGTTTGAGGACTAAGGTGCACCTGATTAAGGCCATTTTTTTTCCAATTACTTGCTATGCATCTGAGAGCTGGCCATTGGAGAAGGATGATAGAAGAAGAGATGGGCTGTTTCAGGAGAGTACAGCACAGAAACAAACATATGTCAGGGTTAAGGTATAGCCAGAATGTTCCTTGGAGACAAAGATGATAAAACTTCATCTCACATATTTTGTATATGTTGTTAGGAGAGGCTATTGCTTGGAGAGTGACATCATGGAAGGTGCAGGGATGACAAAAGAGTGAAAGACCTTCAACCAGTTGAATTGACACAGTGACTGCAGCAATGAACTAAACTATGCCAGAAACTGTGAAGATGACACAGGAAAGGACAGGGTTCACATCTGTTGTTCGTAGGTTGCCATGAGTCGTATTTGGCTTGAGAACACCTCAACAACATTATAATCCCAAGGACATGTAATTAATTTACTATATTCATTCCATCTTTCTTTCATTAAACATCTATTAAGCCCATACCCAGCATTTCCTTCTGATTTCTTGGACATTAGTTCATTGACAGAAGAATGATTACTTTTCACAGTTGCCTATTTATGAAAGGGAGCTCTGGTGGTGTAAAGTGTGGGGAGTTTCCCTGCTGACCTCTAAGGTAGCACCTCTCTGGTGATGTTAAGCTGAGCATCTCGCGAGTGGCTTAGCTGGACAAAGATGGATAGAAATCTCCTCCCATGTAATTTACAGCCTCGGAAACCCACTGGTGAGTCAGCTTGGAGTCACTTCTGACTCCGTGGCAATAAAAACCTACTTTCTTTTTTTTAAGCTTTTCAATGAAAATGTAGGAATTTTGAAGAGGAATTCGTGCTCATTTACAGAGTCACATCTCTTTTTTCATATTCATTGGTTTTTATGTATTCTTCGGACAGACAGACTGCTTAGGAGAGGACTGCTCTTCCATCTGGTCGCTCACCCAAATAGTTAGGTTATTATGCAGACTTCGTAGCCACAAACCTGGCTCGACACCAGGGAGACAGATCTCTGGGCAATTGACTCACTGGCTTCCAGATGTAATTGAAGTTGCATTTTCCCACAGTGGAGCTTGAGGTAATATTGTGAACATGTGATTTTCGGGGCAGGCAGGTGTATATTTTGAGCTGATGAGTCAGGATGTATTTATTACTCAAGTAAGAAGGCAAAAGCTCAGTACTTTATAGCTGTGATTTAGAGGAGTGGTTATGTCCAGCTAATCAGGCTGAAATCTACGTGCTTCTTGATTTGTGTTCCTTTTGCTCCATCGTTACGGAACCCCCTGGTAGAACAGCAGTTAAAACTCAGAACTGTCATGCAGAAGGTTAGCCGTTCAGACCTACCATCACTCTCTGACAGAGAGATGAGGAAGTCGGCTTCTGTAAAGATTACAGCCTTAGAAACTCCATGGAGCTGTTCAAGCATCATTATGTATTATTAATACGATCAATTTGATGGTAATGGGTTTGCTTTGGGGTTTTGCCCACGATGAAGGTTTCTTTCATACTGTTGTCCCCTGAATGCAACTTTTCCTGCTTGGTAGCTCAGAAGATAGGTTCATTCACTTCATTTAAGCACAGATGACTCAAACAGAAGGCGAGGGCTTCTGTTTTGTTGTGTTTTGCATGAAAAAGAAAATGCCTTAAGGAACTGTGACCAATGTCCGAGTGTATATTATTTCTGAATCTTTTAAATAAATGTCTTTTGCTTACAATAGAAATCACATCTAATAACCTTTTTATGAGATGTCTTCCTTCTCTGTTTTCTTTCCTTCTTTGCCTCTTCTTTTTCTTTTTACTGTTTCTTTGTCATTGTTTCTCTCTCTAGATGTCTCTGTGGGTCTACATCACTCAGAAACATTATTGAATGTCTGCTTGGTGCTTGGTGCTGAAGCGAAAGTTCAGTCACAACCGGGGTGCTGTCTTTTGAGTCGGTCACTGGGGTTGGAGAGGTTCTGGTGACAGTGTGTCTGGACCTGGTTACAGAAGACACCTGTCAGGGCCTGCAAAGACTGGGAGAGAGGACCTTTGACTTGTTGAAAGAGTTTAGAAAGTTTTAAGAGAGTGGCTAATTTCAACTAATTCTTGAAGGCTAAGTCTAAGAAAGGAAGAGTATGGGCAAGGATCTAGGAGAGTATGGGGCAGGGACCTCTAAAATGACAAAGAGGGAGGGGACAACTTGACCAATAACGGGACCAGTAAATTAATTACAGTTCAAGTATGTGTGGTGAGACATGAAATTAGAAAGCTCATGAGGGGCTTAGTGTGCCATATCAGATGTTGAGGGGTTTGAGGATTTTTTTTTAATTGAGATACAACTTCCTTAATGCAAAACTAAGCTTTTCATATTTTCTATAATATAGTGGCTTTTCATGTATTTTAATTTATTTTCATTTTATTTATTGATTTTTATTTATTTTCATTATTGAAATTATCACCACTAATTCTAGAACACTTTTTCCACCACAGAAGTAAAACTTGTGCCTTTTAGTAGTCATTTCCTCTTGTCCTTTCCCTAAATTTCTTTTAAACACTTATATATGGATTTGCCTACTCTAGACGTTTCACTCAAGAAGAATCATCCATGTGACCTTTTATGACTAGTTTCTTTTTCTTTCCCTTGAAGTATTTTTGAGGTTCTCCCATGTTGCAACACATAGCAATATTTTTTAGCATGCTTTTCACTTTAGGTGAGTCTTTATGTCTGTATAGTATCTATAACTGTACCTTATATATGTATGCTCTAGTTGATGTGTGAGCATACATACAGCATTTACATATACCTGTGAAGCAATATCTTCAACCATACCTGTGGCGGTGTGACCTTCCTCACCTATTTAACACCCATGTTTACCTTTGCATCTACACACAAATGATTGTTTCTTGTTACTGTTGTTGTAGACTTGCATATGTTGTAGCTTCACCACAGTTGCCCTTTATTCTTGATTGCCTCTTTCACTACCCTCTTTTACTTGGGTCATGTTGTGCTGACTTCTTCCATCCTTGATAATTGCCTTTTTCTTTAAATAATTTATATTTGTGTACTACCTCGTTAATGATTCTTGATTGGATAGTATTTCTTTTTCTACATTTTAAAGAAAGTCCCATGCCATTTTTCATAGTGTTTGTATAGTTTTCTGGTTCTGCTCACAGTGTGTGTTTTCCTATAACACCACCAGCATTTGTTGTTCTTTGGTTTTTGTTTGCTTGTTTTTTGACTCATTATTATAATGAGGTTATATTTTGTTGTCTTTATTTCCACCACTGTAATTGCTAATGGGGAGTTCTGTAGAGAGTTTGCTGCTAACCTAAAGGGTGTGCTTGTCCGGCAGTTCAGATTCACCAGCGGCTCCCAGAGAAAGATGGGAAAACTCCTCTAATGTAACATACAGCCTTTGAGAACCAGTGGAGGATCCTCTAAGACTTGGTTCTGACTTGATGACATGAGAAGTTGAACGGAACGGCTAATGACCATGATAATGTTTTCACATCATTATTCGCTGAGTGTCCGATTTCATGAACTGTCCATCCGTGTTTTGTGCTTATTTTTTGGTTAGATTGTCTTTTTGTTTTTGAGACATTGAAATTTTTCATAAATTATAGACCCTTGTTAAATGAATTATTGCCAACATTTTTTACTACCCATCCGTCGATTAATTTTTGTGTGAAGTCTTTATTATTTTTGTAATCACCTGTTAATTCCTCGCACCCCCTTTTTTTTGGTTATACATGTTTTGTTTTTCAGTTCATTCATTAATGAACATTTGAGTTGTATTATTTGTTTGTGGGGGAGCTCTGCTGGCCTAGTGGTAAGAAGCTGCGTTGCAATCCCAAGAGCACGTGGTTCAAATCCATTTGCTGCTCCGTGGCTGAAAGATGGACTTTATCTTTCTATGCAATTAAACTGCCTTTGGAAATCTGCTGGAGGGTCAGCTGTGGGTTGGTTTCAACATCCTGGCCTGTGATTTTTGTGTAAATATATGTTTCCAGTTCATCTCCATATATGCATAGAAGTAGAATTGTTAAGTGTGTGGTAATATGTATAACATTTAGCGAAACCCCTGGAAGTTTTTCCAAGTCTTTGGAGACAGGGTTGTTTAAATTTGGTAAATATATGCTTAACCAGGCATTTACCATTTCAGCATTCTGCACATGTATAATGTCAGTGATATTTAAAATAGAGAAAATAAGGTTCAGGTTTATTTTACATCAAGGGTAATTAAGGGTAGTGATTTGAGTCTGGTTTCTTCTAGTTGTGTTACCAACCCTAGTAGAACACAGTCTGTCTCTTTCTCTTAAATCCTGTGGATGTACTTGCTGTGAAGGAATCTTCCTCAGTAACACACATACATCTATTTGGACCAAAAGAACGGGTGGTGTGGCAGGATATTTGCCCTCCCTTTGATGACATAGAGAATGAGTTTTTCTTATTTTAAGAAAAACCATGATTAAATTAAAGGCTGTTATTAGGGAATTTATTGTGCATATAAACTGTGCTTGGATTCTCTATAATTTGTTATAATTAATGCAAGAGTTCGAGAGCAGAAAGCAAGGCTCAAGTTGCGACATGCCTTTCTCTCTTAAAACACCTTGCTATCATTGGCTTTTCTCACTGGTAGTTAAAGCTTGCAAATGTTTGTGTGCATTTAAACAAACACTATCCTTTTTAGGAAAGAATTGCAATCCTTTGACTCACTGGAAGTTAAGGAATCTCAATTAGAAGTGAGATGTCCCTGGCAAAAGAGAGACATGATCAATGAATGTTGAAACCTTTGGGAGTTGAACTTTTGCCAAGAGAATCCTGCCTGTATGTGTTTGAGTGTATATGTGTGTATGCATTTTTATGCACACACATGTAGCAGCTTGTGGTGTGGAAAAGGCTGGAAGAAAAACAATTCCCTTTTAAGGTTATCTGTTAGAGTTTTAGCCTCTCTCGCTTTCAATTCCTCCCCCCCTTTTGAATTATTCCAGTTTTGCATAGATGCAGGTGTGTTGGCCTTTGTAGTCTGTCAGAGGACGTAGAGTTTTAACTGTGTCCTGGAACACACAGTAGATAGAAAAGCTCTTAGAGAGTGTAGGGTCAGGTACAAACAAAATATTACACTTAATCATAAACTGAGTTCTTCCTGAGAGTTTGCGGGTGGAGGACGGCAGGAATTCGGGTTTATCTGGTTGCATGCCTGTGTACACACTCTTTATCTAGACCGGGCAGGCGGGGTTCAGCTGGAGCCACCGTGCCCCAGATCTGGATTTACAGTTGTGAGACATCTTCAGAGTGGGTGGAATGTGTTCTTTCTCTCTTGTTGATATCTTCTTTCAATCTGAAGTTTAAAACTGCCATCCTTTATAGACCTATACCCTAGAATTATATTGTTTTCAGTCACTTTTTTTTTGCTTTTATAATAGAGAAACTTTTAAACTTGCATCTTATTTGACCAATACCAAATTACCTGGAAGGCAGTGATGGTTCACGTTGGAGTGGGAGATCTGAGTCTAGTACTTTATAGCAAGATTCCTATGTTATTGCCACTTATAAAGGGAACTAGGATGGCCTAGTCCATAGGCTGTTGTACTGCCAACCCCAAAGCCATCAGTTTGAAAGATGGACAGTCTCCTCCTGTGTGACTTACAATGTTGGAAACCTTCTGAAGGGTCACTTACAGCTTAGTTCTAACTTGACTCAGTTACTCTGAGTATTTTGTTTAGAATCAGGTTTTAGAAAGCCAAGTGCCCATCTCCCTGCTGCAGAACACCATCCCTTTTTCTGAGAAGGAGAGTATAGCCGGAGAGCTAGTTCCCAGATTGCATGTCTATCCTCTGCACGTCTTGCATTGTTACTATCAAGTAGTCAGGATTGAGCTCTGTTTTCTTCCCTTCCTTCTAATTTTGGGGGAGGAAAGCATAGTTCCCCCAGAGACTGGTGCTGGGAGAAAAAACAGACCTGACTACCTCAAGGCCCAAAATAAGAACCATGTCCTGTAATACGATTCCACAGAAAACCACCTCATTTCAACTTGCGCCTCATATGCTGAGACACTTGTTCTAATTTGGGAGCTGGGTGAGGGGGTGGGGATGGAGAAGTGGGGGTGTGGTTATCAAAACCTTCCTTCTAACCATAGGGGCTTAAGAGTTGACAGTATTTTTATTTTCATTGTTATTTTTAGACCTCAGTGTATTTGAAGGCTTGGCAGAAAGGATTTAGAATTCACACACTCTCCACATATCCGCCTGTGTGGCTGCCATGTAGAAAAAGGAGCTCCAGGCTCTGGGCCCTTTCTGCCTCCCTTCCCCAAAGTGGTAGTGCTACCTCAAGCAAGCCTTCCCTCCTGTGAAAAGGAAACAGCTGGAGTTTAAACATCCCTTAGGGAGTTTTGGTGTCTAAGTGGTAAGAAAGTGTGCTGCCAACCCAAAGGCACATGGTTCAAATCCACAAGCTTGTCCATGGGAGAATGATGAACAGTCTTGTTCCCTGTGATTTACTGTCTTTGAAAACCCACTAGGGGGTCTGCTACGAGTCCGTTCTGACTTGTTGCCTGCCATCCAACAACCACTGCCACTTGTCTTCAGTAGCTTAGTCTAACTCATGGTTGATGATATACAACTGACAATGCACAAACACCACCCATTGCGATTCAATCAATCCCAGGGCACAGCCATGTAACAGGACGGAATACAGATGTCCTCTTGGATTTCCAAGGCTATAAACCTTTTTGGAAACAGATTGTCACATCTTTTTCCTGTGGAACAGCTAATGGGTTCAGGCCACCTACTGAAGGCTTTCACCACTGTGCCACCCGGCACCTACGAACCATCCCCTGCTTCAGCTGTTTTCAAAACCAAAAATCTTAACTTCCTGCCTACCTTATGTGTGGCTGAGGCTCTTTTCTCTGCCTGAGAATTCAGGTTGCTTCGATACTGCAGGCCTCAGACAAAGGGACACAGAGGTGGAGAAATAGACCCTTCCTCCCGTCGCTTTCTGGGCAGGGACATGCACCACCTACAGGCCCCAGACATGGGGTTCCTGTGATGGGTCTCTTGACGCATCCATTAAAGAGGGCTCCCAGAAGCTGAAGCAAACATTTGAAACAATGATTTGGTCACTGTGTCACCCACCTCCACCCCCCCTATGATTTATCCTGAGGTTTTGAGTCCTTGGGTTGACATATGACTAAAAGATTTTACAGCTTCTATGTTTTACCTACCTGTTGCCTGTATGAGACACAACCCCACATCAGAACTTAGAATGGATATTTCTCTTAGATGACATAAATATTTTAGAAAGCTTCATGTCCTAGGCCTTGGCATTCTTCTCGCTTCATTTGTGGTTCTGGAGGTGGGGGTTATTATGTTGTGTGCCATTGAGTCAGAACCAACATATAGCTGACCCTCCAGGTTTTCAGAGGCAGTAAATCACATGGGAAGAGATTACTCATGCTTCTCCTGCATTCTGGACAGTCTATATTTTTCAGAACACTTCTAAGTGGTATAGCACTGGTCTGTCGTACTGTACAGAGGTAACTCATGGTTGCTGTGATGCTGAACACTAACACTGATGTATCTGTCAAATGTGATAGTGGCAATCCATGGTGGACAGTGTTTGGTGGAGCTCCCCAATTAAAACAAGCTTGGAAGCAGGAGTGGCACCCACTTCTGAAATAGCTTGCCTCCGGAAACTGTTAACTTGGAGAAATGATGAAAGTTATACAAGTGTTCAGGTATTTCATTCATAGGGTCACTATGGGTTGTCTACAACTCAATGGCATTTAACAGCAACAACATAGAGCTCAGTTGGCCTAGTGGACAGAAAGTGATGCTTCTAAGCCAAAGGTTGGTGACTTTAATCCACAACCCTCAGGCCTGGTTTTAATTGTTTTTGGTTAACATTCTTCTAAATGGTAACGCACTGGTCTGTTCATTTGCTGTACAGAGATTAACTCATGGTTACTGTGATGCTGAACATTGTGACACTGATGTGTCAAATGTGATAATGGTTACCCATGGTGGACAGTGTTTGGTGGAGCTCCCTGATTAAAACAAGCTTGGAAGTAGGAATGGTACCCACTTCTGAAATAGCTTGCCTCTGGAAACTATGAATTTGGAGAAATGATGAAAGTTTTAAAGGTGTTCAGGTCTTTCGTTCATAAGGTTGCTATGAGACATCTACGACTCGATGGCACTTAATAACAACAACAGCAGCAGCAGCAGCAACAACAGGTTTCTCATTCTAAGGTGTATTATCAGGCTTGCAAGTAAATCTTTCAAGTACAAATTAAGCACAAGAATTTGGATTATTTTGAGAGCTAAATCCATCATTTGTTAACGTGAATGAAAAAGAGATCCTAGCGGTGTATGTAAGTGTTGAGAATGCTGTGGCTATACTTTTGAAATGGTCTTTTGATCCCACTGTCAGATGCAGTGTAATAACAAGGGTGCTATTGATGTGATCCGGTACGGCATTTTTTAAACCTTTCCACCTCAGTCTTAGGAGAGGAAGGAGTTTGGAAAAGCCACTTCATTTTCTTTCCATTACCTCAGAACATTGGAGGTGGAGGAGGCTGCAAAGACCAGTTCACAGAGTGTGCCTGTTTTCACTGGCTTCTTCACACTTTCAGGAAAACCTCTATTTTGTCCAGAGAAACCAGCATTCCATCAGTGATTCAGTCTTCTCTGTAGAAGAGGAATAAAAACGAAGCAAAGCAATCTTTGAAAATAAAGATTGAACTTTTACTCAACAGTAGTCACCAATTTTCAGTGAGAATTCTAAGCATCTTTGGGACATGGCAGTCAGTTGGATTATTCTTTAATCTTTGAATGTGAAAAATAGTAAAATGGTTTCCTTGTGAGTTTGGGTTTTCAAAGAGAATCTCTGTGGAAAGTTGGCAAATAATCACTTTCCTGGCACAGTGATTTGGTTTGGTTGGTTTTTTCCCTCCCTTCCCCCCATTTTCTTTCCTCCTCCACCCAAGGCTATGAAAGGGTGGAGTATACTTCCATGAAATTGCATATTTCCAAAAATAGATGCAATGCTGTGTTTTTTTGTTCTTGTAATTGAAGATCTAATCAAAAGCAAAGAAAAAAAACCCCAAAACCACACAAATCAAATAAAAGCAAAAAAAAGAAGCCATGTACTAGAAATATATTTTAACTGATATTCTTTCATTTAGTCTTTCATATGAGATAGACTTATTAAAATTTCCCCTTTGAGTAAAGTGTGTCAGGTGATTTGCAAATGGTACAAATGTCACTGTTATTTCCGCAATTTATATCATTGTATCCACAGTCTCATGCATTAATAACACCTTATTCTTAACGTTACTGAGCTTCTCTCACAGCCTGGATGACTTGCAGGAAGAAGCTTTGCATTTTCATCGCAGTATAAAGTTACACTCTAATCTAAATGACCAGAAACAATCCTTGATGTTCTTCCTTGCAGGTTGTCAAGCATTGTTTCCTCACACTAAGTTTGTCTGTAATAGAACTTGGCCTTCAGTATACAATCCACAGCTGTGGATGAAGGTGGAGTTAGTTCATCAGGGTAAGAGACTCAGAACTCTTTTGCAGTAGCAGGGAGCTCTGGTGGCCTAGTGGTAAGGAATTGCACTGCCACCACAGTGGCAAACAGTTCAAACCCACCAGCTGCTTTGTAGGATAAACCTGGACAATTTACTGTCGCTGAGCACCTGCTGAAGGGTCAGCTATAAGTCGGTTCTGACCCAATTGCTGAAGGGTCAGCTGTAAGTCTGTTCTGACCCAGTAGTATATGAGTTCATTAAAGGGTGTTCTATTTCCAAAGTGTCATCTGAAAGTAATCTTTGGTGGTCAAGGCTCCATCTATGACAGAAAATGCCAGTGTGAGACCTTTTAGAATGTTTCTCCTCGATTCTAGAGAAGGAGATAGCTATGTATCAATATATAGATACATATCTACACACACACACTCTCTCTCTCTCTCTCCCTAGCAGTGGTCTAAGAGATGTTCTCCAAATTACCCTTCAATACCTGGCTGGCTTTTGTATACAGGAAGTACTTAAGAAGTACTTATTAATATCCATCTGTCTCCTAGGTTTGCAGAGAAGAAAGTAAGTAGAAATTGATGAAGGTAGAAAGAAAGATTAGTAATGTAGAAGTGACTCATACTTTGTATGGTTAATATAAATAGTTGAATTTTACCATTACTTCTTAATAGATTTTGTTTTGTCTGTTTGAAAATTCCATAATAAGTAAATAAATACTTAAGTATTCATATTCTTTTCTATCTTGAGATTATGTTTTTATGGTGGTTGGTTCTTTTGAGATCCTTTTACTTTACTGGCAAAAAGGAAAGATACAGAGAGTGTTCATAACCAAATATCCTGAGAGAATGAGTTGCTGGTTCTAGGGCCTTGATACCATAACCTTGGAGTACCACAAGAAATGTTACTTGGAATAATATAATCCCCAAAGACAGTATTCTATACCCTTCTTGGGTAAAAGGATCTCTGGGTACCTAGTGGGTAAGGGGTTGCACTGCCAAACCAAAGGCATGTAATTGGAATCCACCTGCTGCTCTGTGAGAGAAGGATGGGCAGTCTCCTCCCATGGGATTTAGAGCCTCTAAAAACCTACTGGATGGTCCGTTATGAATTGATTTCAACTTGACAGCACCTAACAACTTTGATGAGTAGTGACTGTGATCTTAAAAACTTGCAAGCCCCCGTCTTAAATGCAACTCTTTGTCTTTCCCTATCCACAACAAAGAGGGAAGAAAAGCAAAGATCCACTTTAACAATCCAGAGTATCACTTTAACTTCAGCTTCCATTGTACCAAGATCAGACAAACTAAATGGTACTGAGCTGCTACTGCTGACCACTGTAAAAAGGATCATAGCAGAAAATGCTGGTTAGAGCAAAGGAGTTAAGGAACTGAACTCAAAACCAGAAAAGTTTGTGGATCTGATAGAGCCTAATGGTACCTCCAAAAACTATGACCCTTATTCACTCTCCAAACCTGGAACAGAGCTTACCTCCTGGGCAGCCAGACAGTAGACAAATCTATAATATAATCAACAATACTACCAGGCTTTCCCTCTTTAGAACAGCCAAGCATGGAGCCACAAAGGGCATCATTTACTCAAGGATAAAGCCCTGAAGGCAGGAAAGGGCAGGATAGAAGGATTAATGGAGACTGGATTACAGGGAGTAGATGGGGAAAGTGTTACTATATTGTGGGTTTTCTATATAATGTTATAAAGCAAATGTGTATGAATGTTTGAATGAAAAACCAGACTGCTTTGTAAACTTTTACTCAAATCACAATTTTAAAAGGTGGCCTATTATACCTGGTTCCCTCCACAGTTTGATGTGTTTCTGGGCTTGAGTTTGGGTCAATGAGATAATGTGTCTGTGATCAGAGATGATGTAGTGGGCAGTTCCAGTCATTGTTCTTGATGTCACTTTGGGGGACAGCCTTTACTGTGCATGTCAGGATCATGAGGCACTTAGGTCCAATGCAGGAGGACCCTGACCCTAGCCACTTCTTGGCACTTCCTCAGAACCTTCCCTTTGCTCCCAACATGAGCTTCACCAGTTCTTTCCTAATGGTAAACACTCTTTTCACTCTTTGTTTCTGCCTGTCTTTAGCTTGATTCTGACCCATACAGGTTTATCATGGGTTCGACATTGGAAAAGAAGTCGTGAGTTTAGATCCTTAAGTCTAGTGAACAGAGGAGGAAAAAGAAGGTCAACGTGATTTGATACAGTATGTTTTACTGCAGCAAACAGAAGTCTTCAGCCTTAAATATTTTAATTTACTGAGAATGTTTCTTTAAAATCATTTTCAATGAGTATTTCCAGTGTTTTCATTTATTCTTGAGTCTTTCATAAAAATTAAGATGCCTGTCATGATTTCCCAGGGTGCTCAGTGGAGGCAGGGACGGCAAAGCTTCTTCTCTCATACTTTGGACCTGTTGCTGGGAGGGGCTGTTTGCAAAGGTGGAGAATCAACAAGAGAGGGAAGACCCTCAACAAGATGGCTTGGCACAGTGACTGCAGCAATGGGCTTAGACATGTCGGAGATGATGAGAACGGCACAGCGTAGGACAGAGTTCAGATCTGTTGTTCATAGGGTTGCTGTGAGTCAGACTGCAATCGAGGGGACCTAACAATAACAAGTTATTTTATATATACATATAACATGCATATAAATTTAATGCTTATTTTACATATACATAAACAGTTTATATATATAAATAAATTCCTTCAGTAGATGGGTGGAATGCCTTCAATATCATAGAAATTTTTTTAAGATCCTATTTAGTGTTTGTTGTTGTTGTTGTTATGTGCCGTCGAGTCGTTTGCGACTCATAGCAACCCTATGTACAGCAACCCTAGACCCTGCTCTATCCTCTGCCAATCGCACTGCCTCTGACACACTCATCCCGATTACCCCAGTCACTGAATCAGTCCACCTCATAGAGGTTCTTCCCCTCCTGCACTGTCTCTCCACCCTCCCAAGCATGATGTCCCTCTCCAAGGACCTGTCCCTCCTTACAACATGTCCAAAGTATGTTAAACAAAGCCCCAGAATCCTTGCCTCCAAGGAGTAGCCTGGCTTAACCCTCTCCAGGATGAATCTATTTGTTTTCTTCTTCTTAATTTATGCATATTCAGCCATAGAGAAGCAATCTCTTTATTGTTATCAAAATACATTTTAAAAATGATATAATATGTATAGCAAACACTTGCCATTTAAACATATATTGTTGTTGTTTTGTGTTGTCGAGTCGCTTGCAACTCTCAGCAACCCTATATACAACAGCTCTGAACCCTACTCTATCCTGTGCCAGTCTTTTTGTCTCTGACACACCTATCCCTATTAACCCAGCCACTAAGTCAGTCCATCTCATCGAAGGTCTTCCTGTCTTGAGTTGTACACACACAATTTAGTGACATTGATTATATTTATATGTTGTGTAGCTGTCTACACTATTTGTTTCCAACCAAGAAAACAAATAGGTCTGTTTTGGAGAAGGTGAAACCAAGTTTCTCCTTGGAGGCTAGCATTTTAAGCTGTGCCTCACAGTCTTTGGGCATGTGATCAGAAAGGACCAATCCTTGGAGAAGAACATCATGCTTGGAAGAGTGGAGGGACAGGTCAGGAAAGGAAGACCCCCAGATGAGATGGGTTGACACAGTAACTGGGGCAATGGGAGTAGGTGTGTCAGAGTCAGTGAGACTGGCTCAGGACAGGGCAGGCTTCAGAGCTGTTGTACACGGGATTGCTCTGAGTTACGGGTGACTCAATGGCACATAACCACAGCTTTAACCTCCTTGGTGTCCTTTAAGTAGTGACTCTTCCTTTCCCCCTAATAACCCATCAAACTTGTTGAACTTTGGTCTCCATTTGCCTATTTTAGGTATTTCATATTAATGGAGTCAGGCTCTCTGTATTTATGTGACTGACTGATAACTCAGCATATTGTAAATGGTCAAAAGACTGTTAATCACACATTCTTTTATGTAATCTCTGTTCCCATTTATTGGAAGTTCACATCTATTATTTCTCTAACAAGCTAAGAATATCATGATTCAGTGAAGGTGGATGACAAGCACCTTCACTGGTTTTCAGAGGTGAGTCTACAGCACTTAGCTCTGAAATCCTCATTATCTACATGAGTGCGTTTTGTCAAATGAGATCATCCCTAATTTAGATGTCAAGGCCAATGAAAAGTAAAGAGCCGTGGCCACCAGTAAAAGAGAGTTGTCTAGCATTTTTGAGGAAACGGTGCTAGAGTAGTGTGACTGTTTTGAAAGGTGACTGTTTAAAGTATTGTCAGTGGAAGTAGAGTCTTAGGAAGTAAATGTTGAAATATGGAGACTTCTCATTGTTAAGATAATTTAAAAACTGATTGTATTCACATGAAAACAATATATTTATAGTACTAATTTCTGAGAATAGAAGTCTATTGGGAGCTTTGATGTTGTGTATGGGTCCTTTCAGTCTGTCTGAACTTTGTTGGTTTGAGTAGTATTTGGGGTTGGAAGGTTCAGAATTGTGTTTAATGAAATTTTTCTGAGTTGTAGACATGTAGAGTGAAGTCCACCTCTAAGAAGACTGATCCTATGTTTTAGTTGGATTTCAAGTTATTCGGCCTATTTGTGATCTACCCTACCAAGTTTTTGAAAAATATTTTCAGAATTTATCCAGGAACATGCACTGTTTGAGGTCACTTTTCTAGTCATTTTGCTGTGAGCATCCAGGTGTGGAAGAGCAATTTCAGTCTTGATCTCAGTTGGGAGGAACTGGTCCTTATCAGCAGGTCAGCCTGCTGTCCTACAAATAAATGACGTGATGAGCATGTGCTCACACTGAGAATGAACGGGATGTGGCACATCACACATCAAACAAAGATCAACACCAGCAGACCACTTTTCATCCTCTGTGGCGATAACCTTTATCAGCATCACCCGAATGCCCTGCTGTGTACACAGAGTTCTACATCTACTGGCATTTGTGGTGTTGAAATTTGTCCAAACATTTTGTTTCTAAGGTTGTTTCTTTTTCTGAACAGATATCAGTATTACCTGCAAGTCAAAAAAGATGTGCTTGAAGGACGGCTGCGGTGTACAGTGGAACAGGTGATTCGGCTTGCTGGCTTAGCGGTTCAAGGTAAGATACAGTTATGGCTGCTGTGTGAGGCTCCTTGATCAACTTAGTTAGAATGACTCTTTCTTATTGTGGAAAGAGTGTGTGTGTGTGTGTGTGTGTGTGTGTGTAACATTTGATTCTTCAATGTTCTTTACAATGTAGTGATACTAGTTATATTTATCCTGCTATTCAGTCTTCACCATTGTACATTCCCAATGTTTTCCATTTCCTGTAATAGAAATTCATTATCCTCCAAGAAGTGCCTCCTTCTCTCTTCCTCTTTCCCTCCTCTACAACCACTAATAAACTTTGATCTCTCTTGTTGTTTTATACCATTGAGTTATTACCAACTTGTCTCAGACCCTCTAGTGGATTTTCATAGGCAGTAAATTCATGTGAGAGAAGATTGCCCATGTTTCTCCCTCAGGGCAGCTGGTGGATTTGAACCGTCTGCCTTTAAGTTGGTGATGCCTGTTTTAGTATTTTATACAAACAGAATATTGCAGGGTTTTTTTACCCTTTGCAATTAACTGTCTTCACTCTACTTCTCAAGATTCATGCATATTGTAGCATGCATCAGAATTTCATTTCTCAGAGTAATTATCTTCATTTCACAATATCTTACATTAAAATGCACAAGTAGTGAGTTGTAGTGGCAAGACAGTAGATTTCTATTTGAAAACTGTTCATGCTTATGTAATTTCAGTTTTATTTGAAGAAAATAGTGACTATTATCCTATCTTTCCTTAAAGCTACATTTCAGAGCTTATGGAATATTTTCTCAGAATTATTCTGCTGTGCAATGTGGTCATATTCTGTGACTTGATGCTGTAATTACATATTGTCACTGCAGTTCTGAAGATGTCTTTACACATAATAGTTAACTTTATTCTGGTACTATTAGCAATATTAAGAATGCTTAACTGTAATATGTAATAATAAATGTGTGTTAGTCTGTCTTGCAGTTTTCCCCATATAGATTCATCAGAATGTTATTCGTTAATTTTCCTAAAAGGTCATATTAAATACAATTGATTTTTATTATTTGTAATAGTGATACTCTGTAAAGTGGCATGAGCACTAAGTCCGTAAATATTGTTTGTAAAAGAATGCAGGAATGAGTCCTTTCAAAACTCTTATCACACCAGATCATTTTTGTCAATGGATCAGTATATAACCTTGTTTTATGTGTGTTTATGTTCAAGACAACTTACTTAATATGCAGGGAGCTCTGGTGGCCCGTAGGGAAGGAGCTGTGCTGCCACACAACAGTAAGGGACACTTCTATATAGTATGAGAGTAGAAAACATGCAGCCTGTGTCACCTTGTTTGATCTCACCTGGGGTAATATGCACCCAGTGACTCAATTTTTGTTGTTGTTGCCACTGTGGAAACTTACACACAACTTCAAATATGCTGGGAGTATTGATTTTTTTAGTTACAAATAAGTCAACAATTTATAGATCCAAAATCTGCAAATAATGAGGATCAACTATAATTTATACATTGCTCTTTACTGAATAGTAGTTTCGTTAACCTGTGTTCTTATGGTTGCTATGTGCCATCAACTACAACTCATAGTGACCCTATGAAGAATACCTCTGAATCTTTTCCTATCTTAAGCCAGTCTCACTGTCTCTGACACACTTGCCCCATTACCACAGCCATTGTGTCAATCCACCTCAACCATGGTCTTCCTCTCCTACACTGACCCTTCACTCTTTTCAACCTCCTGGTAGCATGACCAGAGTATGTGAAATAGAGCTTCCACAGTCCTTGTCTTCAAGGAGAAACCTGATTTCACCCTCTCTGGGACGGGACTGTTTGTTCTCCTGGCAGTCCATGGTATCTTCAGCACTCTTCTCCAACACTACAACTCCAAGACATCGATTCTTTGATTCTTCTATAATTCTTAGTTATTGTCAAGTTTTCAGATGCATAGCAAGTAATTGAGAAGACCATGGCTTGGATCAGCCACACCTTAGTCACTAGACTATCAGACATCATTGTTCCTGGAGAGGTTCCTAATAGCAACTCATCTTGTGGTTTCCTAAGTGCTTATGTCAAGAGTGTCAATTGTGGCCCCAAGCAATATTAAATTGGTAACAACTACAGTCTTTTCTCCATCTATCATGTTGCTGCCAATTAGCCCAGTAGTGAGAATCTTTGTCTTCTTGATGTTGAGCTTCAATTCATATTGAAAACTGCAGTCCTTGACTATCTGTAGCGAACACTTCAGGTCCTCCTTGGTTTTGATGAGCTTGGATATCATGCTTGGAAGATTGGAGGGATAGAAAAAGAGGAAAACCATCAATGAGATGGATTGATTCAGTGACTAGGGTAATGGACATAGGTGTGTCAGTAAAGTTGGCACAGGATAGAATAGGTTTCAGGGATATTGTCACAAATGACTCGACAGCACATAACAATAGCAGCAACATACAAGTGCAAGCCTTCATTTTTTTTTTTTTTGCAAGCCTTCATTTTTGCTATTGTGTTGGAAACGGCAAACCCAACTTCCTGTTCCAAATTCTGAACTGAAATGGAATTTTTTATGTTCTAAGCATCTGGAAAGATGGCATTTTCTTGACCTTGACCATTCCAAGTCAAGCTACTTCAAGATTATTTCTGCTGGAACTCCTATTGCTACCATGACAATAAAAATAAGCCACATAAGTTGTATCAGAACCCACAGCCTAAAACCTGGGAGGGGAAGAAGTCAAAAATCAGTTTTAATAGAAAACCCAACAGTAGCTTTATTGAAATTACAGAGTTGACACCTTTAATAGAAGCAGGAGACTACAGAATACATTCTACTTCAGACTGAGTGGGATTTTTTACCCCTTTATAAAGTACATTCTTCCTCATTTACTTTGTTTCTTACTCTTTTTTTTCGCTTCTCTTGACTGAATCATTAGCCTTATTTTAGGTATCCTGGGTTTTGGAGGTTCCTGATGCGAGCTTTCAGGTTGAATAACTAGTGAACTTTTTCTGGGTTCCTTATACATGGGTTCTTGAAGTCCAATCTAATGAAACTACTCTTAGATGTAGTTAGTATTCTTCAACTACTTTTCTCGATGTCAGCAGATAGGTAAGTTGTGATGAAATATGATCCCTAGTTAGTAAACTTGAGAATAGTTGAAATCTTTGTCACTCCTGAATATTGCACCTGATAATACATTATGTGTTGAATTTGTCAGGATTTTTACTTCTTCAGCCACTTGGTGTATGTCCTCATTCTGTATCTACTATTACACTGAAGATTCCTGCATACATTTCTAACTTGTAAATCTTGCACATGCAGATGCCACTCTGGTTTGACTTCTGTGAGAGTGAGTGGTATCACAAGCGAGATGTGTATATATTTATACCAGGCTCACTGGCTTTGCCTTACACATGTTTAAACATACCATTGTGGGATTTAAAAAAAATTACTTTTAAACCTTGAGGAAAATGGAAATCTCAGAACACCTGATCATGCTTATATGAAACCTATACCTGGACCAAGAAGCAGTCCTCAGAACAGAGCAAGGAAACACTGTATGGTTTAAAATCAGGAAAGGAGTACATCAGGGATCCATTCTGTCCCTGTACCTTTTCAATCTGTATGCAGAACAGATCATTCAGGAAGTTGGGTTTTATGAGGAGGAGTGTAGCATCAAGATTGGAGGAAGACTCGTTAACAACCTACAATATGCAGATGGCACAACCTTCCTTGCTGAAACTGAAGAAGACCTGAAGCACTTGCTGCAAAAGGTCAAGGACTGTAGTCTTCAGTATGGATTGTAGCTCAACATCAAGAAGATAAAGATTCTCGCCACTGGGCCAATTGGCAACACAATATTAGATGGAGAAGAGATTGAAGTTGTTAGCAGTTACAGCTGCTTGGATCCACAGTCAAAACTATTAATTAACACCAGCAGTCAGAAAAATTAAAAGATGAATTACATTGGGAAAATCTGCTGTCATGGACTTCTCTAGAGTGCTGAAGAGCAACCATGTTCAGTCTAGATACAAAGGTGCTCCTAATCCAGGCCATCGTCTTTTTAATTACTTATTGTGCTTCAGAGAGTTGGACAATGACTAAGGATGACAGAAGAAATGATGCCTTTGAGTTGTGGTGCTGGTGAAGAGTCTTGAACATACCATGGACCACCAAGAAAACAAATAGGTCTGTCTTAGAAAGGGTGAAATCAAGTTTCTTCTTGGAGGCTAGGATTTTGAAGCTCTGCCTCACTTACTTTGGGCATGTAGGCAGGAGAGATTGGTCCTTGGAGAAGGACATCATCTCAGAAGGGTGGACGGACAGTGCAGGAGAGGGAGACCTCTCATGAGATGGATTGGTACAGTAACCGGGTCAATGGGTTGGTGTGTCGGAATTAGTGAGACTGGCTCAGGACCGGGAAAGGTTAGAGCTGCTGTACATAGGGTTGCTATACATCGCAGGTGACTCAGTGGCATGTAATAACAGTAACATGTTATGGCAGATTTGGAAGCAGGAGTGACATCCACTTCCTCAATAACATGCCTCTGGAAACTCTTATGAACTTTGATAAATGTTGATAGTTGTAGAGGGGCTTCAAGCCTTTTGTTCATAGGGTCGCTATGAGTCGTGCTTGACTCGAAGACAATCAACAACAACTTTTAAACAGGACAAACTGGAATGTTTAGCATTTTGCAGCTTGGAAAGTTGTTTAGGAGGTGTGGAGATGTGCAAGTTTGCTTGCCAAACGTGTATTACAGTGGGACTTTTCAGCTGTGAATATATAAGATGCAGGGGAGTTTTACTCTTCACTTGTCCAAATTAACCTTGGGTTTTAAAGTTCCCTTGGCAGACATTTGTAGGAGATGAGTAAATGCATAATTAACAAACAGATAAGTATAGACTCAACTAAGAATAAAAAAAAAAGAAAGTATACAGTACTCCTTAGGACTCAACTTTCCCATTTCCTGTTCTCCCCAGAAATGCTCACATGCTGGTATTTATAGCATTGCTAAGTAAAGTGCTCACTGTATCCAAAACATCCTTGCCTATTTTTGCTTAATAATACAGAAGATTCAATGGGAAGGTTAAGTGTGATGATAAATTTACCCTGTTTTATTCCAGCTTTGATTTCATATAATAAATGCTTTCCCTTACCCCTTTGCTTTCCCTCCCCTCCTTCTCAGCTGATTTTGGAGATTATAATCAGTTTGATTCTCAAGATTTCCTGAGAGAATATGTGCTTTTTCCTATGGTAAGTGTAATTTCCTTTTTCTTAATTAATTGTCAGTCTTCTCTTATCTTTTAAATCTTTCCTTTGAAAACCCTGAGAATTTTACACACACACATTCCTTGCAGAGGGAAGTTCATGCATTTATAAAACAAGGATGTGTTTTGTGAAAGGTTGAGAAGGTGAATGTGCCCTCCCTGGACTTCAGGATGCTCCCCCGCTCTCCATCCCCAGCTAGCTTGCTCCCAGCCTCCATGACGGTGGCATGAACCCTTTCTGAACACACTGAGCTGCTCCCCATCCAGGCCGTCTGCTGGGAGTGCGCTGCCCCATTTCCCATGAGTGCCTTCTTTTTACCATTCAGTTTGGAAGAGCAGTCTGTCTCCTCCTTGCCCATCAGCCTGATTCAGTGCAGCCGCTCTCTGTTGGATCCCTTTTAACATGGATGTGTGTCAAGACTCAGTCGTTATCTGCAGTTGTTCTTTATGCATCAATTATCACTTGGAATTCCAGCTCTGTGTTTCTTAAGAAGTGACCACTTTCTTCCTGTCCACTATTCCTTGGCACATATATGCGCTCATGAAAGTTTCTTGAGTGAACTAACCAAGTAAATATCCATTCCTGGTTAAGCCAAGAATGAGACTAGGTTTTAACCTCCAGGAAGTTTTTGTTAGTTAACTGGTTGGTTTTTGTTTGTTTGTTTGTTTGTTTGTCCTGAGGGTAATGTCAGAGAAATGAGAAGGGTTTTGTGGAATAATTCTTGTCTTTATTTTCTTTGTTTGTTGCTGTTGTGTCATGTGTGTAGAGTCAAATTTTTCCATTGGGTTTTCAAGGCTATAATCTTTTCCAAGCAGTCTCTAGGCTTGTCTCTCTCAGCTGCCTTTGGGTGGATTTGAACTGCCAGTCTTTTAGTCAGTGGTTTGATTTACCCATTTGTGCTACATAGCAACTCATGATCATCAACCATTTATTGTTATTTTTTTTATAAAAATCTGTTTTTAAGGCACCCACCTGAGCACTACAGGGGTAGATAAGGAAGCCTATTCTCAAAAAGCCTGCCGTGTAGCTTCAGAATTAGAAGGCAAGGCCAAAAGCATGTAGAACAGTCGGGATTTTATATGAGGAGAGGTTACAGGTGTTTGGGGTTTAAGAAAGGCTTAAAGCCTTAATGGTGTGCAAGTTTCTTTTTAAAGGAGGGGCAGGATCACAACAGGAAGAGACAGCAGGGAGCCAGGAATGATGTGGCTAGAGAAACAGGCCAGGAGACCTTGGTGTTTGAGAGAGTTAATTGGGCATGCTGCCTATAACTCAGGAGTCTTAGAGGGGGCAGAGGAAGGTGAGATTGGAACCGTCTAAGGAGTTAGAATACATGTTGGGCTTCTTGAGGCTTGTGCTTTGAAAATCACTGGATTCAAACAATGGGACTGTTTAGAGAAGGTCAGTTGTAGTCATCTGAGGCAAGAAGTGTAGTTTAGTTATTAGCAAGGAAGATAAAAACAAGGAAGGAAAGCAAGAGATTTGGGAAGTAAAGTGGGCAGAACTTAGCATAGAAATGATTGTGACAGACAAGGGTGTATGGGTAGGGGAGGTACAGAATGGAGCATCTGATGACAAAGGTTCTACGTTTTAAGATCTTTCAAATAGGCTACTGCAGTCTATGCCATGAAACAAAGTGTGCATACATTGTTTGAAAACCAATTTGCTCTGTAAAGTTTAACTCAAATCACAAAAGTTTGTAGATCTGGTTGGTTGTTTTTTAAGTAAACCTAGAGCTTTCTCTATATCAGTACACTAGATAAATTTTAAATTGAGCCAAAGCTAACTTCATTCTTACTGGTTAGGGAGTGACTAAGCCACCAGAGTAATAGTGGTTAGGGCTCTGTTAACTCTAGCTATGAAGTCACCTTCATTCCGCAATTAGCACATCTCTTAGCAGAAAAGTACTTCATGATGTAAAGTCGCAGACTCAAGAAAGGAACAGGATGTGAGAAAGCTTATAGGCAGTTTTATTAAGGGATCTCCTGGGTGAAGTTTCTTGGTCTGGAAATAGAGGCCGAGGAAGTGGCGCCTAAGATGTATTCTGGGCAGGTTTTTGTAATAGGGTCTTGGAGAAGGAGAAGGACATTCCACTGTAGTTAGTCGTTGGTCACACCAGGTGGGTTAGTCTGTTAATTCTTCTTGTTGACATGCTGCAATTCCCAGTGTGCTGACGGACCACAATCTTCAGTTGACCGATCACAGAACTGAAGAATATGACATGTCACCATAGGCACAGAAGGACAAGGACGAGACAAATTCATCATCCCTCCCCCCGACCTCAGTTTCAGGCCCAACACTTGGGACTAGGCATCATTGTCATCCTACCCAAATGAACATCTCCAGCATCTCAAAAGCTCATTTCAAAAAGCAGGATGTTACCCAGCATACCTGCCAGGAGGTAAAGGAAGCTTAGAATTTTAGCAAGTGTACATTTTATTGTCAAGCAAAATAGAAGGAATTGGGTTGATAGTTTCTCAATGGTTTTTCACCTACTTTTTAATCAGTCACATACAGTCAGTTACAGACAGAAATCAGAGTTGAGAGCTTCTCAGAACATTTAAAGAGCGAGTTTATTTTGTTTTGTTTTTAACAAGCAAACTATTTACATCCCTCCACCTCGTGTGTGTCAGAGTGCACTTGCGCCCCATAGGAGTTTCATCCAGATGTGGGGATAGGAAAACAAAGCAGAAGGAAACGGTACCTGAGAGAACTGAGCTCTGAAGAATGCGACCCTTTTCAATGGATGTGATGGACTTGGTTGACCTTCAAGGAAAGGTGGACTGGAGCATGAGTGGAGGTGGGAGGACAGTTTGTGTTAGAAAGAGAAGAAGGCATTGAGCTGGGTTGGCCTGAGACCGTGGCCACTGGGGAGTGGAGTCTGGAGGGGAAGGCTGGGTCACATGAAGAATGGCTTGAATGCTAGCCCCAGGTGCTGACTTAATTGAGTCTGCAGTGGGGAGCCCTGGAAGGTTGTAAACTTTTCCGCTTGGTTCCGCTAGAGCTTTGAAAGGGAAGAATGCATTCCTCTGGTGGGGGAGGGAAGACTGCCTGAACGGCTGTGTTTGATCTTATAAAAGTAACTGAATTTGTCAAATGCCATTTCTTCAGCGGAGAAAAGAACACAGCTAAGTACACAGGGCACGCCACAGGTGTGTGGCTGTGTGCGGGCATGCACACTGCCATTTGTCATTCATGCAGGGCCACTCTTGCATTCTCTGTGGCACAGACAGACACGCACCTCACGGAGCCTCTGAGCCCCAGATGGGACAGTGGAGGGGAGCACAAAAGCTGAGGGGGACCCTTTGGGCTTTTTCTTTGTAAAAGTAGGAAGCCGAGATTTAATGGAATACTTTTTGATCTTCACTTAACTTTTCCACATGTCTTTCGTTAGGTTTTCAAAATTAGTGTTGGATTATTATGTCTCCTAAAACCTCCGTGTGTACACCTCACTACATTTTTAAACTGCATGCTACTTTTTGTTATGCCCCAGCTTAAAATGTGGAGCTTACTTCTCACCCTGAACTGGTATCATTTAAATAAAGAGACAAACAGAAATCATCAGGCTAATCCATTAACACTGAAAAACAAGAGCTGCTCGTAAACCTTCTTCAGCTTCTCTCAGCCATCTGTAGAAGCATTTCTAGTGCGCAGTTATACTTTCATTTATCTAGTTTTAAAAACTTGCTTTTCACTTTTGAATTACTTTGAGATGGAAAGTTGCTAATTGTTGCTGAGGTATGCGTGTACTGTGCTGGTGTGTCATCCCTGGAAAATTCTTAAGTGGAGGTAAATCTTTACATAAATGATGTTTTGGAATCATGGCAAGGAGATATTTTGGATGGTTTCTGCTACAGTATTAGCCATGCCTCGCCCCAACTCCCAGCCTCAGTTAAGCTTTAGGATATCCTCCTCAACCCCCCACCGCACCCTGTTCAGAATCCCTTTGACGCTCTCTATGGCGCTCAGAGGAAATGGAGGACACTCGTGGCCCAGTGGTTAAGGAGTTGAACTGCCAACTCAGAGGCAGGTGGGTTCAAAACCACCAGCTACTCCACAGGAGAAAGATGAGCAGTCTTCTCCAGTGCAATTTATAGCCTCTGAAAACCCTCGTAAGGCTCAGCTGTGAGTTGGCTCAGACTCAACAATAAGTTCAGCAATGAATTATTACTGCTTTGTTGTTGTGTTCTCCTCAGAATGCAAACTGGGAGAAGGAAAAAAAAAACCAAAACCAAAACACCAACTCACATGCACTGCTATGGCTTCTATTCCAACCCATAATGGCTCTGTAGGACAGAGTGAAGCTGCCTCCGTAATAGAGGATCCAAAGGTGTAAACGTCACAGAGGCAGAATGTGAAGTGACTAGTGAATTTGAACTACTCACCTGGAGGTTAACATCAGGTGCTTGACTATTGCACCACTAAATGCCCTTCCTCAGGTGTCCTGGCTCTGTGGAAGCTGTTACTGGGCAGCTGGAGACACGTGGTCCGGTATCAGCCAGCCCCACCGGTAATAAAAGAAGCGCTGTCATCACACATCTGTCAGATTCCTAAGGGACCCTGGTAGCATAGATAAGTGGTAGGCTGCCAAGCCCAGATGGTGGTAGTTTGAACCCATTCAGTGGTTCCGTGGGAGGAGAGACCTAGAGATCTACTCTCGTATGACCTAGAGACCCTCCAGGGCAGATCCTGTGTCATATAGACTTGTAATAAGTCTGTAGCTGCACCTCAGTGACACTGATCAACATCGAGGTCTGACTATCTGATGCCGTCCTTGTCTGGAGATTATGCCTCCAGGTGCCCTCTCGCTGTCCAGCATGGTGCTTTGCTGGTTAGTATTTAGTAGTCCTGACGTTGATGGTGCAAATACTTGCACCCCTACATACTGAGAGGAGTTTGGAAATAGATGTTTGTATTCAGCTCTTCTGAGCCCTCAGGAGGCAGCACACCATTGGCTCCAGAGGCTGGTGTTTGCTGGGGACACTGGCTGGGTTACCTTTGTAACCGTCATGACTTCCTTCACACCCAGGAACTCTGTCAGGTAGCATCAGAATGGACTTTTCTGTGAGTCTAAATGAATTCCCTGGTTTTGTATAGTAGACATAGTCTCCTCCTAGGCGTGACATTTGAAGGGATGGTTGTTTGGAAACACATTTGTCCCTGTAGCCTGTGTGTTAAGAGCATCTGTGTCCATGTGGGGTATTGTCAATGACAGTGTTTCTGAGAAGCAGGCTAAGAGAAAGATAAAGATCTATCCCTTGGCTCCATGGCGTTCAGTCACCAACCCACACTGAACCTTGAAATAACCAACGATGCTGCTTGGATTCCCACATTCTGAGGAAAAATGGAACACTGAGTCCTTTCATTCAGAAGAAGCCAAGGAGATAGGAAGGAGGCTAGGCTGCTCAGGAACCGGAACCTTTGAAAGCTTTCAAGCCAAATATCAAATGGCCACATCTTCTTGACCTCAGCTGCTTTCTGTTCTGCAGGATTTAGCCCTGGAAGAGGCTGTGCTGGAAGAACTGACACAGAAGGTAGCGCAAGAGCACAAAGCCCACAGGTAAGGAGAAGCAGGCAGCAGGGCAGCGGGCAGGCAGCAGGGTAGCACACCGGCCTCCTTGTCCCAACCCTGACCATGACTTGCAGAGGCCTGCTCCTTCCAGCCTGTGACGGAACTCCAGACTTCAGTTCTGAGACGCACATGTGGGTCTAGAGTAGTGCTTTCCTCCCTCCTCCTTTTTTTTCTTTTTCTCTCTTTTCCCTTCCTCCTCCTTTTTCTTTCTCTCTCCTTCCCTGTTTTTCTTTAACACTAGAAAGCCAACACAGATAGATGTGGAAATATTGGCCAACAAACGATGTCTTGGTTTTTCTGAAAAATCAGTTGTCAAGTCTCGGAAGTCTAGGACAGCCTGGGATTAAGATTCAAAGAGTGGTTTTGGGTGAAGGCCAGAGCCACCTTTCTATTGGTGCTCCTTGAGAGGAGAATAGCAGGGCACAGGAGGACATGGACTCAGGAAACGCTGAGGCCGTGAAGTCCTTGGAAGCATTTGGGAGCAACGCAAAACTCACCTCCTTCCTCTCACACCTGAAAGAACTGTGCAGTAGTAGTTGTTGGTGTTGTTATGTGCTGTCGAGTTGCCTTCTACTCATAGTAACTCTGTGTACAGCAGCTCTGAAGCCCGCCCTGCCCTGAGCCAGTCTGTCTGACTCCAACATACCTAATCGCTTTGCCTTAGTTACTGGATCAATCCATCTCATCCGGGGTCTTCCTCTATCTACTGTGCTGTCCCTCTACCCTTCCAAGCATGATGTCCTTCTCCAAGGATCGGTCCCTCCCAGGCTTGTTGCCCAAAGTATGTGAGATGGAGCTTCAAAATCCTAGCCTCCAAGGAGAAACTTGATTTTACCCTCTCCAAGATGGACCTATTTGTTCTCCTCGTGGTCCATGATATGTTCAGGGCTCTTCTCTAGCACCACAACTCAAAGGCATCAATTCTTCCTCTGTCATCCTTAGTCACTGTCCAGCTCTACTCTCATATCTTGGCCACTCGTCTCTCAGGGAAAGCTTGTTCTTTACCCGTTTCCTTCCTGTTTAATACTGGAGATTTCTCCCAGGTGAGGGAAAACAGCTTTCCTCATAAAACAGACAACGTTGTTCCTAAGGATGTTGGAATAATTATTTAGTGTTAATAGGGCTGTGACTCTTAAATCCTTTTCTCTCCATCTTAACATCCCCTGGTGAGTAAAAGGATCCTGGGACAACGTTCCTGAATTACTTAGTATCTCACTGGGTTGGGTGTTGATTACTCTTCTCAGAAACTAGAGGTAAACCACAGCTCTGGAATTTGCCACCAGGATTTGGATCTTGTGTTAACTTGGTTGCCTTTAACTGTTTCCTCCTTTGATGCTGTTTTGATTGTAGTGGAATCCCGCCAGCAGAAGCTGAACTTATGTACATCAATGAAGTGGAACGTTTGGATGGGTTTGGACAGGAAAGCTTCCCTGTGAAGGTAATCTACTCTGGCAAACCTTTGATTTAGGCCTCTTCGAAGGGCCCAGAACATGCTAAACAAAAGCAGCTGCTGTCAAGGTGATTCCAGTTCACGGTGGGATGGATCATAAGTCTTCTGGCAGGGTGCAACTGTGTTCCTTAGGATTTTCAATAGCTACACACTCGGAGAAGCGGATTGCCAGGTCTTGGTTCTAAGACACCTCCATCTAGGTTGAAACTTCCAACCTTGGGCCTGCTAACTAGGTGTTCAACCATTTGTGCCAGTGATGAATTTCCAGAAGGGCCTAGCCATTTGAAGGGGGTCGGCAAAAAAAGACCCACCACTGACAGCAGTGTACAAAAATGGCTTCGTTTTCTAATTGTTATTTGATGATTTCCATTTGCTTAGGTATCACAAATACTTTTTTCTTATATAAGATATTTTGAAGTTTGCTGTTGGCTTCAGCAAAAGATGTCATGTTCAAGATAGCATTCTAAGTGCATTCCAAACAGCAGCCCAGTCTGATATCCTTACAGGTCCCAAGGCCCAGACAAAGGGGTGAGTGGCTCATGGTGTGTTAATGCAGATGTCGGCTGGCGTTCTCTTCTTCACACCCACTCTCATTCTCATCCTTGAACTGATGGCGGGATAATTTGTTTGGGAAGTAGAATGGAACCTTTCCAGTGTTCACTCCCACTTTATTTCTCCAGTTTTGTGGAGCCATCCAATTGTGAGTTCCCAGGCACTCTTGTGTTTTCTGGAAACTACGTATGAAACTCTTATAGCACTTCATGTCTTTTGCAGCAAATACCCCTCCTGAAGTGGGGGTGGCTAGGGGGCCACTACACATGGCCACTTGTAGGATTGAACCCATATCCAAACACATTTTTCCTGTCTCTGCTGACCCACTTCATGAGGGGGGTGGGGAAGGTGGTTGTAAGGGAAGTTGTTTTATCAGAATCCTAAAGCCATTGGCACATTGCAGCAGTTTGTGGGACGCCTGAAATTTCAGCACAAACACCACACTCCAAACTGGCTCTGCTGGCTGGTTTATATGAATTCTCTTCCCCCTTGGCTGCACGTTTGCAATTTGCCTTAATGAGAACTGCCCATGTGCATCAAGTAGAACCGAGCAGGGTGGCTGCAGCTTGTGAAAAGGGCTAAATGGCTCTGTTTTAGATTTGTTTAATTTTCTTTTGCTTCTCTCATGGCTGCCCTTCATTGGGTTGCAATCCATTTTCCTTGCAATAATGCCTTATGAAGCCATCTGCAGCCCACTTAGATTTCAGTAGCCCATATATAGTCATGATATTTTGGGTCATTGAAAAACCAGAGTAAACTTTTCTCCACGTCTAGAAAACTGACTTCCCAATTCCTTAACGTTGAGAGCTGTGGGCAGATGCTTGATTTTGGTTTTAGTAATACTGAACCATGGAAAATAGGGGCAGTTGAGACAGTGTTGATCCCGCTGTGCCTGGTTCTGATGGGCTTTACGTTTGCGCTGTGGTGGCATGGGCTAGGGCGATGCTTTAGCTGCTTTGAGTGGGCAGACAGACACTGCTGATTCACTCCCTCTTGGCAACACTGAGCTGCACTGCACTTTTGTTTCACTATCCCCCCCACATGCCTATCCATGACTAAGATGACCACCTACAGACTGTAGGATCCTGCACACCCAGTGAGGAGGAGCGGGGGCAGCAGCTGTGGTCATGTGGTCTGCTCTGAAATGAGCAAGAGTGCAGGCAGGAAAGAATGCAGGCACAGCAGTTAGTGGTGCTGTCTTGTCTCTGGGTGAGTGCAGAACCGAGCTGACCAAATAAAGTAATGAGTATGATACAGACATATGCTTAGAGAAGGACATTTTTTATTTCATGTGGGCTTTTCCAAGAATGATTCCTCCAAGATGTTTGAGGCTGGAAAGGAACCAGTGCACTTCCTGACAAGCAGCCAGGCCTTCCTCTCCTGCAGGCAGAGGTGTGGCTGCTCCCCAAGGCGTCCTCTAACACTCCAGCGCAGGAACCTCCCTTCCCCCAGGGGTCTAGGGATCAAGGCAGGGGAGGGATGGAACTGTAGGTTAGAGTTCAGAACCTGGATCCTATGCTAACGTGAGCTTCATCAGTCAGGAATGATCAGTGGCTCCGAGTTGATTTTAATGCTCGGCCACCCTGGTTGTGTCAGAATTGTGCTCGCAGGTTGGTTATTTGAAGGTAGGTCACTAGACTTCTTCTCATGAGGCACCTCTGAACAGTCACATCACCAACCTTGCAATTAGTGGCTGAGCATAAGCCATTTAAACCACCTAGGAACTCTAACATCGAACTTTAAGCCTATAAATGTCGACCATTGATTGCTGTGACCCCTATATCCTGGTCATGGTGGTTACCTTGGACGTCCTCTGTGTTTTTCCATTGTCCCCACCCTGATAAACTTCCCATATTCCCTTCACTACCAGACATTTTCATGGGCCTATTGTCTTATTGTCGGTCTTAATCTTGGTTGTGCGTGGCCACTGTTTTCTTCTCATTCCCTGAAAAGGACCTGTCCACCAGTAAAAGCAAGAGGACTGAGTGAAAGTCATCTTTATCATTGAACCTTGTTCCCACTCACCCTCTTGTACTAGATTCCACTGTCAGGTGAAGGTGACCAGGCACCATTCATCCATGCACGTTCCACTCCTCCACGCTCCCATGGAAGCACCTGACCAGACCGAGAGGCCGGATACCTGGGGTCCCCAGCAAAAGCCCAGCTAGATCACTGGCAGTTTACAAGCCTCACTCATGGTCACAAAGTTCTCACCATCAGTTAGCACCCCACTTTTAAATGCCAGTTATCACTTCCTAACACTTTAATAGGAAGGTAAAGAGAGTATAGCCACCTGGGAAACCCAGCAACCCAGCAAGGAGAAGAAAAGCTCCCAGCAGTGCTCTCTTGAGTCACAGAAATAAAAAGCAAGCTTGTAAATATGACGGACTTAAGTACAATAAAAGAGAACTCTCAGAAGTTAAAAATATGCTTTCAGAAATGAAAACCTAGAGTAGAAGTTACAATTGAGGCAATCTCTCAAAAATACCCAAAATGGAAACAGAGGGACAAGAGATAAGAAAACAAGAACTCCAGAATGCTCTAAATGTATAATGAAATAATAGTAGTTCTTAAAAACAGCATACAGAGACAACAGGAGTAGAACTATTTCCCTGAATTGAGGAACTTGAGGGTCTGCACTGATAGTGATACACGTAGGTTCACATTTCACACTCCAGATCTATGAGGTGGGATTCCTTTGCTCTGAGCAAAGGTCTCTTGTGGGCTTCTTACTTCAACCCTAAATACTTAGTGGTGAGGCATAGCACTACCAACCAAACCCAAAGATAGTTGGTTCAAACCCACCAACTGCTCTGTGGGAGGAAGGTGGACATTCTCCTCCTCTGTGATTTACTGACTCACAGTAAGCTTTGAGTCAGTTCTGACTTGAAGGTACACAACAGCAACTATTTTACTCTTCAAACTATGTGCATCTAAAACCTATAATTTTAAAAAAGCAAGAACTGAGTTTAAAAGAATATAATTTTTAAATATGAAAAATCCAGTGTGACAAATTGAAAAGAAAAATGTGTGAGGACATTATGCTGAGTGAAATATCTCACTAAAGGACAGATATTGCATAGTGCTACTGTTGAAAATGGGACTGATATTGAGGTTGAGGGAAGACAGGGATGGAGGGGAGGAATGATGTATACTACATTGCAACAGATGAGGGAGAAAACTGTTTAAAAGGGATATATGATTGGGTATTATTGTCATGACCAGAGTCCAGAATGAAGTCTGCAATGAGAGTTTTACTTTTCAAGAAGAGTGAATTGGGTGGGTGGGTGGGTGGGTGGGCAGGGAGAAAAGTGCAACAATGAATGACTGGAAACCCCAAGTCTCTGTAAACTTTCATTAAAATTAATTAAAAACAAAACAAACGAACAAATAAAAACAAACTCCCATGTGAGCGAAAACCCCTGTGGAGTACAGTCCTACTCTGACACACATGAGGTTGCTAGGATTCAGAAGTGACTCAGTGACAGCTGGTTTGGCTGGGATGTGCAGTGGGATTTCTCTTGGAACTGATCCCCAACACAGTTGCCATGTTGCCATGATGCTGTTTTATTATTCTGCCAGTTATGGGTAAGAAGCAGGGTGTGGTGCCCACGGGTAGGCTGTGGCCCAGTATTTGATTCTTGAAAGACCTCTTGGTATCTGTTTGATCACAGATGTCTTCTGTTGATCTTCCACAGGACAATCATGGAAACGGAGTTCACCTTGGTATTTTCTTTATGGGGATTTTCGTGAGGAACAGAATTGGAAGACAAGCAGTCATATATAGGTATTTGGGTTGTTTTTGTTTTTTTTCCCTTTTAATTCCTTTTTTTCCCTGAGGTACTCTAGAAAATACAGTGGATAGTTACTACCTTATTAAGTGAAGGTCCAGATGGTGAACAGAACCAAACTTCTCTCGAATCAGACACAGTCAGTTCTCTGTGGAGGTTATGCAGCCGTAAGGAAATTTGTCTGTCTTTTCTTGGGGGCTTCTTTCATGAAGGGGGGCACTTGCTTCTTGACTCCCAGAGATAACTGTCAGACCCCACAGAGGCAGAGAGTAGGCAGGGACTCAAGCAAGGAATCTGACTAGAAATGGGCTCTTCAGCCTATCTCCTCCTGACCACTCTTGGAATCATCCACGAGGAGTTGTTAAATCCCAGCAGCTGTCTCTCCATTGTCCTGCATCCCCTGCCTACCCACTTGCACTGGAAGAGTGCAAACTCGTTTTCCTAGTAACCAAAGATTCCTTGTGAACAGTGATTCAAGAAAAGCATCATATTATTATGATAACTTAAAGGACGTTGATAATGCTTCTCATGTTGACACCTCAACTATCCTTTGTGGTTAACATGAATACAACCAGTGTTGGGAAAGGGCAGAGAACTTCCCCCAACCTTTGCCGTTACATGCCCCTTCATTGGCTCGCTTTGTGTCGGTGCCCATAGATTTCAGCATGTCAGTGATCTGAAAAAAAACCCACATGCTTATTTTCTAGGGCAACGTGGCCCATTATTTGGGGGGAGGACAGTTTTCCCGTGTATGCATCTGATAGGCAGATGATCAAAGACGGCTTGCAGAGGCAAAGCACAGCCTGCCTCCTGGAAGTAGATCTTGGCCAGCCATGTTCTCTCTGGATTAGTAGTTACTGCTGGTCATTTTGAGACCATTTTCTGAACAGAGAAGTTTCTTAATTGGCTTTCATCTTCCTAGATTCCCACCCTGCCATTATTTTAGCATATTTCCCCCATTTACACTTTAAATAGAGGCACTATTGAAGTAATGAGTGGACCAGTAGCTCGCTAGAACTATTCAGTAAACTTTTTTCCTTATTCAGGATCAACTCTATTCTGCATAACCACGACAAATTATGATTCAGGTCGGTAAAATGACCAAGTATGTAGAGAGTTCTAACCGTAAGTTTGTATTCCCAGTGAAAGCAATCCAGGAAGTTTTACGTTTTGCCCCATATGATTCTCTGTAGCTCAATTAATGCTTTGGTTTCTTTTTTAGTTTGGAGAGATGTAACAAAGTCTTTTTTTCCAGTAGAAAATAAAACCCCAACCATTCCAAATATGATAAGAATAGACGCTGAACTCTTACAGTCTCTTCATCACCTGTGTCTGGCTAACTTCTCTCCCATTGAGCTCTGGTAGCCTTCTGGTAAGGAGTAGCACTGCCAGCTCAAAGACATGTGGTTTGAATCCCCCAGTAGTTCCATGGAAGAAAGATGGGCAGTCTCCTACCATGCAGTTAACTGCCTCTGAAAACCCACTGGAGGCTCTGCAGTGGGTTGGTTCTGACTCAACAGTACCCAACAACAGCAGCAAGAATGACACTTCACATGAATGGCAGTCCTCCCTGTCAGTGTGAAACTGCTTCAGAGGATTTTCTATAATCTTTACAGAAACAGATTGTTACATCTTTTCCCTGAGGAGTAGCTGATAGGTTCGACCTGCCAGTCTTTGAGTGAATAGCTGAGTGCATAACTACTGCATCACAAGAACTCCTCCAGAGTGAAGGGGAGGTCACAATAAACCGAAAGTCAAATGCTACCAAGTTAACTTTGATTCATGGTGACCCTATATGTTGTCAGAATAGAACTATTCTCCGGGAAGTTTTCAACAGCTGAGTTTTTAGAAAATAGATTATTAGGCCTTTCTTCTGAGACACCTCTGGGTGGACTCAAACCTTTTGCTTAGCAACGGAGTGTATTATGCATTTAGACTACCTGATGATTCTGTTGTTGTGTACCTTCAAGCTGTCAAGTTGGAGCTGACCCTGGGGGGCGGGGGGTTCAGAGGTAGTTAATCACACGGGAGGATATTGCCCATCCTTCTCTTGCACAATGGCTAGTGGCCTTGAACCACATGCCTTCTGGATTACAGTGCAACTTCTTGCTACAAAGATGGCTAGAAATTTGTTTCAAGGGAGCTCTGGTGGCCTAGTGGCAAGAAGCTGCATTACAATCCCAGAGATTTGCTGTTCGAATCCACCAGATGCTTTGCTGGAGAAAGAGGGACAATCTCCTCCTGTACCAGTCCGATCTGATTTGACAGTACACACACAAAATATTATTTAAAAAAAAAAGAAATTGGCTCCAAGTTGGATGAAAAAGTAGCAGCTTCTTTTCATTTGTTTCCTGATTGTTTATATCTCATTTGAAATAAAGTTTTCTTGAGAAAAGGAAAGGAAATCCTGTTTGATTTTTGTTGTTGTCATCTGCATGCTTAGATCAACAATGTAAAAATGTTAAATGTTTGCTCTGGGTGGCAACATGAATCTGTGTGAGTGTCTACAGCACAGAATCTGTGAATTCTCCAGCCTACATTCCTGCGTAGACAGGAATTTTTAATCATGTACTCCTCTTAGACTAGGTGGTAAGGAGTTACACTGCCAACCCCAAAGCACACCATTTGAATCCACAAGATGCTGTGAAGGAGAAAGAGGGACTGTCTTCTCCCATGTGATTTACTGCCTCTGTAAACCTGCATGAGGGGCAGCTAGGAGTTGGTTTTGACTCAGCCGTACATAACAACAACAACAACAACAACAACAACTACCATTATTAAAAATGTTCTTAATTAAGAAATGTAAAAAGCATGATAGCTAAAGTCTCTTGGAAACTTTCTTCATAGTTAATTTTAAAGGAAATGTCTTTATGAAGAATCAACTCAAACTCATTGCCGTCTATTTGAAGCTCACTGGTAGCTGACCCTCCAGCAATTTTCCAAGGCTGTAAAACACACAAGAGGACACTGCCCATCTTTCTTCCGTAGCTATGTTGGTGGGTTCGAACTGCCGGGGAGGCACCACTATGGGTTAGTGGTGCATCTTCTACACGACCAGCCCCGCCCCCCTATTATGAAAAATAAAATCTGGGTCTATTTTACAAAGAGTTTGTAGTTATTAAGTAGATATATTTTGTTTACTTTCTCTTTTGAGAGAATGGATGTTTATACTTTGAAAAATATCTCTAAATCCTAATTTCTGAAATGAGAAGTAACGTTAGCAGATGGCCCTACTGCTTTGAATCTTAAAGGCTAAAAGGCCCTGCGGCTCTGACTGTGGCAGGTTTTTGAGTGGATGAATTTCCTTTCTTCTGTCCAGGTGGAATGATCTCGGGAACATCAGCCATAACAAGTCCACCATCCTGGTGGAGTTCATCAACAAAGAGGAGACTGCCCTCTTCCACACGGTGAGCAAATGCAGGCCTCACAAACAGCTTGCTGTTGGGCTTCTCGGCCCTTGGTGTCCTCTCCCTGTTGTTTTCATTTCTTGAGACATTAAGTGTTTGGTTGAAAATATAATTTCTGGTACTTGCCCAATGCTACTGTTGCCCATTTCAAGGCAAAACCCAAAAGGCCTACTACTTCCAGTGACTGGATTCTGACCCATTTGGTGCTCTGTTGGGTTTCTAAGGCTGTGAGATCGAAGCGACTGCCCATCTTTCCTCTGCTGAGTGGTTGGCAGGTTCACAATGCCAGCCTTTCAGTTAGCGGGCCAGTGCTTCACCTGCCGTGCCCCCACCAGGGCTCATTTCAGGATACCGAAAACTGAACCCCTTTGCCATGCAGTTAATGCCTACTCTCAACAACTCTCCCTCGGCTTTCCAAGACAGTAGTTTCCTCCTTTTCTTTTAAAAAAAAAGGTGTGTTTTTTTTTTATTATTGTGACTTGAATGAATGTTTATAAAGCAGATCGGTTTTTCAATCATCCATTGATGAACATTTAAATCTTAATGGGAACAGACAGCCTGCTCCTTCTCACTCAGAGCAACTGGTCTCTGCGACCTCCAGATTAGCAGCTCTGGGCTCCTCATTTGAGGATGGTGGTGGTGAAATACCATGTTCAAACTACGTTGTTGCTTATTTGTTGTTTTGGTTCTTTACTGTAGGATTGGGGTTCTTCTCCTGCCTTTGTGTGCTGGGTCACATTGCCTGACATGCTGAAGTCCTCTGCACTAGCTCTTACATTGCATTTTCTTTTGCCGACCGATCTAGATTTTCTTTGCCATCCTTGCCTAAGCTTCTCCTCAAATAAACTGAGAGGCTGACTTCTTCTGTTGAATGTTCTTTGAGAGCCACCACCATCCATGCATCTCATGGCCTCTCGTGTAGTGATGCTTGCAATTTATCCCAGGCTCGGCCTGACTTGGTGTATTTACTTTTGAAACACTTACTGGGGAATTACATGGAGGCATGCCCACAGTTAGTGGGAAATTACATAGAGTGTAGTCCCAGCTCTTGGGCAGACTACCTGGCTTCCCACCTTTTGGTGGGCTGGTGGACAACACGGCTGTGAATTTCAGCTGCTTGGCTTATCAGCCTAGTATGAAATTTTGTGAATGGGACGAAGGTGGGGAGCTGTGAGTCCCTGCTCAGAAGTAATCATAGTGAAATGCATGTACAGTCTAACAAATATTTATTTTTACTTTATCTTTCTTTTTCAAGGACGATATTGAAAATGCCAAATATATTTCTCGGCTGTTTGCTCTGCGACACAAGTTTTACAAACAAAACAAAATCTGCACTGAGTAAGTAGATATTGAGTTCCCCCTCTCACAGGTCACCCTGTCCAGTGAAATTTATGTGCTTTAGGGATGTTCTAGAAGGCTTTGTCATTGACTCTTTTGCCTTGTTTCTTGAAGAAGAAAAAAACGTGTGTGTGTGTGTGTGTGTGTGTGTGTGTGTATAAAGTATAAGCCAGGTAAGACTGAAAGGGCTTTAATGATGAAATCCATCTAATGCAGTGCTTGTGCCTAGACAGAAAAGAGTAGTGTGAATTGACTCCACAGGCCTGACTCCCGATTGGGTTGGCCCGCATTAGCCCCTCTTCAGCCCTCTGCCTCGAGTTTGGAGTTACCGAACAGATCCCAATTTGCCAGGGTTCCTCTTGTGTCAGATGTGGCCTGTGTTCAGAAGCGTGCAACTGAGTGACAGGCCAACTTGAAAGCGAAGACGCGCCTGTCATCCTCAGCCCCGTTTCGCTTACACAGTTGGCTAACCCTGCATGTGCTCGTGGGTCAGGTCACCTGACTGTAAATGAGAGGCGAGGCTAATTAGGGAGGAAGAATTGGAAGACTCTCCTAGATGTCACAAGTCCCTATGTATTTTTTTTTAATTTGGCAATAAAGACGATAAAGCCGAGTCTGATGAAGGAACTTATCCGTGCCCTGACCTCTGCTGTCGCGTGCTGGGACTCACTCCATCTGGTCTTTACCTTGGTTGCCTTCAAAAGACATTCCTCAGTGGAACGCAGTCCCCAGTTGGGGAGCCCAAGGTGTTTAATTTTGTTTCAGAGAGTGTCAGGAATGTAAATGCAGGATTACTAAGTTTCCACTCCCCTAGTAGACACATCCAAGAACAGGAAAACGAGTGTTCCCGAGAAGCTCTTGTTGAAGGACACGGCTGCTTTATCACTGGATCATTAGGTCGGCAAAGACAAAATTTCTCTGGCATCAGTCACTGCAAATTGGTGACTGTTGGGATCTAACCAAACATCTTACAGTATAGGTTCTGCTAGTAAGGTTTGCAAATGCCACTCAAAGGGAGAACTGATGTTGTTTTTGTTAGTGGCCATCGAGTCAATGATGCTTCATAGTGACCCCTAAGCAAAGGGTCTGAGCCTTGTCCTTTCTTGCACCTTCCTCATCACGTCTGATGCACTTGAGCCCATTACTACAGTCACTGTGTCAATCTATCTCATTGAGGGTCTTTCTGTCTTTCACTGGCCCTCCACCTTTCCAAACATTATATTCTTCCCTAAGGCCTGGCCTCCCCTAACCTGCCCAAAATATGTGAGACAAAGCTTCACCATCCTTGCCTCCCAGGAGCACACTGGTTGTACTTTCTCCAAGACATACTTGTTCTCTTGGCATTCTAGGGGATATTCTATACTCTTCTCCAACACCACAACTCAAAGGCATCAATTCTTCTGTCAACCTTAGTCATTATCCAACTTTCAGATGAATGACAAGAAATTGAAAAGACTGTGGCTTGAATCAGATGCACTTTAGTCTTTAAACTGACATCATTGTTCCTTAACTCCTTAGAGAGATCCTTGACAGTGATTTACCAAATGCAATAAAGACGTCTTTTCATTTCTTGACTGTTAGTTTTTGTTTTCTTGATGTTGAGATGTAACCCATATTGAAAGCTACAATCTTTGATCTTCTGCAGCAAATGTTCACATTTTCTTTATACACACCCGCTCTTTCTTTGGGACATATTTACTGTACCCCAGTTCTGTACATTCCCACTCTTTTCTGGCCTTTGGTTTGTGAGGACTCCTCTGGTATTAACTGGGATTCTGTAGTTGATTTCTGCAGATTAAATGGGGGAGAACCCCCAAACAAAAAAAAGCCATACAACTATTTTGAAAAATAGATTCATTGCTGTCTTTTGATTTTACCCATCTTTTGGCAAATGGAGTTTACTAAGCGTTTGTATTTCCTTTATGGGCTTTTTTCCTAGTATTAATGAACGTTGTTCATCTTTCTCCCATAATTTATTAGACTTAAGACTAAGAGGAAATTCAATTTTCCCCATCCTATTGCTGCAATAATAATTCTTTCTTCTCCCTAAACAGGCTTGGGAAATCCCTAATCTATTAATATGCCAAAAGCCAGGGCTCTCTAGTTTTTAAAAAGTAGACACACAGACACATTAGATTCTCTGTATACTTTAAAGTCAGCATCAGCTCAGGCTACACTGTTATTGTTGGGTGCCTGTCAAATGGGCTCTGACTCATAGCAACCCATGGTTTATACAACAGAAGGGAACCCTGCCCAGTCCATCCTCACAATCATTGCTTGCTATTCTTCAGTCCACTTTTGCAGCCACTGTATCAGTGCTTCTTGTTTGAGGCACTTCCTTTTTTATTTTTTTTCCCTGTCCTTCTGCTTTATCAGCATAATACCCTTCTCCATGAACTGGTCCCTCTTCGTGGTATGTCTAAAGTATGTGAGACAGAGCCATTATGTGTGTCTTCCAAGGCGAGTTAGTTTCTTCTTTGAGCAAGTCTACCATCCATTCAGTATTCTTCACCAACAGCGTAATTCAGAGGCATCAGTTTTTTGCTTTGTGTTACTCATTGTCCAGCTTTTTGCATGCATATGGCACGATTGAAAATACCAAGACTTGCATGAGATACACCTTAGTCCTCTCAGTGGCATCTTTGATTTTTAGTACATTAAAGAAATGCCTTGCAATAGATTTGCCTAATGCCATATGTTGTTTAAATTTTTGACTACTGCTTCCTTGGATGCTGATTGGGAATCCAAGTAAAATTAAATCCATGACAACATCATCGTTTTGTGCCTCTATTGTGGTCCAGTTAATCAGACGAAGAGCTCTGTGCTCAGATTGAACAAATGGTGAAAGGAAGCAGCCCTTCCTGGATTGAAACCATTCCTAATTTGAAACTCTTTGTTCTTTTTGAGCAACTGCTACTTGGTCTATCCATGATTCTGCAGGAGAACAAGTAAATGTTTGAAAATCCCCATTCTTCATGTTATTGCACAGTCAGCAAAACATAGGTAAATGTCTCTCCTGTCTTCTTTGCTTTTAGTCAGGAGTCATCTGACATCAGTGATGTTATCTCTTGTTCTACAGCCTCTTCTGAATTCAGTTTGAATATCTGACACTTTGCTGTTGATGTGCTGCTGTAACTATTTTTCAGTGACGTTCTAAAAAATTTTATTAGTAAATTATATTAATGATTACTCTTTTTGTTGTTGTGTGCCATAGAGTCAGAACCGACCCATAGCTGACCCTCCAGCAAGTTTTCAGAGGCAGTTAATTCCTTTATAGTATTTGCATTCCTTTGGATCACTTTTCTCTGGAGTAGATACAAATATAGACCTCTTGTAATTGATTGGCCAGGTTTAGGTTTTTCATATTTCTTGGCATAGGTGAATTTGTACCTCCAGCAGTGCATTCATTTGTTGAAGCATCTCAGACGCTATTTCATTCAGTGCCTGCAGCCTTGTTTCTTGCCAGTTTCGTCGGTATACTTGGTACTTCTTCCTTCACTACTATCAGAACTTGATCATAAGCTTCATCCTCATTGAATGTCGACCACCACTTCTGGCACAGTGAATTTGTGTATTCTTGCCTTCTTTTTTTTTTAAATGCTTCTTGCAACTTGAGGCTAACATTTTTTATTTAGTTGTTTCAGCTTGAGAAATGCCAAGTGTGTCCTTTCCTTTTGGTTTCCAACCCTAGGTCTTTGCACCTTTCGTTATGCTTTCCTTTGTCTTCTTCACCCACCCTTTGAAATCTGTTCACCTCTTTTACGTCATTATTTCTTCCTTTCACTTTAGTTATTCTGTGTCAGGAAGTAAGTTTCAGAGTCTCTTCTGACATCCAGTTTTACCTTTTTTTGATAGTTTTTGGTCTTTTGGCTTTTTTAATCTGTGATATCCTTAATGTCATCCAGCAGGTTGTCTGATCTTTGGTTATTAGTGTCCAGACATCTGTCTTCTTTCTTCCGAATTATATTTTTGTATGGGCTTTAAAATCAGATAGAATATCCTTTAAGGTCATTCTTTGACTCCCATAGTCTTGTTTTAATTTCTGTAAGCTTCAAGTTGAGTTTGTTTATGAGCAGTTGATGGTTTTTTCCAAAGATACAGTCATTTAATTCCTGTTTATTCATCTGGTGGTGTGTATGCAGAGCTACTGTGTATGTTGTTGAAAGAAAATATTTCCAATAAAGATTTTTCACCATTGGTCTTGCAAAATTCTTTTGTACAGCCTCCAGCATCATTTCTATCAATAAGGTCATATTTTCCAAACACTAGTGAGGTTTCTTTGTTTCTGACTATCGCATTCTAGTTACCGATAATGATAAAGGCATCTTCTGGAGTGCCTTGTTCATCTCTTTCAGACTGCACAGGTTGATAGAAATCTTCAGTTCTTTGCCTTTGGCTTGAGTGGCCAGTGTGTAACTAGGCTACATTAAAGCTAATCATTTGATGTTTCACAAACAAATGTCATCTGACTAGCAGCATCCTTTCCTATGTATAAGTCATCTCTGATCTCCAAAATTCTGTCCTTGCTTTTTCTGTTCCTGTAAAGCTATTTTCTATCTTTTAAAGATAAAGCTCCAAGGAGTGATTCCTGAATTTTTTGTCTTAAAGAGAAGAAATGGAGGTGGCATTGATTGTTTAACATGGGTCTGATAATATATTTGGCTAAGCATATTAAAAAATTCAGAATTTCTTTATTTAATCTATATTACTTCATTAAAATATTTTATTACTAAGAGTGTATAAAGTATGAAAAATTCAGAATTGCTATATTCCGTCATTAAAATAATTTATTACCAAGAGTGTAGAAAGGATGAAATTTCAGAATTAGAGAAGTTCTTTGTATTAAATAAATGTTGTTAATGAGGAACTCTACAAGCTGACTGCCTTATAATTTCACTGACAACTAGCGCAGCAATTGTTATATTGGGTACCCATTGCTTTAAGGCACCTAGTGCTTCCATTTCTCACAAATATGAAAATAAGCATAATTCCTACCATCACCCTATTATTTTTATTTTAAAGTTTAATCACTGTTTCTTTCTGGTGATAATATATTCAACAAAACATATACCTACCTGCTCGGGGAGCTCTGGTGGCCTAGTGGCAAGAAGGTGTACTGCAATCCCAGAGAGGTACACGGTTCAAATCCACCAGATGCTCTGCCGGAGAAGGAGGGACAATTTCCTCCTGTACCTGTCAGATCTGATTTGATGGTACATGCACAAAAAATAATAAAAAAAATAAAAAAAAACCACAAAAAAAAATATATACCTACCTGCTCAACGGTTTCTACAGGAACAATTCAGTGTCATTATTCTTCCCATCTCTGCCCATGCTGTTTCTATATGAACGTACAGATTCTCTTTCCCTTAAAATGACGTTTTAGGATTACTATTTATCTGTTCAATCTCGTGGGCAGTTCTTAAAAAAGAGTTGTGCTCAAGGTGAACATTACTAAATGAGCTAAATTGTTAATTAGTTCAAAAATTGTTTCCTGAGATAGTGTCTGTTCAAGACTTAAAAGTTCTTTTTAAAGGAGCTCTGTGGCCTAGTGGCAAGAAGCTGCGCTGCAATCCCGAAGGCTTGGGGTTCGAATCCACCAGATGCTCCTCTGGAGAGGGAGGGGCAACTTCCTCCAATGCCAGTCGGATTTGACTCAATGATACACAACAAGGCAAAGGGAAAAAAAGTTGGTTTTAGACAATACTTTATAGAGTTCTAATCTCGGTGCACTCAGTAAATCTGGTTTCCAGATTTCTACCTTAAACAGATAGTATTTGTTTTTAGATGGAATAGTGTTTGATTTGAGGTAACTTTGTTATCTTAATATTTATTGATTTCAGTAGTTTTCTCTTTTGGATTACTATTTGAATAACATTTGAAAAGGTTCTTTTTATTTATTAAATCTTTTGGGCATACAGGAAAAAGATAGTGAATTAGCATAAAATGCATATTGTTATTATGGCAACACTTTTCAATATTGCCCGTCTCCCTCTTTCTTTTAATATTACTTGTCAAGGTTAATGTAAAATTGTAAGTTCCAGAAATTTTGAAAAGATATGAGAGGAGATTAAAATTGCTTTCACATTTGCTATGCAGAAATAAAGACTCTTCATCTTTTTATTCCTTTTGGGTTAAGTCTTATCCCCAGTCTCACCTCCTTATATCCTTAATATTGATGATCTTCCTTTTGTCTCCTTTTCATGTAGACAATCAAATTCTCCACCCCCCATCAGACGCCAGCCCACCTGGAGTCGTTCCTCCCTGGTAGGTATAATCTTTAGTTATCAAACTGCGTAACTATTGGGAATGCATGAAGTAGTCTCTTGCAGTTAACTTGAAGGGAGAGGTTACAAGTTCCTGTAAAAATACAGAAGGATGTCATTCTGTCCAGCAGGTCTATTGTGAATCCATACTGTTCTCTGTGTTTATCCTTCTCCTTCAGTTCTTTTTAAGTTTATTCATTGTTTAGCCAAGAGTAAGACATCCATCATATTACACCTGATGAGATTATAGCCTTCAGCAATCAGTTGTTGTTCACCTGCTGGTTTCTAATTCTCTCTAGCTGTTACACACAGATATCCCTTTAGTTAAAAGCTCCACAGATTCTTTTGTTCTCGTTGTCAAAACCAGCCTACTTGTTCTTAAGTTGACTCCACCTGCTGGTGAAGTTCTGACACCATCTGTCAGAGTAGAATTGTGCTCCCTAGGGTTTTCAGTGGTCAAAAATTTTCTGGAATAGATCTCCAGGCCTTTTTTCTATGACACTTTTGGATAGGCACACATTTGCATCCTTTTAGTCAGAAGCTGAGTTGTTAACCTATGTACTGTATATAGTTTATAAATAGAGATTGATAAAGGATTTTAAGAAGCTGCTGAGTTGTTAACCAATGTACTGTATATAGTTTATAAATAGAGATTGATAAAGGATTTTAAGAAGCTACAAATTGTTTCAGATTTTACTGATTTTTAATGTTGTTGTTGTTATATGCTGTTGAGTCACCTGTGACTTATAGCTACCCTATGTACAACAGCTCTAAACCCTGCTCTATCCTGTGTCAACTTCACTGACTCCGATACACCTACCCCCATTACCCTAGTCACTGAATCAATCCACCTCATAGAGGATCTTCCTCTCCTGTGCTGTCCCTCCACCCTCCTGAGCATGACGTCCTTCTCCAAGAACTGGTCCTTTCTTGCAACATGTCCAGAGTATGTCAGAAGAAGCTTCACAATCTTTGCCTCCAAGGAGCAGCCTGGTTTAACTGTCTCCAGGATGAACCTATTCATTTTCTTAGCAGTCTATGGTATATTCAATACTCTTCTCCAACACCACAGCTCAAAGACATCAATTCTCCTTCTATCCTCCTTGGTCATTGTCCAACTCTCTGATGCATAACAAGTGATTGCGAAGACCATAGCCTGTATCAGACGCACCTTAGTCTCCAGAATGACACCACTGCTCTTCAGTACTTTGGAGAGGTTCCTAACAGCAGACTTTCCCATCACAAGATGTCTTTTAATTTCCTGGGTGCTGGTGCCAAAAGCGTTGACTGTGGAGCCAAGCAAACTAGAACTGTTAACAATCTCCATCTCTTCACCATCCATCCTGATGTTGCCAATTGGCCCAGTGGTGAGAATCTTTGTCTTCTGGGTACTGAGCCTCAATACATATTGAAGACTGCAGTCCTTGACCTTCTGCAACAACCACTTCAGGTCTTCCTCTGTTTTACCAAACAGTGTTGTGTTATCTGCATCATGCAGATTGTTGATGAATCTTCCACCAATCCTGATGCCACACTTCTCCTCATATAGCCCAGCCTCCTAGATAATCTGTTCTGCATGTAGGTTGAAAAGGGTTTTTCCTTACACTGTGTTGTATTATTTCAAGGACAAAATAAAATATTAGAAATATCTTTTTTGTGAATATTTTCTGCCAGTTTTAAGTCAATTCCTTTCTTTACATTATGATTTTTTTACAAAATGAATCAAACTTGTTACCTCTAAATTTTTCAGGGTTAATTCCTTAAACATCATGAGAGAATAGCATTATATATTTACTTCATAAGCAATGTATACCATATAGCACATCTTTAGTTATCTTTTAAAAGGAAATACTGAGGAAAAAAATTTCTTGAGAAATGGACTTGTAATTTTAGGATTGAGCTATTATATCATTAGGCAACACTCACTGAGTACAGTATGCATGCATATACTTTTAATCTTATTGTTACACAAAATAGTTCACAGGTACTGCTTTGCCTTAAATGTCTAAAAGGTTGCTTTTTTCGTCAGGAGTTCCAATAAAGTTCTTCATGACACTCTTCATTTTTCTTCTTCTCATCAGTGTTTTTTCCCCCTTTTTAAAACTCAACAGATATAATTAGTGTGACACCTTTTCATCAGTCATCTATAAAACAGCAGGGGAGTGAGAGTGTTTTAAGCCAATCTTGTAATCTGATCACTTGTTCTAATTATTTGGAGAAGAGGTAGAAGTTTTCCTGTTTTCTTTGGTTGAAGACAATTTCCAGGAAGCCAGATTCATGGCTTTCCCCTTTTCCCTGCCCTTTTAAACATTTCACCAAGAGTTTCTTGGGATGAGGGAGGACAGGGACAGGTAACTGTTTTCCTCACTTTCGTAATGATAACTAGGGCTGCCGCTTGTGGGTTCATACTTACCCTTCCGTTGCTTACATTATGCTGCACAATTTGTTTCTATATTAACAGATCTGGAGAGTAATTGCATATTTAATCCTTATATGGTACTTGGAAGACTGACTTGGTATTCTTGCCTGTATACTTATAAGATTTCATATACAGTCATTTATTAGATTTTTTTAAGAACAGGAGCCAGTGGTCCACCAGCTTTGTTTTGTCCCGTGTTTCAGTTCACTTGTGCAATTCCTCCTCACTATCTAGCAGCACTGCCTTAAGCCTGCAGCCGTTCCATGGAAAAGCTGAGCTGAGTTACTTTTTTCCAAGCAAATGGAAAAAATAAATTTTTAAAAAAATATTTTTAAATTGCAGCACAAAAACCAACCAAGGAAATATTTAGGAAAACTGATGTTGTACATTTTCTTGGGTTTCTGGAAGTACTTTGTTAGCTTAACTTTCTTTCTTTAATCCATCTCCTTTAATCATTTTAGTTTTTTGCATCTTTTGTGTCATTGCCTTCTTGTTTGCCCTTTCACTGCTCTGTCACTTTGTTGGCAGCAGTGGTGGTTTTATCTTGTTTGTTGTTGGTTTGATTCTAACACGTCACTATGAGTAATGTGACCATGTGACAGACTAGGCCTGCCTGGTGGACTTTCCTTAGTGGTTAATCTTTACAGGATCAAGCTGCCAGAGCATTCCTCCTATGGAGGAATAGATTTGAACCACTGAGCTTTCAGCTCTTGGCCAAGTGCACAACCATTGTACCAACAGGATTCTAGAGGAAATGGTGGTGGTGGTGGTTGTTAGGCGTTGTCAAGTCAAGTACATCTCATAAGGACCCTCATATGAATGACAAATCTGAATCCTAATCTATCCTGTGCCTTCCTCCTCAGCTCTAAAGGACTTGAGCTTGTTAGTCCCCTTCAGTTTCTGGTTAATGTGCATCTTCTGTTGAAAGGTTCTAAGAAATTGTGACTCCTGCTTGATTTTGATTTCTTGGCTTGATCCTGGCTTCTAAAACAGTAACATTTAAAATAGTATCTCCAAGAATAATTTCAAGACCTTTGTCTTTCTCATTGTCATTGAGTCACTTTTGACTCATAGCTGACTCTCCATTAGACTCATTCAGGACTCTAAATCACACAGCAGGAGCTTGCCCATCTTCCACCCTTGGCATGGCCAGTGGATTTGAACTGCCAGAGCAGTGCGGCCTTTGGGTTAACAGTACAGCTCTCTATGGACTGCACCACCAGAGCTCCTTAATTTAAAGACTATCCAATAGAAACATAAGAGAGAAGTTTGCTTTTGCAATTTACAAACTTAGAGGGTATTATTTTCCCCCCTTTAGGAGCAGAAGTTTTTCTTCAACAAATTCTTACCAATAACTCTTAGTTATGAACGGAATGCATACTGCCTTAGGGGGAAGAGGGGAGGAGCCTTCATTTGGTTGATAAATACTGAAACCCAGTGAGGTTAAGTGATTTGACCAGCTCACAGTCACAAAGAATCATAAATATACACATTTTTATGTTGTCTTAATATTTAATCTATCTAACTTTCACTATTGATTTTCTTCTCTAAAAGTCTCCTCTTCTGAACTGTAAGTTGACTTGAGAATTATACTCGCCTATTGTGGGCCCATTTGAGATGTGTATATTAGGTGGTGACTGTCACCAGCCTTGTCCTTATGCAAGATTAATGTGTACTGTGAGTTGTGGGTCACAGGTACAACTCTGCAGATTCTAGGAGCTGGTGGTCCAAGAGGAAGCCAGATATCGAGAGAATGAAACCATCTCTCCCATTATGTATGCTCTTGTTCTGTCTTAGCTGAGAGACATCATCAGGTACCTTTTCTGAGTTTCTTCTTCTAATGAAAGCATAAAGAGTATTCAAGTGTCTTAGAAGATACACAAGTCGATACATTAGAAGATACGTTAAGTCCTGCAAACCTGTAAGGTAGCATCTTGTCAGAGAAGAAAATGCAAATCTTTTCCACTAAAGATAGCCATAGGAAAGTTGCAAGACCCTGTCAAAGGTGAGAACCTTGTGAGACTCAGCAAAACAAGGTGGGCTTGTCAGGCTCACTCAGGGGTCTCACTGTCGATCTGCTCTGCCTTCTGGTTATTGTTCCTTTTTTACCACTGAGCCAGTGTCTGTCTTGTCTTTCCTCATTTCTTCTGTCTCAGGGTGGTGGCGATGGGGCACTGTGTGTGCTTCCCTTTTGGTGTTGCTGACTGGGACGGTCCTGTGGTTGGGCTGGCTCTCTCAGTGTTAGGATGCCTTCTGCCAGCCCCGTCACATAACTAACTGCTTTTATTTCAGCCCAGACAGCAGCCGTACATCTTGCCACCCATGCATGTCCAGTGCGGTGAACACTACTCGGAAACTCACACCTCACAAGGTAATTCTCCCTTTCTGTCCCTTCCTCATGAATGTGGATGAATATATTAGAAGTGTGATGGCTTAGAGGTTCACGTGTCTTTGTTTGACTTCCTGTAGACAGCATTTTCCTTGGGAATGAGGAAGCCTTATATTCCAACTCTCACAACAGCCTGGACTTAAATTATGTGAATGGCACCGTTACCAATGGCAGCGTGTGTAGCGTTCACAGCATAAACTCCCTCAGCTGCTCCCAAAGTTTCATCCAGGCTTCTCCTGTGTCCTCCAACCTCAGTATTCCTGGGAGTGACATCATGCGGGCCGACTACATCCCTAGCCACCGGCACAGTGCAATCATCGTCCCGTCTTACCGACCCACCCCCGATTATGAGACAGTCATGCGGCAGATGAAGAGGGGGATCATGCACACAGACAGTCAGAGCCAGTCTCTGAGAAACCTCAACATCATCAACACACATGCCTACAACCAGCCAGAGGACTTGGTGTACAGCCAGCCCGAGATGCGGGAGAGACACCCCTACACCGTCCCCTACGGGCCAAAAGGGGGCTACAGAAATAAACTTGTCAGTACGTGTGAGCACATCAACCCAAAGAATCATATGGTGCGGAGCAAGCCTGGGGCCAGTGCCATCTCTCACACGGTGAGCACCCCCGAGCTGGCCAACATGCAGCTTCAAGGCAGCCACAACTACAACGCGGCCCATATGCTCAAGAACTATCTTTTCAGGCCCCCACCCCCCTACCCGCAGCCCCGCCCAGCCACCAGCACCCCGGACCTGGCCAGCCACCGCCACAAGTACGTCAGTGGCAGCAGCCCGGACCTGGTGACCCGCAAGGTGCAGCTGTCAGTGAAGACCTTCCAAGAGGACAGCTCACCTGTGGTGCATCAGTCCCTGCAGGAGGTCAGCGAGCCCCTCACGGCCACCAAGCACCCGGGCACGGTGAACAAGCGCCACAGCCTGGAGGTGATGAACAACATGGTACGCGGGATGGAGGCAATGACGCTCAAGTCCCTCAACATCCCCATGGCTCGCCGCAACACCCTACGGGAGCAGGCCCCGCCGGAGGAGGGCCCGGGGGCGCACGAGGTCCACCAGCTTCCTCAGTATCACCACAAGAAAACGTTCTCCGACGCCACCATGCTGATCCACAGCAGTGAGAGTGAGGAGGAGGAGGAGGCTCCAGAGGCTGTGGCGCAGATCCCCGTGCTGCGGGAGAAGATGGACTACAGCGCCCAGCTGCAGGCAGCCTTGGCCCGCATCCCCAACAAGCCCCCGCCCGAGTACCCTGGCCCCAGGAAGAGTGTGAGCAATGGGGCACTGAGGCAGGACCAGCAGGTGAACCTCCCTCCGGCTGTCGCCAGAGCCAGGGTGCTGAGGCACGGGCCGGCCAAAGCAGTCAGCGTCTCCCGGGCTGATCAGCTGGCTGTCAACGGGGCCTCCCTTGGCCCTTCCATCTCGGAGCCCGACCTGACAAGCGTGAAGGAGCGGGTCAAAAAAGAGCCTGTGAAAGAGAGACCCGTGTCGGAGATGTTCTCCCTGGAGGACAGCATTATAGAGAGAGAGATGATGATCAGGGTAAGTTGCTTCCTCTCGGGGGTCCTTTTTTCCAAGTGATTCTTTTCCATGATTCAGTTTCAGGTGTGATGCTGTAGAAACTGAAGATTACACAGATTTATTTGCAGAAAATGCTAGGGTTTTTGTTTTGTTTCCAACTTTTTTATTCCAGTCACCGATTTTTATTAATGCCTCGTGACTTCTTGTTAGTCTGTCTACATATGGCAAATTAAAACTTCTAGTCAAAACCAAATGTATGTACAGTGCAATTATAAGTGCACATCACAAATGTAACAGAATATACCACAACGGTTTAACAACAGATTACATTTTTGGGGCTTTAAACAGTCACTTAGTGCTGATTTAGGTGGTAATCTGTTTTCCAAAAGCTTTGTTCTTGAAAGAATTCTCCATTTGCATTCCTGGCTTTTAACAGGTATAGGTCCTAACTGCTCTTATCAACTCAGAAGTCCAGTGTTGGTGTTGAGGTCAGCCCTCACACAGGTCGTTTGTTGTTTATTCACTGCTCAGATTATAGACTGTGTGGGTTGCTGGACACTCAACTTCCTCTGTCTCCTAGGGTTCTGGTTTTTGTTAAGGGGGAAAGAAAGCATAATTCCCCAGTTAGATATTACTTTATTTCCTTAGGTCTGCTGAGGCAAATAACTAGGTGATTTAAAACAACAAAATGTATTTTTTCACAGTTTATGTGGCTGGATGCCTGAAATCAGGGTCAGCTGGGTTAGTTCCTTCAAGAAGCTCTATGTCCACATCTGTTCCAGGTCTCTCTCCTCACTCCTGCTCGTTGCCAGCATTCCTTGATTGGTAATTGTCTCACTCCACAGTCTGCCTCTCCTCCCTTGATTTTCTTTCTTGTTTGCGTGTCTTCATACCTCCTCCTCATAAGGACCCCACTTTGTGGGTTTAGGGCCTGCTTCAATCCTGTGTGACCTCATCTTCTCTTGATTACATCTGCAAAGACCCTATTTCCCAACAAAGTCACATCAATACAACTGAGGGTTAGGACTTAAGCATCTCTCATTGGGCATATAAATCAATCTATAAGATATTAAAAAAGTAATGTCCCCTCAGAGAATAGCTTTCTATATGGATCTCTGTGTCACCAACACTTGCCAATATTGTTTGGGTCATATAGTGTGTCCAGCTCTTCTTTCAACAGATACTTAACACAAATTCAGGAGAATTATAGTCTTGGGAATCACTTGGAAGCTTACCATTGAGCTCCAGTTCCCCATTGAGCTCTTTCTATCAAAATTCACTCTCATGGTGGAATGATTTAGAAAAGTGTAGTGGTAATGATGTTATGAAGGTGATTAGTGTCACTGAATTGTGTGTGTTAAAAGTGACAAATGTTTTGTTAATATGTGTTTCCACCAGAAAATTCATGTAGATGCAGACACATATAACATTTGGAGGTGTACCTTAGTGTTAGCAGCTGATTGTTGTAGGACAATTGTGCAGGTCTTTGCTGCATTTACAGAGCAGTGATGTGAATTGACCTCTTACTAATGAGAATATTTCTGGACTTTGGTGGCTTCTGTTAAAAGTAGCTCAGCTCCATTGCTGTTTGTTTGTGCAGGAAGTTTTCCCTCCCTTAAGAAAAGTCACTTTTTTATAAATGCTGGTTGTGGTGTGCCATCGAGTCGGAACTGACTCGCAGCTGACCTTCCAGTGGGTGTTTAGAGGCAGTAAATTACACAGGAGGAAATTACCCATTCTTCTCCCACTTATTATAACTAATCACATTTGTATTGATGTCTACATGTCACTCACCACACTTGTTCCATAAAGTACCGAAACCCTTCAAGCTCATTACGACACTGATCCCTGGCTCGTGAAGACCAGATGCACCGCGGAGCAGAACTGCAGTCCACAGGGGTTTGGTTTTTGTTTTTGGGGTTTGTTTTTTTTTTTGTTACAGAAACAAATAACTAGGTCTTTCATGACCTGGACAGGTGAGTTTGAACCACTAACAGTTAGGTGAATAACCAAGTTCAAGCCATTTGTGCCACCCAGGAGCTTCCAGAACATGTAGAAAATCGGGAACACTGTCACTCAAAGTGTGCTCTAAATGGAGTTCCTGAGCCACCTTTCATTTCAAAGTCCCACCTAACTCACCTGGGGCAGTCAGGCTGGAATGAAGTCAAGGGCCAACATTTTAAGGACACCAAGTTCCGTTAAGGGGAGGAAGAAAAAGCAAAAACAGATTTACATTTAGAAAAACTTTAATAACATTCTCAACCTCACAGCTGTAGCCATGGATAAAGTAGTTGTGATGATTTGAGGCAGGCATAACTTTTTCCACTTTTGCAAACTTAAAGGAAACTCTGAAAGATGTGCCTATCCCTCTGGCAAAGGACAGTTTTGGCTGGGGGATGGAATGAAATGTGGGGGCAGGCTGCCCCTGGAGGGAGTGCCTTTCCTGCTTGGAAAAAGTAATTCATTGATATAAAGGGGTTTTTCAACAGTTCTTGGCCCCAGGTTTCTTACAAGCAGCATCACATCAAGGGTCTCCAAGTTTAAGTATTAAGCTTAGCTACTGCCTCTGCTACCAGCTCTTGCTATATATTTATGCCCACACGACCCCCAAAGCCATTCTGTGTTCTATTTGACCCCTTCCTTCCCTTTTCTCTTCACTTGATTTCCCCCTCAAATTTCCACAAATCATTTTTTATAACTGATGAAACTCAAATATAATAAAAGATATAATTGAGTAAAAAGATATAATTGAGTAAGAGTTTTCTGAGTCTCTTCCCTTGAGCTATAGAACCACAGGACTGTTGTTTCCAGAACTAGTGCTTATTATGAGCTTTGAAAGGAGGGTGAGCAAATAAAAATAAAAAATAAAAAAAATAAGGAGGGTTATAAATAAAAAGTTTACCCGTATAAAAAACAAAAAGAAGAAAACAATCATAAAAATGAGTATTTACATCCGTTCTTTCATCTGGAGGGTTCTGGGGACTGAGAAACTGAGGCCCTTCTTAGTGAGGGTTGCCTTTTTGGCTTCAAGTCCTCTGGGTCTTTTCTGCCTGTGACTCCTCCTCTGAGATGCTCATTTGAGTCTGCTCTGTCCCTGGAGGGAGCATCGTGTGGGCAGCCTCACTTTTAAGGGGTGAGCTCCATATTGGTTATACATGGCCCTGAGATGATGAGATACATGCAAGCATGAAGTTCCTCTCTGCCCACTATCAGCATGAGCCAGTAACCCTGTGACTTACCACACACCAAGGCCCAACAAATTATCCTGTAGAATAAATTTATAAATGACAGAATGGGGCAGGGGCAGGGTGGACCCCTTCATCTTGGGCCACCTGATGAATCTGCAGATGGGGTTCATGTTGGTTTGGAACAAAATCTTAAAACTCTGTTAAAACTGTCTGTGTCACTGCTTTATGAAGAAATCTGTTCTTTAACTCCAAAGGTGAGGACATTTTCAGGAAATGGTTTTATTGATTTGTCTGAAATGGCTAAGAAGAAATGTTTCCTATCTCACTCAGTTTAGTGGGCATTAGAAAGTGTAGCATTGCACCTCCAAACCAGTGCCCAGACTGACCCCATTTCAGATTATAGGTGCAGGTGTCCCATACATGCCGCAGGGTCATTGACTTCATTGTTCATTGATTCTGATGTCAGTGAAAAATAACTTTTTGTTTGTTTGCCTTTTATTATCTTTATAACTTTACCTGTCAGTATTTTGAATAGTTAATCACTAATTTGAACGTCTTCAAGTGAACATCAGAGAGGGATAACAAAAGCAAAATATGACATTATTAATAATATTTTCTTTTATTAATAGCAATAGCAGATTAGTAAGCATGGTTGGGATTGGACGTTAAATGCAATTAATTGTAACTCAGATGAATCGTTAAGTAGAGGACTGCTGATATAGGAAGGATTGCAAGAATGGAAATGGAGAAAAAACAACCACCCTAAAAATATAATCCAGGCATAAAGACAGTAAAGTAGCCCATCGTGGTTTATTTGCTTATCTCCTCCTAGCATATTCGTCTGTGCCTGGATCACATTCAATGACAGATCACCGTAGTCATAGTACCTGTCAATTCCTTTGAATGTGGTGGGAAAACCCCATTTTCCCCTGTTGAGAAATCTCAGAAGATGCTAGACTTTGGTGGTAGTGCATATCCTGAGCTAAAACAGCTCTCATCCAGGGGACAATATTAGTAGTTAACCCAAGGCCAGAGATAAAATGCTGCATAGACTTCAAAATGTTAGCCAGTCAGGAGGAAACCTTGTGAAGGTGGTCCCTGCCATTTACATTCCTGAACCTCTCAGTCAGCAACACACAAGTGCTTCTCAAATGCTACAACAGCCTGCGTGTAAGGACCATCATTGTGATTGGACTAAATTTTTGGTGAAACTCTATTTCTCTTTTCTTCAGCTTGTCTTCCCTCGGTAGTTATTTTCCTAAAGTATCTGGTTAATGCCTTTTTTTTTTTTTGGTGAGTGCTATGGCAGAGCATATTTGTGTGGAGTCTTTTCTCTCCTTTTATTTAATATTTAATAAAAGGTGAAGCTCTCTATAGAAACTGGCTCCTACAGGCACAATAGGAAGAATGGAAGGCTGTATTCGAGTTTTCCCTATGAGAGGTGATTGTCTGCATTCCTTGGCCAGAGAGTTACAGATTTGGGGAGATTAAAACACATTCCAGCATTCTACTGGTATTATAAACAATGAGAACATGCCTTTTCTTGCTCCAAGAATCTAGAGAAGCAAAAGATGGCAGGCCTGGAGGCGCAGAAAAGGCCCCTGATGTTGGCAGCACTCAACGGGCTCTCAGTAGCTCGGGTTGCTGGGCGTGAAGAGAGTCGAGTTGAAGCCGCCCGAGTTCACATCGACGAGAGGGTAAGTGTGAGTGTGATTTGTTCCCTGAGGTCTCTGGCTTCCAAAGCTCTCCCCTTGCCCCACTATGCCAGCTCTAAGATTCATGTAATGAATTGATTCTTCAACTTGAAAATGGTTTGGCCTAAATATGTTTAATCAAGCTAATCTTTTCATGCATACTTTGTCCCAGTTTTCCTGCTTTGTCATGTTGGTGCAGTGCTGGTTTTTAAAAAAATCAATCCCTTCATTGTAAAAGGAGCAGAATCAATATGAGGTTGCCCGAGTCTGGCTTCTGTCCACTTCACAAAGGGGAACTTTCCTTGTCATTAATATGCATAGTACTAAACAAATAGCCATGGGGTCAGACATGCCACCCACCATGCTCTTTGCACCTATTTCTATGAATCGTTGGGTCCAATGTGTTGCAAATTGACTCACAGACTTTACTCATAGTTGTAAGGTTTATTAGGGTAATAGATAAGGGAGTGGAGGAGGCAAAGATTATTACACAGTGCAAGCCCAGGTTTAGTCCAGCAGTCCTAAGCCAGATTAACAGTAAAATACAATTCCTCAATTAGTTCAGATAGCTTCTCAGTCAATGTTGAGGTTCAGTTTAGCAGCACAAAGAAACCTCTGGTTTCTTCAATTGCACAGCAGACTTTATCTCAGAGCAGTTAAAAGTCATCTTTTCCTTCAATCATCCACCAAGGAAACCTTTAATTGTGGCTCCATCTCCAGGTTTCTCTCGTTACACTTTGCCACCTGTTCATAGCAGTCCCATGGTCTCTTCACCTTCTCTCCACCACTGGCTCTCACATTTTCACAGACCCTGTGCCCCCTCCCCCAGTGTGAGAAACACTCTCTTATATTGTTCCCACAGCTGATTTGCAAGACTGCAAATTTGATGTCTGCAGTTAGGGTAGCTGGAGACCATGCACCCAACAGGGGCTAGGAAAGCCAATTATTAGGGTTTCTGACATCATAATATGTTTATCAATTTCATCTTTATCACTTGGTAATATTTTGTGCCAGTTTCCCAGTTTTGTTACTTTAAAAAAAAATCAATCCCATTACTGTTAAATCATTGGACTCATAACAACTCTATAGGACAAAGTTTAACTGCCAACTATAAGGCCATAAATCTTTGTGGAGACAGACCACCATATCTTTCTCCCATGGAATAGCTGGTAAGTTCTGCCAGCCTTTTGGTTTGCAACAGAATATTCTTTGTCTAAAAAGACTAGCCCCTAACAAGTCTTAGGACCTTAGTCACTTTGTTCTGTTTCTTTGAGCTTGGTTCACTTCTGCAAAATAAAGACGACAGATTGTTGCTGTGGCTCTCAAATGTTGGGATTTTTGTCAGTGCTAATAATGTAAAGAGTTTCACATTTCTGCCACTGTTGCTCAAATATTAGAATGTTTTCAGAGCCAGAAGGGATTTTAAAAAGATGATTTAATTAAATTAATAGCATGTTATTAATAGTGTGTTTCTCCCACCACCCCCCCGCAAAAAAGAAGACTATATTAATCCTAAGAGCTATGGAACTGTGGACTGGTATTGTCTTAAAATTTATCTTAATAAACACAGCTGTGATCCAAAAAATTAAACCCACTGCCATCAAGTATATTCCTCTTCATAAGGACTCTTCATTGTGCTTGTCAGGCTAAGAAATTTTAAAAGAAGCAGACTGCCCATCTTTCTCTTGAAGAACAGCTGGCAGTGGATTCAAACTGCCTACCTTTTGGTCAGCAGCCTGATGTTACTCATTACCCCTCCGGGGCTCCTTCAGCTATGACAAGTTGTTGTTGCTGAGTACCGTAGAGTTGGCACTGATACGTACCTGACCCTCTGGCACGTTTTCAGAGGCAGTAGATTCATAGGGAGTAGATTACCCATCCTTTCCCCACAAAGCAGCTGTTGGATTCAAGCCATGTGCCTTCAGTATTGTAGCACAGCTTCTTACCACTAGGCCACCAGACCTCCTCAGCTATGACAAGGGAAGAAGGAAAGAAGTGCTTAGATAATGGAAATTACCCATCTCCATTAATAAAAATACTAATTTTTAATGTCAACTATTATTACCAGTTCTTCCAGATTTGTATTGTTTAAAAATGATGAGTGAGACAGAACATGGTTCTCAGATGGGAAATGAGCGATAAAAGTAATGATCAGACTAAAACCCAGAAAAGGATTAGTTAGTTGCACATCTTGACGTTCCTTCTTAGCGGCGGCATTGTAAACATTTAAAGCTATCTAGTTGCTTCATTGGAATTTTTGGGTGAAATAATTCAGAGAGCTAAAGACTGGTCTCCTGTTGCAGTTCAGAACCTTGAAGAAGAAGTTGGAAGAGGGAATGGTGTTCACGGAGTATGAACAGATTCCAAAGAAAAAGGCTAATGGCATTTTTAGCACGGCAGCTCTCCCAGAAAATGCCGAGCGAAACCGGATCCGAGAGGTTGTCCCCTATGAGGAGAATCGAGTGGAGCTGATCCCAACCAAAGAAAATAACACTGGTTACATCAATGCCTCACATATCAAGGTAAGAAGGGAGTGTGCTGGGGAGTGTTAACAGGGCTTCTGGGTTAGAGGTAACAATAGCACAAGAACAGACCTATTGTTTGGGCTGTGGTTGTGCTTCTTGGGATGACCTCAGGCCTGTAGGGGATGATCTAAAACCCTTCTGCTTTCCTTAGCCTGCTGGACGGGCATGCCCATTGCTACAGAGAGAGGTCTAGCAGTTCCAGGAAAGAAAGTCTCAGGTTGGGTTCTCCTGAATTCTGTTCATTAGAGAAGACTGAGCTTTTTGTTCTCCCTGTGGGCTTGTAAAACACCAGACCACAGTTGCCATTACATTGGTATGTTGTGCCATGGCCACCCTGTGGGGCTAAGAGTGGCACTGTGCACTGTAGGGTTCACAATGGGTGATTTTCCGACTCGTGTTCCAGGCATCTGGTGGACTAGACCCTACAAACGTTAGGTTTATTAACCGTTAATGCTACTCAGACATATAACTTCCTAAACTTACTGGAAAAACTGAAGATTATCCCTTTCCATTTATTATTAGCATGTAATAGATAATTTGGAAATCTTAGTTACCATATTATCATATTTTAACTCTCCTGTTCTACATTTGTTTGCCCGCCACTCCTTGCCCTTGACTCACCACAAGATATTTTTGTAAGAGCAGCTATGTCTTCTTCTTCTTTTTTTAAAACATGTTACTATTTTTAAAAATTATCACAGGACAGTTACACATACATAAGTGAGGGTAGGGTGGGAAAGAGCAGTTTGTAAACTAAAATAGAAGGTTAATGTTACCTATGCAAAAAAATACATTTCTGTCAGTACTGTTTTTATAATGTTTTACAGAAACTATTGATTCTTCCTTCTGTATAACACAGGATGTATCAGATTCCTGGTTTTGACTGCTATTTAGAGGAACAGACTAACTTAAACATAAACCTTAAAGTTGTTACTGATACTGAATCTTACAAGAAGAAAAAATTAAAAATTTGCTACATTACTCAGTAAATGAATATCATTAAATTTTTGGTATGATTCCAAATATTTCACATTTTGAGATCTTGACATTTCATAGAGTTTAAAATTAGCTTGGAAGACTGTTCTGTGGATTAGGGCTTCTAGAGTTCTTCCAAGTTTTTCTCTAATGAAATTTATAGTCTTTGGTTTTACTCCTAGGTCCCTGATCCACCTTGAGTTGGTTTTTGTATATGGTCTGGGTTTTGCTTGGGATTTCTACAGGTTATTTTTCAATTTTACCAACACCATTTGTTTAAAGGGCTGTCATTTTTGCACTTAACTGATTCTGACCGTTGCAGTGGAACAGATGAGAGAAAGAACTGTCTAAAATGAGTATATGATTAGGCATTATACGTATGACAACAGTCCAGAATAAGAGATATATTATTGCAAAGAGGACCTGGGACAGGGTGGGGGTGGGGGGGTAGGTAATTGTGCAATAATGAATAAATACATATTTTTTAAGTTAATTGGGGCATAGAGGAGGGAGATAAAATATGCAACGAAGAATGTATGAAAATTGAACTTCTCTGTAAATGTTTGTTAAACTCACACTTAAAATTTTATTTAAAAAAATTAGCATAGCTTGACTCTAGTTAGAGTTGTAAGGCATTCTAGTGGTGCAGTGTGTTGTGCTAAGTGTTAAGGAAAAGGCTGTGCATGTCCAATGGTTCAAATCCCCCAGCTGATCTCTCACAGAAAGATGAGCAGTCGCCTCCTGGTAACACTCAGAGTCTGGGAAACCTGATGAATGGTCACTATGAGTTGGAATCTGCTCAGTAGCAGTGAGCTTACATTTGTTAGCTGAAATTCTAGATTAGAGGTAGGGATACATGTGTTTAGCTAGATATTTCCTAAAAAACTTATCTTTCTTAATATCTCTAGTTATAGCATGCATTTTTAATGACCCTATTTGTTCAGAAATTTAAAATAGGAAAACATTCAAATATCAATGTTATATTATTTGTTTTACAGCAACACAAAGTTAACATTAATAGTCCTTTGGGATCAATAGTTGTAGAAACCTCAGGATCATTTTCCTTTTTTTCTGGACTTCCTCAACTGTAGGAGAATTACTGATAAATTCCTCTGAGCCTCTAAAATATAGGGGACTGTCTGGTTTATGTATCTGTAACTGATTTCAGTTGAGAATATGAGAACTAAACTGTTGGTGAGCGTATTATTTTTTTAAGTCAGATCATAGATAACTACATTTTTAAAAATTTATTTTATTAATTTTAATGAACATTTACAGAGAT